>NC_069658.1:341210400-341531828 GCF_027244095.1 Hemicordylus capensis | reverse complement strand
ACACTTACCTGAAAGATCATTCTCCTCAGACGTATGGGTTGTATCTACCTCACCCATGTTCACCTGGTTTTCTTCTACTTCTTTTTCTTTCCTTTTTATAAGTGGGCAGCCTTTTTGCCCCGGCTGAACTGTTCTCTCTGGAGGGTGTTGTGTTAGCACTAAGCAATATTCCTTGGAGTTCTTTCCTTACCTACACAAATGGTGTGGTGTTTCGTGTATTACTGTTTTCTTGATTTCCAGTCCGTGGATTTTGACTCCCCACCCCCCCACCCCCCGTTATGGAGCATTGGAGAACTGGCTACATACTGAAGTTGAGGGGATTGCTCCTCCCTCGTGGTCATGTGAAATCTTTGTTATTGGCCCTGTCTAGGAGCAGGAGGTCTAGCCAACCTATCCTAAGTTGCAGATACAACCCATATTTCTGAGGAGAATGACCTTTCAGGTAAGTGTCAATGATTCATTTTTGAGAGAGAGGGAGAGAATGTGTGTTTTTGTGGGTGAGTGTCACCACTTCCAAAATAGTATTGGACTAATGTTTAGGGCTGGGTAAATGAACTTTGAACTTTGGTGCTGGAGAAGGATACCATAGACAGCCAGGAAAACAAACAAATGGACCATAGAACAAATCAATACAGAATTTTCACTCGAGGCACAAATGACCAGGCTCAAACTATCATAGTTTGGACACATTTTGCGAAGATCCAGCTCCCTTAAAAAGTCCATAATGCTGGGGAAAATTGAAGGAAAGAGAAGAAGATGACGACCAGCAGCAAGGTGGATGGACTAGATTATGACAGCAGTGAATGCAGCACAGAGAGACCTTAAAGGCCAAGTTGAAGACCGATCATCCTGGAGAGAATCGTATCTATGTGGTCTCTAAGAGTCGACACTGACTTGACGGCACTTAATCAGTCAATCAGTCAGTCAAATGTGTATGGTGGGAACTGATGAAGTTTTTTAAAATTAATATGGTCAGGTTAAAGGGGGCAGCTGTTGTTCATTCTGGCTCTGCCTTCCAGGCTTCTGGTGTACAGTGAGATGGGAGCAGGAAGAGATGCTTCCTTCTTGGGAAAGAAGAAAATGGAATGTAATCGCCTTCCCCTACTAAATGTACATCGTTAAGTTATTCATTACCTTCATATTCTTCCCATCCTCCAAGCAGTGGTGTGTTGGTTTCAGAGTATATGTTGAGAGACAGTGACTTCTGAGACAGCCTAGTGAGATTCATAGCTCAAACATGGTTATTTTATTTTAATTTTTGAATATATCAGTGGGACCAAGGAAAAGTTCTGTTTATCTCTAATTTGTTGCTAAACTGCTTGCCAGATGAAGATTTCCTTCAATAGATAATCAAGGTAGCTACACTGATCCAGGATTAGATCAGGGAAGGATGTTTATGATGATAGATCACTTAAAAAATCTCAAGTGGTTGTGAGGGCTTGGCCACATCAGGCCCTCAGTTACATAGAGGTGGAAGTAAGACAGTTCTCTGTGCTATAAAGGCTCTCAATCTAAAAAGAAACACAAGAGGAGAGACACCAGTAACAGCCACCTGAAGGACTTGATGGCGTTGAATAGGGGCAGTTGCTGCTCCCTGCTAATTAGAAGCGAGTACCCACTTTCAGAGGTGCCTCTTTTGCCCAGGATTGTGGCTATTTCTGGATGGCAGCTTTCCCTCCTATTGTTAAAGTACTGGAGCACTAAATCAGAAGTGGGGAGAAGAGATATCAGCTAGTTAGTACATATGCTTCTCATTCGAATTCCAGAGTGAAGAAACTCAGGAAGAACTTGCATTAAACTGAGAACATTGGCACCAACAGGAAAGAGACTTCAAAGCAGAAAGCTTCCTGGTTCTGCTTCTTGATGGCTGGGGGTGGAAACTTGTGGAACTGTATTTTGTCCTAGATTTATAACCTGCCCACTCAGCTTCACAAGCCCCTAGGCAGCCTGCTGTTTGAAACATAATAAAACTTACGACTTGTGTGTAAAACAAACAAAACATCAGTCAATCAGCATAAAAATAAGCTGGTTGCAGTTGCAGTGGCAAGTAGTGTACTGGATCTTACCAATAATAAAAATATGTTCGCAGCTTTTCTAAACATTCTGATTAAGGAATTTGCAAGAAACCTGTTGCTTCTACACTGAGTCATGGGATGAGATACACTAGTCCAAGCAGCCTGAGTATGAATCCCCAAGAGAGTGGAACATCCATCCAGAATGGGCTGGACTGATCCTTCACTGAATTTCCTTTCTTCCCATCTCTTCAGGTTCTCCCACGGCAGACATGTGGCTTGTTCACGCATACCATATTCTATAATGAATACCCTGGTGGCTCCAATGAGCTGGATAAGATCATCAATGGAGGCGAGCTTTTCCTAACTGTGCTACTTAACCCTGTGAGTACTACCTTGAAGAAAAATGGAAGTGTTCCTTGCAGCATGTAGAACCCGCCCCCGCCTGCTTCTCCTGTGTAAATGAACTCCAACTTTGTTTCTGGGAAATACAAGTGGTTGACATCTTGAGGTGGTATGCTGCTAAATTTGGTATGCATTCAAAGAGGACAAATGCCTCAGTTTTGGTTTCCTTTCTAGATCTGCTTTTTTTTTTTTTTACTGTTGCTTGCTTAGGATTTTTGTTCATTTGTGTTGTCTTCTGGGGCTGGGGATATATGGTCCTGACTGGAGATAGGATGTAAGTGAGGGAGACTTGTGCTTTAGGCTGGATCAAATGCTTCCATTCTTGGTGCAGGTCTGTGGATGGGTTTTGCTTGTTCTGATAGCCATGTCTGGGTTGGAAATAATTTTTCTCCTAGATCAGATCAGCCAATGATTGAGCAGCTGTTATTGGTAGCAAAACTGCTGGATTGCTGAACAATTTATCCTTCAGATGGTTTTACTAAACTAGTTCTCCAGTTGTGCATTCAATAGTAAGGTGCACTCTATTCCCTCTTCCTTTCTGCTTGTGTCTAGGTAACAGGATGATCTAGAAGGGATTATTAATTAGGTAGGTATGCATGTCACTGAGGGGTGGGGGCATCTTATATAGAGATGTTTAGTACAGAAAAGGCTAGGAGAACAACAGCAACATATAACTTTATGAATGCTGTGACATACACAGATTCTCTTTATCAGACTAATAGGATTGTGAGATTCCATCCAATGAAAGAGATTGGATTTGGCAGTAAATTCAGGGCAATGAAAGAAAGTTCTTGGTTATCAAGTGCACAATTTGCTTATGGATGACAAACGTGGTATAGATAAAAAGGATTAAACATAATTTGTGTAAGATAGTCAAAGATGGAACCCTCCATGTTCAGAGGTACATTTTTACCCCTGATCAACAGATGCTGGGGACAAATGGGATGGCCATCTTCCTCATGGTCAATGTTGTGTGTCCTTATGGGGCATCAGGTTTGCCATTGACATGAGTAGGTGAAGACCTAGTAATGCAGTTCTTGTGCTCAGTTAGTTCTCAGAGATTTACAAATACTTCAGTCTCCATTTTAACCCCAGTCAAGTGCTGTAGTTCATACTAGAACATATGAATCAGTGTTTGACCCCAGGGCTTTATTGTAATGTAATGCTGTTTTCTACTAAGCATATTGATTTAATTTCCCTTTCTTATTCCCTCCCAGATCAGTATCTTCATGACTCACCTCTCCAATTATGGCAACGATCGCCTGGGCTTATACACCTTTAGACACTTGGTTCGCTTCCTCAACTCCTGGACTAACTTGAAGTTGCAGACACTGCCACCTGTGCAACTAGCACAGAAGTATTTCCAAATATTCTCAGAGGAGAAAGACCCACTGTGGCAGGTATGGTGTTAACAGACTTCCAACCTACTATAGCCAAAGGTTTCAAATAAATATCCAGTGGTTCTTCTCTTTGATTCTTTGGGTTCTTTTGAAATCAAACCAAGTAGTTCTGTGTGATGCAGATGCCTAGTCAGGATCTGAATTGTAGCCTTTCATGACCAAAGCAACAATGATGAAAGTGAATTTATGTATGTATGTATTTATTAAGTAAGCAAGTATACCACCCCAAACTTTCATCTCTGTTAACAATTTCTAAAAGCTACACTCAAAAAAATGAATGGCAAAGGCAGGTTTATAGTGCAGTACAGCAGTTTTACACTTATATCTGCTGCATTATTTTCTTTCTAGTTACAGTCTACACCAGTGTGGGTTGCATTTTGAGTCCAGTCACTGATGGACTTCCTGGGCACTTTCCAGATTCACCCTTACCACAGTGTCACTACGGATCTGCAAAGTGTGCTTCCGTACTTCCTGTGTTGTGACACTGCAGTCCCCACACTGACAGCAAGGTGCCGTTCACATTTCCGATGCCTTCTTTCAGATTTTATTCCCACGTTACAGTTTTATAACGTCACATGTGCAGTGCAAATAAATAGCTGTTTTCCCCCATTGTGGAGTTGTTGCAAGACTGCTCCCCCCGCTGGTGGCCTTGTGCAACAGCCTTTATTTATGGTTTCAATGCACTCTGCCCAACGCTGAAGCATTTTACTGCTTTTGAGTGGGTAATCTGGAAAGCCCCCTGGAGAAGGCAGGACACTGTGTGGAAACTGTTTTCTTCCAGTTTTAAAATGACAAAGCCAAGGCACTTGAAACAGAAGGCATGAAGCAGGCCTAGCATATTGGCTGAGAAGATATTCTGCCCCTTTATTTATTATTTATTTATTTAAAATAGAGCCCCTGGTGGCGCATTTATTTAAAATAGAACCCCTGGTGGCGCAGTGGTAAAACTGCCGCCCTGTAACCAGAAGGTTACAAGTTCGATCCTGACCAGGGGCTCAAGGTTGACTCAGCCTTCCATCCTTCCGAGGTCGGTAAAATGAGTACCCAGAATGTTGGGGGCAATATGCTAAAATCATTGTAAACCGCTTAGAGAGCTCTGGCTATAGAGCGGTATATAAATGTAAGTGCTATTGCTATTGCTAAAATATTTATACCCCGCCCCTCCAGTGCAATACTGCTGGGGGTGGCTTACAACAATAAGATAGACACAGATACAAGTAATAAAATTAAATTTTTTTAAAAAGTCAGATTAAAAACAATTATTAGGTTCAAATTAAAACTGAAGATTATAAAAAGCTAAAGAAACTACCATAGATAACAAAATAATAATGATATTTAAAAGCCTCCTTAAAAAGGTGTGTTTTAAGATGTTGTTTTTTAAAAACACTGAGGGAGTTAATAGTTGTAGCCCATTGTTGGTTTTTGAGGGACATTTCATAGTAGGGGTGCACAAAACCACCTGGCCCAGTTCGAGTTCCAACCTGAACCGCACCAGGCCAGTTTGGTTTTGGCACCCTTCACTACTCCCCCTGCCCCCGGGTTGGTTTGGTTCCAGGGGTGGGGTGGGGGTTCATTGAATATTTCTGAATCCCCCCCTTTCTAACTTATTCCCTCCGGGTGGGCCATGGAGGGTCCACCTCACCCCGCCAGCATTGTGTTTTGTAAAAATCGCCCAGTTCAGGCATCTTCGGCCCTTTCTGGGCCTATTCCCCAGAGGCTGCCACTCCTGGTTGGGTCAGACCATGTAGGGTCCCATTGCGTAGGCGCAGCAGCCTCCAAAATGGCCACCGTGCTGGGGAATTAGCTCAGAAAGGACCGAAGATGCCCAAACTGAGCGATTCTTACAAAAGGGAAGGTTGGGGCGGGGGGAGCCTCCACGGACCCCCTGCCACCTTGGAAAAGCAGGTTGTTAAAAACAACCCCCTCAAATGTTCAACAAAACCCCAAATGCGGGGGGAGGTGTTCGGCCCAGGGTTTAGCCTAACCAAGGGTAGTTTGACCCCAAACGTTTGAACCGAACTGGTTCAATATCAAGCCGGTTCGGATTCGAACCTGTTTGCACAGCCCGATCTCATAGTTGCTTTGGTTTGTGGAATGCAAACCTATTTGAATCCTATACATTCCCATGTTTCAGGATCCCTGTGAGGACAAACGCCACAAAGACATTTGGTCCAAAGAGAAGACCTGTGACCGATTCCCCAAACTGCTAATCATTGGTCCTCAGAAGACAGGTAAAGTCTAGTCTCATCCATCCGTGTTGTGTGCTTGAATCCATTGCTCAGAATACTGTTTTCTTGTCTTGGGCTTAGTATCTGTGAGGAAGATTCCTCTTAGCTTGAAAGTGTCTGTTTTCCAAGCAATGACCAGTGCCTGTGGCAGCTCAAGACCTCTGGGTGACTGAGGCAGGGCACCAAATGATCCACCCCTTGTGCACCCTTCCTTTTTTAAAAAGTGAGGGCAGGAGGGCATCTTTCTTTTTTGCTGGCACGTGCATCACTTAGACATTTTGAGCCATTAACTAGTTGCAATAGCCTGTTTTTACTGATAAAAGATTATGCTTTAACCTGGGATATGAACTGAAATTTAGGAACTGTAACATTCATGCTACTTCAGCTTCTTGTGCTTTAAACAACAACAGCATTCACACCACGACATATTTGGCACTTGAGATTAGAGGCAATGTTAAAAGCATCGACAAGTTATCTGTGCAATGACTGATGTTGAACACTGCAGTTGGCCAGGGACAATTGTTTTAAGAAGCCCAAGAAAATCAGATTTCCCCTTCTGCTGAAAGAGGATATCTTGTGGGTTATAGTTCCCCATTGCTCCAGAGGCAGGACAGTACAAATTAGTTTAGAAAGCTTTAATAAGCCTGGGAAAGATAACCCTGCCCAGTTCTGTTAGTCCTGCATCTGCTCAGAGACAGCCTTTTTTCTCCTCTTTCCAAAAGCCTTCTCTATTTTTCTTCTTAGTAATTTGCTGCTACTTTGCCTCTTAGCTCCTTTAATCCCCTATTGACTGTCTGCTGCCGTCCTTAAAGGGGGGGGTGGGGTGGGTGGGAAACCCCACCAAAACCTTTTACTTGTCCTTACCTTCTATTAAACTAGGGATGTGCTCGAAGCATTGCGGCACGTCTGTTTCCAGGCACCAAAACACGTCTAGCTGTTTCAAGCTGTTCTAGCCGAATTGTTTCAGCTGGGAGCGAGCGGGCACTTTAAAAGAAGGGCATGAAAAAGGCATGAAAATGGAGCGGGCAGATGTGGTGGCATGGGGCCCTTATCACCTGGCAATAGTAGTGATTCAACACAGGACAGGGTGAAGCCCTAGAACAAATGACCACCCAGTATTAGTGGACTTAACTGGGGAATGCGCCCCCGCCAGCAGCACCCCCAGAGTTCCCTGATGCTCTGCCCCCAGCGTGGCAGACCTGGCTCTAAGACTTGCTTGCAAAATCACTCCAACAATCCAGGCCATTCAAGGGGGCTAAACGAAAAAGGAGGAGGAGAAACTCCTCCTCCTCCCCCCCCCGCCAGTCCTTCAGGGGACAGAATAAAATAACTAGACAGCAATCCTAACTCGTTCGCGGCCTCTCCTGGTGATGGTGGTGGGGTCACTTAACACAATTCTTTCATGCTTGGAGACTCTTCACAAATGACAGCTGGGTCCTTCAAACTGTTCAGAACAGTTACATAATAGAGTACACCACTCTACCCACAAACAGGTTTTTGCCAACCCCGCGATCACGCTCGCGTTCCAAGCATACGGGTCTTCTGCAGGCTATTTGCCATTTGGAACATATAGGGGCAGTAGAACCTGTACGTACCTATTTATCAGCAGGGCAGAGGGTTTACTCTATTCTTTTCACTGTACCAGAAAAGGACAGCTCCCTCAGAGCAGTCTTGGATCTCAAGTTTCTCATCAAATTTGTCAGACACAAAACATTCAAGATGGAGACTCTGAGATCAATTGCAGAATCCCTTCACCACCTAGATCACCTCACCTCCATAGACCAAACAGAGGCCTATTTGCACATCCCAATTCATCTAGACAGCCAGCCATTTCTCTGCTTCAAATATGTGGACAGGCATTACCAGTACAAAGCATTACTAAAATTCATCCAGCAGAATGTAGCCTCAACAATGATTATTCAGTCTACAGCGCACTTCGGATGCCCACAGGTTGACCTCTTCACAGCACCCAACACCACCAAACTTCTAAGATTCTTCGTCCACTTCCCATGCAAGGGAGCGGAAGTAGTAGGGTCCCTCTTGACACCCACAGGAGTTGCTGCACGCTTTTCCTCCTGTACCTCTGATCAGCAGATTCCTTCACAAGGTCCAATTGTACAAAGCAGGGGTCACCTTAGTGGCACCATACTGGCCGAGGAGACACTGGTTTCCAGGGATCCTCCCTCTCACCATAATGCACCTGTGGTTCTTGCTGGTCTCAACAGACCTACTACAGCAAGGACCCATCATTCACCATGCTCCAGTAAAATCATGATCTAGTTAAAATTTCCTACAGGAGGGTTTAGACAAGGGTCTAAAAGCATACACACTAAAACAACAAGCAGCTCTCAGGACTGTTGGCTTCAAACATCTGTCAACGCCTCATGCAGTCTCACGTCAAATGTTTCCTCGGAGCTACGCCTTCTGTCCTATAAACTGGCATTCCTAGTAGTTAACATGTCTGCCAGAAAAGTGTCTGTCTCAGCTTCAGGCCCTATCCATAAACAAATGCTTATGCATAAACTCACCAGACTCCGACAGATCCTCAATCTGTCAAGGTGCCATCAGTCTTTCACAGATCCCAGGACGTTATTGCACCCTCTTTTGCCCTAAACCTTCACATTCATCAGAGCGTGCATGGCACAAGCTAGACATCCGACAATGCTTAAAAACCTACATCCAATGTACTGAGCCACACCAGACCTCAGATGTTCGTGTCATACCTCCCTACTTCCATGGGCCAGAAAGTCTCAAATGCCACTATTGCCTGCCTGATCAAAGCCTGCATACCCCTGGCATGAGATATGTTAAAAATACCAACGCCTCTGCATATCTCAGCTCATTCAACCAGGGCACCAGTAGCAATGGCAGCCTTCTCTACAAATGCTCCCCTGTTAGAGATTTGTAAAGTAGGAACATGGTCATCTCCCTTCACAAGACATTACAAGATGGACATCCAGGTGACCTTCGATAGAGTGCTACAGCAGGTACTTGCTCAGCAGTAGTCTTGGACACTTCTCACCCAGGCTCATCAGCTGGGACATGTCCCACCAGATTCCCCCTTTCAGCAGCAGAGAAGGAGCATTGATTACTTACTGTGAAGTTGTCTTCTTGCTGCTGGATATGACATCTTGGCCCATCCGCTTGGGCTGTCAAGGTCTACTGCGGGGACTGCCTTTGTTCTCTATTTACTGTTCCTTAACGTTGTTCTCTCTTATCTCGACTTGTCTACTCAGAACTGGGCAGGCCTTCCCAGGGCTATTAAAGATTTCTAAACTAATTTGCATAGTCCTTCCTCTGGAGCAATGAGGAACTATAACCCACGAGATGTCCTCATTTCCAGCAGTAGGAAGAAGCCTTCACGGTAAGTAACCAGTGCTCCATTTTGGATCAAGCCATATAATTTGTCTCCCTTTGAAGTGTTTGCTATCAGAGAGGCCACCTTCATGCAGACTGGGGTGAATTACTGCCATCTATTGCAAACAGTTGGTTCAGGAAGAGGAAAGTTTTGAGTGAACAGGACACACAAGTTTTTAAGAACACCTGGCTGGCTCCTAGCATCCATTTTGAGGAATACATATTTTAAATTTGCCCTGCCTGAGTCCTTTGAGATCTAGGAAGGTCTCACAAGCCTAAAGTACAAAACTCTCTGGTGGATGGTTGGCAGGTAAGAAGCCATGTTTCTCAAATATGTTTTCTTTCCCCTAGGTACCACAGCCCTCTATCTATTTCTGGGCATGCATCCTGACCTGAGCAGTAACTACCCCAGCTCGGAAACTTTTGAGGAGATCCAGTTCTTCAATGGACATAACTATCACAAGGGCATCGACTGGTAGGCTTTGCTTTGGACCACTCCCAAGGCTGGGTGGGTGACAAGCTTCATGTGCAGAGAAATATAGCATGTTGGATTTGTTGTATAGCTTATAATTAGTTGGCGATTGCACTGAGATGGACTCAAAAGCCACATTAAGACTTAATTCTTCAGTCTGTTCAGCTGCAGGTCTCTGAAAGATGACAGATATCAAGCAAGGAAGGAATTTGCATTTTATTGTGGGGTGGGGTTTGGTCAGTAGTAAGGTGCTTAGCTAGTTAGTAGCTAATCTTTCAGCAGAGCATCTCAACAAGCATGACTTGAGGAACTGGTTATGTATATTTTATCTGCTTTGAGCAGGGTCACTTGATGCTCTCCTATAAGCATGCTTTAGCAAGACGCATAAAACAGGCACGCAAACAGGTATATTGAGCCTAATATATTCCACTCCTTAAAATACAAACTCCTTGTGAACTTGTCGGTTTCTGTATGCTTGTTTCATTGGACGGTGATGCTCAACAAAAAGCAGCTCGCTCAATGTTTGGCCTTCTCAATAGTCACAGTAAATCAGTCTGATGGTACTTTGCTGCAGTTGTACAAGAGCATATTACATCTGAGCAGAAAAGGGACTGAAGTTCAAAAATGGAGAATTTCCCCATATGTGTTTAACGTTTGTAGATATACATTTGTGAGCCACTTTCTGACAACTGTGTATTTATAAAATAATCCGCAATAGGGAAGTAGCCGAAAGAGTTTTGTGGCCTACACCCTGTGCCATCTCTCTCTCTCTCCCTTTCTGCCACTGGCATCTCTTAAGGTATATGGAGTTCTTCCCCATCCCTTCCAACACCACTTCTGACTTCTATTTTGAGAAGAGTGCCAATTACTTTGACTCAGAAGTAGCACCCAGGCGGGCTGCTGCACTTCTTTCCAAGGCTAAAATAATCACTATTCTCATCAACCCTGCAGATCGGGCCTACTCTTGGTACCAGGTAAGCTGCCCTGTTGTACAGCTGCATCTTGTCCCAAAGTCCTGCGTTATCCTCAGGACACTAAACAGTAGTCATAAAGTTACACTTATTTTCTGGTTACTTGGGAGAAAATATATATATATCTGCAAAATCTTGTATTGGGAAAAAAATTTCTTTTGTCTTTTAATGTACTGTTTTGCAATGTTAGCCTTGAATTTATTTTAATTAAACTTGTGCACACAGAGATAGTCCTGAATATAGTTGTTTGTGAATGTATTGTTAAAGTGTGGGTTGCATGCACTATTCTTAATGCTATGTTTTAAAACATCATGTCCATTGACCAGTGACAAATTTTACTGGAAATTCAGGTGGATGAGAATCTTGCTTATACATTAGTAGCTGAGCATGAAACAAGATTGTTAATGAATTTTACATTTCAAATGACTTGCATGGTTTCACATTACACACGTATAGGTAAACTGAGGTGCTGCTGTCTCCATAACTTGAGATCGTATTATTTCCGTCTATCCTGTAAAGAGGCACATTTCTCATTTCAGAGATAGGTTAAGGAGGGCATGGCAGCTACACCCAATGTGCAGTCATATTTCCTTGTATTCTTTGTCCATTGATCAGGGACATGGTAGATAAAAATCAATGATTTTTTAAAAAAAATAATAAAAACATGGATTTTTTGGGATTTAAATTGGATTTTTAAAAATAAAATGCTTTTTGAGGGGGAAAAAATCTATCTAAAGATAGTTTTCTATTTAAGATACATTATAGTCCAAAGATTATTCATCATGCATATTACATCTGATTATTACACCTTATTTAATCAAATAAGGATTATGTTTAATTATGTAGCATGAGGCTGTATATATGCAATGTTTAATTTTTTTGGTAAATGTATTCTATTAATCCATTTACAATGTCATGCTCTTCCAGAGGTTTCTGTAAGATTATTTTGGGCAATTTTTCTATCTAGAAGAGGACGAAAAATGAAACCTTCATCTGGTTGTAAATATTAAGATTATACCAGCAAGGATGAGTCTTTATGTAAAAACAAACCAACCATGATTTAAATCTAGTCTTACTGACTAGTGATTTAAAATGATTTGATTTAAATCAAATCCACCCTGAGTCAGGGATATATTTCTGCAACTACAAGATCCTTGTGCAGTCCTCTGCCCACAAATATCCCTTGACTCTAAAGATGTACCTTCTCTGACATTTATAGCACATTGTGCTCCTCTGTTTATGGTTGACTCTTGTGTGACAGCACTGTGTAAGAAATTGTTTAATTGAAACAAATTACTTTAGGCTACAACTATAGCCTATAGTTTTCTATTGTATGTATGTAACATATTTTTATACCACCCAAAACTTGCGTCTCTGGGCGGTTTACAAATGTCTATAGTTTTCTGAAACAGGGGTGTTACTATTCAGAATAGCAATGTCTATAGTTTCCTTTAACTGTTGTATCTTAATAGCATCAGCGAGCACATGACGACCCAGTTGCCCTGAAGTACACCTTCCATGAGGTGATCACAGCAGGGTCTGAAGCCTCTCAGAAGCTCCGGACACTACAGAACCGTTGCCTAGTACCAGGCTGGTATGCTACCCATATTGAGCGCTGGGTGAATAATTTCCATGCCAATCAGGTAGGAAAGTCTATCAAAATCTGTATTATCTTTGAAGAACCAAGGAGAAGAGGGCTGCTTGGTGTTGTGGGCTGGGTTCCCAATTACCATGGTCACAGTAATGCCTGAGGGATTCTCCTTGGCTTTCTGGCTGATTTGTACACTTATTGGATGGTGTAGGAGTTGTATGTCTTGCTGTCCTCATAACACAGTCATCATGTGAATGGCTTTGTTCCATCCCACATCAGTGCTGTTTGCCCCTGAGATCAGCTGAGATGATGAGGGATTCATCTGGCCCCCATGCTTCCTTTTTTGATGTTAAAGGGGCAATACAAGATGCAGCTAAGTAGATGCACCTCCCCGCTCTGCTCTAGCACACCCTGCTTCAAGCCCCCCAATGAGAAGAACTCTCTGACTTCATATTCCTTGCACTTAGAGATGAGTGAACCTCATCTAGTTGAGTTCCATTTTTGAAAGTTGGAAATAATTAACTGTTCCCCCTGCCGCCATCTAGCCCCCAATGCTTGGGAAACAGGGCATTTTTGTCAACCCTATTTCAGAATCTGTTTTGAATCCTGTTGCATGACCAGTGATATAATTGGGAAGTGCAACATGCTCTGATCAAAGCTCTCGCACAACCCCGTTCCCTCCTGTCACCTCCCCAAGCACTCCCCCCCCCCCACCAGTTACCTTTCTCATGGCAGGAGGAGAATGGGGAGCCTCTTCTTTTTTCTGGTATGGAGTCATCAATGTGCCAGACACAAGGAGGACCAGGAATTGTCGTCTTTCCAGCACTACTGTCCCATGGCAGAAATACTGGAAATGCAATCCTCACTCCTCCTTGTTTTTCACATCCTGTGATAAGTCTGTACGGAGAATGGAGAGACAGATTTCTGTCCTCATCCTGTACCCAGTTCTCACAGTGCACCAGATACAAAGAGAGAAGGTAGTCATTCTAGTGCTTCTGTCATGGGTTACTGCTGCTGGAAACACCTTTCCACTCCTGCTGTCATCACTGGAGCCACAATAAATGTAAATTTGGGAAGAAGGGGCTTGGGAGCAGGGGATCAATGTGGGGAGGGCTTAAGATCTCCTCAGCTCAGATTAAAATCTGAGAGCATGGTGTAACTGCCAAGTTCAAATGGATAGTTCAACCTGAACTACCCAGAGTAAACCTTGGCAAAACTAGACTCTTGGATGTTCTTATTCTGGTTAGTATTTTGTACACTTGTGTGGCTTGGTTGGTATCTTGTGCTCTGTGTGTGTGTGTGTGTGTGTGTGCGCGCGCGTGTGTGCGCGCATGAATAAACATACACACATAACTATCATGCTGTTATTTCGCTCTTGAAATATCAAGACTTTTCAAGCTTTCACAGTCAACATTCTAGTCTATTAAAGATTTCATTTAGATAAAAAAATAGCTTTGAAGACACATGACTACATTTGTCTAAAAAAGCCTACATTTGAAAACTCTCTTCTATAAATACAGGTTGATTTGATGTGTACAGTTGCAAGGATGGTCATCAATAGATTATGCTGACCTTGGGTTGCAAATAAAGAACCTTGTACCTTGGTCATCAATAGAGATTTGTTCTCTTGGATGCACTGAGGCTGCCTCTTGTACAGTTCCAAATTACAGTTCCAAACAGGAACTGTAAACACTTCCTGTTTGGTGCATATGGACGTCTACAGCTAAACACATCGTGTTTCAAGGTTTAAAAGGCTTTATGCTGGTTTCCATTGGCTGCATGGCTTTGGCCCATATTGTTTTGGCCTATTTATATAGAGGTAACTGGTTCCCATTCTGCTCATGAAGATGAAGTCTAGACCTTCATCCAGCAAATCATTAGGACTGTCAGCATCCTATATATTATGTCTCCATTTTCCTATTAAAAACTAGTCATCTTTTCCTCAACCCTTGGGAAAGGGATGGGATGGGAATCAAGCTAAGTAATTTGCAAAGCTCTGATGACTCATTTCCATCCTGTACCAATGAATAGTGGAGTGGAGGGTCACGAATAGCTTTTGCTTTGAACTCCTTTCCAGAGCTGAGGGAAGGAGGCAACTACCTGAAGTTGCCCAAGAGGCTCTGTATTTTGTGGCTGAGGTTGATTATACTATGAAGCAGTGTGGTCTAGAGTTGGCTTATAGGATGTCCCCCCCCCCCGCCTTTCTCTTCAGATTCTTGTCCTGGATGGCAAGCTGCTACGCACAGAACCAGCCAAAGTGATGGAAACAGTCCAGAAATTTCTTGGAGTGACGAACATCCTAGATTACCACAGAACTCTAGCGTGAGATGTTCCTATCTCTTCTCCCTGAGCCAGTTTTAGTTTTTTAATGCCTTTTCAGTGCCAGTTCTAGTTGTTGGAATCCATTTCCCATCCCCGCTTTTCCTTTGTATGGATAGTCTCCCTGGCCATTGAACTTGGAAGCAGTTTTAGGAAAAATGGAATCTAGACTTCGTCCCTTTTTACAGGCACAAAAGCCTGTTCAAGAAATAGATGTACCTGCAGTTTTCAGGGATGGGGAGACGTTTGCATGTTCTGGTCTAGGGCCAAAAATGTGTATAGCAGTAGCCCAGTGGTCCTCTCCATCCTGGATCACCCATTTCCCTTTTCTTTGAAAAACCACTTGGAGAGGCAGCAGTTGAGGAGGGGAACAGAACATAAGAACAGCCCAAGGCCCATCTAGTCCAGCATCCTGTTTCTCACAGTGGCCCACCAGATGCTGCTGGAAGCCACAAGCAGGAGTTGAGGGCGTGCCCTCTCTCCTGCCATTTCTCCCCTGCAACTGGTTCTCAGAGCCATCCTGCCTTTTGAGACTGGAGGTGGCCCACAGCCCTCTGACTAGTAGCCATTGATGGACCTCTCCTCCATGAAGTTATCCAAACCCCTCTTAAAGCCATCCAGGTTGTTGGCTGTCACTACGTCCTGTGGCAGAGAGTTCCACAAGTGGATCACGCGTTGTGTGAAAAAGTACTTCCGTTTGTTGGTCCTAGACCTCCTGGCAATCAATTTCATGGAGTGACCCCTGGTTCTAGTGTTATGTGAGAGGGGAAAGAATTTCTCTCTCTCCAAATTATCCAAACCATGCATGATTTTGTAGACCTCTATCAGGTCTCCCCGCAGTCATCTTTTTCCTCAGCTAAAAAGCCCCAGGTGTTGTAGCCTTGCCTCATAAGAAAGATGCTCTAGGCCCCTGATCATCTTGGTTGCCCTCTTCTGCACCTTTTCCAGTTCAACAATATCCTTTTTAAGATGTGGTGACCAGAATTGTACGCAGTACTCCAAGTGTGGTCGCACCATAGTTTTGTATAAGGGCATTATAATGTTAGCTGTTTTATTTTCAATCCCCTTTCTAATGATCCCTAGCATGGAATTGGCCTTTTTCACAGCTGCCGCACGCATTGAGTCGACACTTTCAACGAGCTGTCCACCACGACCCCAAGATCCCTCTCCTGGTCAGTCACTGACAGCTCGGATCCCATCAGCATATACTTGAAGTTGGTTTTTTTTGTCCCAATGTGCATCACTTTACACTTGCCAACACTGAACCACATTTGCCATTTTGTTGCCCACTCCCCCAGTTTGGGAGATCCTTTTGGAGCTCCTCACAATCCGTTTTGGATTTCACTACCCTAAATGGTTTGGTATCATCTGCAAATTTGGCCACCTCACTACTTACTCCAACTTCTAGATCATTGATGAATAAATTAAAAAGCACCGGTCCCAGTACAGATCCCTGGGGGACCCAGCTTCTTACTTCCCTCCATTGTGAAAACTCTCCATTGATACCTACCTGAAGGGGGTGGCTGGAGCAGAAGATACTTCTAACCTGCTGTTTCCCTGCCCATAAAGATACCCTGAAGCAACAGCTTCTCCCCACTGTCCCTGAATTTAAAATGTGTGTTTGCCCTAATGCACACATTTCAACCTTTTGTGAAGGGAAAATCTCCTGGGAAGGATATGATTTGAGGTGGGGCAAGGGTTCACTCTCCCCTCCTTGAGGCTGCTTCTCCACTCTCAGTCCCATCCTCCATGGTGTATATATGTGTCTTTGAACAAAAAGGACGAGCGGGGGGGCGGGGGAGATTGGGATGAGAAAGTGTTGTTGGAGTGTTGTTACAGCGACTTGCCCAAAATGTGTAGTTTGGCCTTAAGAATTCACTGAACTTTTTTTCATCAAATTTTAAGGCATAGGCATGATTTCAGAATGAAATTTGCATAGTTTATTATTTTTGTTGGTCTCTTTTTGTAAAAGCTGATTGCAGTGTGCATCTCAGTTTTTTTGGGGGGAGACTCTAAATTAAGAAGTAGCAATTTAATCATAGCCACAGCTCCCAAGACTAGAGGGAGGGGGAGCCCTGACATTGTAAAATAAGCGGACTATTCAAAGAGACTGATCTTCTTTCCTGCCACATCAAACAAAAGGTGGGGGGGAACAATCCCAAAGCAAGCCCTCTCCTACTGTGGCTTTCTAATCATTTTCCGGAAACATTTATAGTTATGCTAAAACGAACCAATTCAGTTGAATGCAAAACATGGATATTAGAGGACCCCAAAGTGGTAATGGGGCAAATTTCACCTAATCTGCCCTTGAATAAAAGGGTTAGGGTTGAATAAAAGGGACTGGTGGTTACTTAATTTAACAGGGCCTCTTTGTGCATACCACAGAAGATGACTTCCACATTTTACAATCTGTGATAACTAGATTGGTACACTCCTAAAATCAAGCAGATTATTCCAGGCTGTGAAACGAAACAGGACAGCCTGGAATTCACTCATCTCTCCTTTGGGGTTTGTTGTTATAGGTTTGATCCGAAAAAGGGATTCTGGTGCCAACTACTGGAGGGAGGGAAAACCAAGTGCTTGGGGAAAAGCAAAGGAAGGAAATATCCGGAGATGGATTTGGATGTAAGTATTTGAAACCTTGTGGTCACGAGCGCTTCCCTCATATCCTTTTGGAGAGGATGAGCATGATGGCATGTGTGGCTGCTGGATGTCTGATCCAGAAATGTAGACTTTAGCATATGAATATGAGGAACATGAATGGGGCATGTCCCATGGATTGTTTTCTCCAGGTCATCATCCATTCAAGGGAGAGACCCACCCAATTAATTGGTGCTGTCTGTGTGGTTCCCAATAATGTGAGTCCTTCCCTGATGGAAAATGATTGGATAGGAAGGATCCGTCTGATTCACCCTGCCCATGTGGTTCCCCCATTCAAATGCTCATTGTAGCATTGTGGGATCTCTCCTTTTCAGAAGCAGGTCCTTTTATGTTAGTGGTAAGTATGAATGGGCCCAAAGCTTGAATGCCTGTTGGCATGGCTAAAATCAAGATATAATATGTTGCCTTTCTCTCCTCCTTCTCCTCTTACCCTTTTGGCAGAAAAGTGCTCAGATTGTTCCACAGAATTGATTATTTTAGAGCCACTCTTCCATATTTCATTTTTTAGGATTCAGACTAAAACAAAAAGTATAAATAGTATGAAAAGTGAGTGATTGAGTGTTGGTCCTGTATGCGTGTACCCACAATATCAAACTAGAGAGGTTGCCTCTGTATAATGCGCATAGCAGCCCTTTGCTTCTGTTTTCCTCTAATGCATTATGTATGTTTGCATATTGGAATAATAACAGTGGTGTTGTTTTTGTTTCCTTCCCACCTACCTCCACCCTTTTCCTGCAGTCAAGGGCATTCTTGAGGGACTATTACAGGGACCACAACATAGAACTATCCAAGCTACTGTACAAAATGGGCCAGACGCTGCCAACTTGGCTGCGGGAGGAACTCCAGAACACTAGATAGCTATTTCTTATCTCCTGTATTGAGCAATAGTAGAATGAGTTCATGGGGGAGGATCTCAGAACTGTACGCCAAGCCCAAACGACGTGATACGGTGTGGGATATGCAACCAGGAAAGAAGCATTTTGAGCAATATCCATTCAAAGTCTTTGGGGGCAGGGGTGGGGGAAGGGGAGTGGGAAAGGGCTTGTACAAGTTAGTGTTGCTGCTTTGGAGAAGTGGACCATTTGACACCTATCAGGAATTGATGTCTGTCTAAGTACCAGGGCCAAGGCAGCATGACACAGACCTCTTCCAGCTTCTTGAGGAGCAGGACTACCCTGCTGGTGTTGAGGTTGCCTCCAGGTCTGTAATGTCACTTCCTGGTGAAGAGGATCCACAAGGAGCAGAGCAGATCCTTTCTCCAGTCCCCACATCTGAAATAGTATTACAGCAAGCAAGTCTTAAACCCCTTCCCATCAGATGATGGCAAAGAGGGAATGTAGGACTCACCCGGGGCTAGTCGGTAATGGCACCTGTGCCGTGTGAGTTTGGAGGACGGCAACGATGACAGCCTAGGCAGTGTGAAGCTGGAGCCAGATGGAGGCCCTGCTGCAAGCCTGGACCCATTTATGCAATTGGGGCTCAAACCCAGACTGAACTGTGTAATGGAGTAGAGTAGTTGAAAGAGGTGTTCTGTTTTTATACAAGGTGATTTTGACAGACTTTGGTGCTGGCAATATTTTAGATTATCTCAGATGGATTATTTTTTTCTCCATCTTTTTATTTGGGAGTGGGGAGAAGTACAGATCGGGGGTGGGGGATGCAAACTCATCTGACAAAGTATTTGTCAAGAGAACTTGCTCCAGAATTAATGGAATGTCTCCCAACCTACACCCCTGCCTCCAATCTCAGCATTTTTATGTGAGTGGTGTTTCCTGTGGTAAGACACTGAGGCCATCCAGTATCCCAGTCGCCATTAGCACACATGGTCTGCTGCCTCGAGGAACAACAGGATGCTCTTCTGGCAGATGTGTGGGCCTTGGACTAATGACTGCCAAAAAGTTGACTTCAGAACACGGAACCTCTTGAGCACTAGAAGATACAGTATTTCAATAACTTTGAGAGTGCTTTTTGGATGCCAGAGTTTGTATTCCAGATATTATTTGGCCCCCATTATTGTTACTGGAGAAAAGCGAGATGGTCCTTTTGGATTTTGTTGATCTGCCTGGTCTTCGTACTTTAGAAGAATGTTCAAGGATGAGTGCATTGCTGACCCAGTTCAATGGCCGCCTCTCTCCCAGTGTCGTCTTCTTTGAGGCCCTTCTTTCCTGTGACAGAGAAGCTCTGCTAACAAGGCGGCTGCTGCAGTTTGGTGTGTGTGTGCGTGTGCATAATGAATTGCCACTCAGGATGCAGATGGCATAGTTCTGAGCATATGCAGTGGAATGTTCGTTCTCTCTCTCTCTCTCTCTCTCACACACACACACACACACACACACACTCTCTCTCTCTCTCTCTCTCTCATATATTATCTTGTTCTCTCTGCCAAGATGACATGTTAAGCAAAGCAACAAATGATTTTGTCATTTTGGGTTATTCAGTCTTACACCACTATGTGCTGAATGGCTCCACAGGAAGGGAATGCAAGAGTTGAGCTGAGGCGCAGGTTGGCTGGGGATACAAAGGTTTGTATGTGTTTAATGCATCACAGTGGATGAAGGCATGACAAGTAAAAGCTGTTCAGGTTTCTGTTAGATTCAAACTCAGATAGTTCTAGCAAGTAGTAATATAGAACTCCAAAAAAAGAAAGCCTGAGGGGAGGAGGTTTTAGACCAGGAACTTAAGAACTAACTATAGAGCATTGATTTCCAGTGCTTTGGGGAATTGGGTTATAGACAGTTATTTTATGGGGGGCACCTTCATGCCCTGCTTTGGCACTTCTGGCTGCCCCCTCTTGGAATTGGAAACAGGATGCTGGACTAGGTGTATGCAACAGGCATCTTGTTATGTTCTTGTGTAGGAATCATTCCAACTAGATAGCAAATGAACAGTTCTCCATGCATGAGAAGGCAGAAGTGAGGCAGGCTTCTTCCTAAGCTCACACTCTTGTGTCTTTGTCATTACTGCCAAAGGAGGAAGGCCTGAGAGGCCTGTGTCCACATACTGAAGGGTAGAGAGAGAGAGATCCTGGCACACTTGTACTTCATTTCCTTTTCTCAGTTTGTCACTTAAAAACAGCAGAATCCTCATTCGGTGATTCTCATGAGTTCTCACACAGTCCAACTGATGACTCCCCATCACACAAACCTCTTCCTTGCTTTTGGCACTGCACATAAGCACCATCTAGTGGGTTGGTTAAGAAGTTGCACGTGGCTTGCCTCTTGCCTTTTATTCCCACAGTGTTTTAAATTAAAACAGCCATGCCAATAAGAGGAGTGCAGCGGGGGTATGAAAATGTGGGGAATGGATTGGGGTTTGGGAGGCTGGGCTTGAGGTAATGCCTGTTTTGTATTTTTGTTTTTAGATACAATATAATTTTATATGGGCCTTCAGCAAAATAATGCTCACAATGAAGAGATCTTTTCTGTCCTAGGTGTGTGTGCGCATGTGCGTGCACACACACACACACACACACACCACAGCAGAAAAAGCAAAGACAGTGCCCTATAAATGTCCCTTGCTCTTTTATAGCAATCTGCTCATTTCTCCCTTCTCCATTACCTATTCAAGAAAGTTCCCTCATGTCTGAAGCCATCTGCTAGCAGGAGAGGACATTTCCTGTCTTCTGGACTAGCCCAGAGCTCATAAGCTCTGTCAGGCTAGGCAACAAGCTGTGGAGTGAAGTGAGACATGACTGTGGCAGATCTGGTGGTGTAAACCCCAATCTACTCCCTTCACATCACCTCATAGCAAGGGGTGGATAGTTGTGGAGTGCAGAACTGTCCTCCTCCTCCCCACATCCCTGCAATGGGTCCTCCCAGGTGCTGCTCTTCTCAGCAGAGCTCCAGTAGTGGAAGTGAGCTTATCTGGGAGAAAAATGGTTGGAGAAAAGTTGTGAGTGGAACTGGTGATTCTTCACTCCTCCATTTGTGCACTTCCCCCACCCCTCAGTAAGAATGGGCTGTTACCTTTTTCTGCATGATTGGGACAGATCAGAGTTCAAACACAAATCTAATATGACCCTGAGTATCTGCATGTATCTTAAGGTTTGAAGTGTTCAAAAACAGGAATTTTGCAAGAGAGCTGGTAGCTTTTCAGGTCTGTACTTCTCTGTCTCAGTCCTGGATGCTTCAAAGTTCAAAAGTCGCTTTCACATTAGAAACCAGGCTGGTAATTCAAAGGGCAAGTAACCCCACAAGCATTTTGTCTTTGGCCTATCCACTGCTAGCAGTCTTAATATTCAAATTCAGCAGCAGTCCGTTTTCCTGCTGATAGTCTGATGATGCCGTGTCCTGTGAGCACCACCTGTAGCAAGCCATGACCTTAGGAGTGCAGTGACATTGGAATGTAGGCCTGTCAGACACAAATAGTTGTTAATATCCAGAGGAGCAATACTTTGGCTTGTGCTTGGGGGCAGTCATTGTGGATGTAACTTAGAGCAGTCAGGCAATTTGGGCCTGTGACAGGGTCAGTGAACGGCAGGCCTAGACACTATAATTGTTGCTTCTCTCACTGTCTGCAACTTGGTGTGGAATAAGGCACAGTATGAGCAGCTGCTATGCCCTGCAAATCAGCGACTTACTCTATTCCACAAGGGCAAATCTATAAAGTAGCAGAAGCAAGAAAGGATTGATTGGAGGTGGAAACAAGATGGGCTCTGCCAGGCCACCAGTAATGGGTGGGAAACTTGGCCAAGAGATTGTGGTGTAGGGAAACTGGGTAGCCATTGTGGGAAGCAGGATGCTGGGCTAGGCGAGCCTTGACTCCTCTCCTCCAGATGGGCTCCTCCCAGGTTCTAGTTGGGAGAGGTAAATATTTGCCAAACCGTTTCCTTCTCTTTATAGATGGAAGATGCTCTACAGCTTGGAGCAGGAGAGACTTCTTGAAAACTGCAGTGCCATTCTTGACCTTGGCATGTGTGCATATGTTTCTCATGTCACAATGATCAGGCTACAGGCTTAATGTTAAATAACATGGAAACCATTACCTCATCCATGCAAAGAAAGCATATGATGGTTCTCGGGACTTCAGGAAATTGCTTTAACAGATCATCTCTGGAGGGCAATGGTAACCATTGCCTAAAAGTTCACTCTCATTATAGACACTTTTATTATTATTGTGCACTGCTGTCTGTCTTCTAAATATAAAATTTTTGTATAGAAGTTCTATCAAGAAAATTTCAGCTTAGCTCTTGCAGGTAGCTATCTCCATCCCATCAGGCTCTGGCATCATGCTGCCAAAGCAACAAATGGGGCGGGGGGGGGGGGGGGAGAGAGATCTTAGTATACATGTGCTCATTTTTTTCATTAAGTATTAATTTGTACTTCTCCAAAATACTTACATGATGTAGCCTGCACTGTATGAGGAGAAATCTGCCTTTCCACTCCGTCAGCTGGTCAGCAACAGTCATGAGGCACCACTCCCTGACTGAGCAAATGTCACAAGAGACTTTGCGAATATCTGGGTGCTTTAAAAAAAAAAAGTGTCCATCTTAGGTTGTTTTCTTTTTGTTCTTGATGAAAGAAGGAGCCTTCCGTGGGTTTCTGTTTTTATTTTTGCATGAGATTCTGTATGGTTTCCCATGGGGAAGGGATGTTTTCTTGGTGGGGAGGAGAGGGGAGGGAATACTCTTGAGTCTTTCTCCCTTATTTTTAATCTGTACTTGAACTCTTTGGGTTCAGAAAATTGTGTCACTAATGTAAAGTCCTGTTGAACTAACTGCTAATAAAATTGGGTTATCTGTTTTTAAATATTCAATGTGTCTGTCTTTTTTTCTCCCCTCCCCTCTTTCCAGCTTTTGGGAGTGAATTTGAAATGGAAAACATATTGACTGACATCCTGACTAACAAAGCCCTCACACCTATGGGGGCCTGAAGGGGTCTTCGTGAAACTCCACATGCCCCCCCCCACCACATGCAAACACAGTTGCAAAAAAGCCTTTAGAGTCTGGTGGGCAGGAAGCCCTCTGAAGTCTAAAGGCTCTTGTGCCACTGCATTTGTGCAGGGGGAGTGGCATGAGGCCTCTCTTTGCCCCCACAGCCCCTAGGGGTGCAAGTGCTGGGTTAGGATGGCAGCTGTGGTTTAAAAGGCTCAGCAAGGCCATGGGTCTTTTTAGAGCCTGCTAGGCCTCCCACCTTCTGTGATATGCAAAGCCTTTTGTGACCTTGGGCAAGTCGCAGTTACGCCTATCCCAACTGCACAGTGTGTTGCTGAAGAGGGAGTCTAGTGTGTTCAGCCAGAGTTGTCCTGAAGAGACATCGAATGTGCCTGAGTTCCATTGGAGCCCAGAAGGTGAAGCTAAAGAACTCCCTGCGAGTTCTGTAGCATACCATGACTTCAGTAATACGCATGTTAAACCAAATAAGTTAAAAGAGGAATCCTGCTTATTTTCTGTGGACCTGCTATGTCTGATTTAAGGCCAGGGGTGTGTGTAGAAAAGCTTTCCTGCAATTCAGACATACTTTTGTGGGAATGCTGATTGGTTATATCCAGTAATGCAGAAACTGCTAAAACTGATGAGGATTTTCATTAACATCATAATTAAGCAGCTGAATAATGGAACTGACATTATAATATGTTGGAGGAAGTGGGGTGGGAGTAAAATACATATAGATTGAAAACTTCTTTTATTCCAAGCTCTGGAATCTTTATTCAGTTTCCATTTTGGAAACTTAACAACTCCTGGATTTACTTTCAACAGATGATGCAGATTTCTTGGATCATTTTTAGACTGGTTGAAATTGACTTGTGTCAATGCAGGCATTCCTCCAGAAGGTGGCAGCATCAGCTTGGAAATTGGTTGGTAGATAAAGCCTGTAAGAAAGTTGTACTTAAAGTGGTCAGTCATATAGTTGCTGACTGAAATGAAATTGCGTGAGTGTAGTTGTATATACTATAGCCATCCAGTGTGTGCATGTGAAGTAGCATTCTCAATGGTTACACTTCCAAAGGGGATACTTTGCTGGTCTTTTGCATCAAAAACAAGACTTCAAAAAATTATATTTACTGTAGCATAAGCTTTTGTATCTAGTACATTTCATTAGATACATCTTTTGTCTTTCAGGTGCCTTGTGACTCTTAATTTTTGCTGCATGATTGCCGCAATGTTAACATTGGGAGGTACACTAGCATGGTGGAAAATGCCACAACATGTAGCATCACTTCTGCACAAACACTCCTCTCTCTGGTGACCATGTGCTTTGTGTTATGCAGTTGCATTCCATGTTGGTTAGTGGCGACATGGCTGGTTGTAAGTATGGACACTTTCATAACCTTGATTGATTAGCTGTGTTTAGTTCTGAGCTGATGCTGCCACCAGCTGCAAACATGCTGCATAATTTAAGACAACTGAGTTTTCAGCTAAATTTCTAAGTGGCACCCATGGCCTGGGTCTCCGAGTATGGTCAGGGCACTTGATACAGCTGCCTTGCTAAGCTGTCTTGGTGTGGTCACTGCCTAGACAGGAGAACCATGATTGCCACCTTAACTCAGCGGTGGTAGAGCATCTGAAGGTCCCAGGTTTGATCCCTGGGATCTCCAGGTATGACTGAGAAAGACTGGAAAAGGGGAGTAACAGCAGGCGAGAGGGCAGGCCCCTTTCAACTCCTCCCTGTAGGCTCCCAGAGGCATCTGGTGGGCCACTGTGTGAAACAAGATGCTGGACTAGATGGGCTTTTTTGGGCCTGATCCAGCAGGGCTGTTCTTACATTCTTAAAGACTCCTGCCTGGAACCATGGAGAAGCCACCATTGGTCAGTGTCGACAACAACGGTCTGACTCAGTGTAAGGCAGCTTCCTTTTGTTCCTGTGTAATCATGATGCTTATCGCATGTAGGAACTGGATCTTAAATCTTAAGTTTTGACTTGCAACCAGTTCCATACATGGCGGATCAGGGAACATTAGGTCTACGATTCCCCTCTGGTGTCATTGCTGCTATCCAGGATCAGAAGAAATGGTACTCTATTATTATTATTATTATTATTATTATTATTATTATTATTATTATTTACATTTCTATACATCCCCATGCAAAATTGTCCCTGGGCAGTTCACAATATAAAACCATTAAAACATTGACACAATTATAAAACAATTTAAAAATACAAATAAAAAGACTAAAACCCAAAGCTTTAAAACTGAAGACTAAAAGCCTGGCTACACAGGAATGTTTTCACGTCCTTCTTAAAAACATTCAGAGAAGGTCTAATTTCATTAGGAAGTGTGTTCCAGAGTCCCGGGGCAACTCTAGAAAAGAACCAGTCTCGAATCGCCGCCACCAACCAAGCCGGTAGCAACCACAACCGGACCTCCCCAGATGATCTTAACAGGTGGCGGGGTTGATGAAGAAGAAGGCGCTCTCTTAAATACCTCAGAGCCAAGCCATTTAGGCCTTTATAGGTAATGACCAGCATTATATCGCCTGGAAACTTACTGGCAGCCAGTGTAGTTTTTTTAAAAAATGGGTGTAATATGATCTCTTTGGGCAACCCCGGAGACCATCCTGGCTGCTGCATTCTGTACTAAATGCAGTTTACGAACTACATACAAAGGCAGCCCAACATGGAGTGCATTGCAGTAGTCAAGTCTGCTGTTACCAGCATATGCACCACTGTTTTAAGGTCGTTTATCTCCATAAATGGACGTAGCTGGTGAATCAGGCAAAGCTGATAAGAAGCACTCCTGGCCACTGCCTCAACCTGAGAGATCAGGGAGAGGTTTCAGTCCAGAAGTACTCCCAGACTATGTACCTGCTCTTTCCAGGGAAGTGCAACCCTAACAAGCTCCTATTCCCCACCCCACCAGTGTGTTGCAGTCATCAGCAATAGCGTGGCCAATGACTGCCCCAAATATGGCACTCTGTGATGGGAGGATGGAGATCTTTTCATAGCTCACAAGTAGTTTGACTGCTTAGATAGCTTAGAAAAAGAAGTTGCTGTTGAGATGCAGATTTAGACGCTACTTGTCGCATGGCCTTTTTAATCATCCTCATCACAGGGACCTTGGCACCTAAGAATTTGCAAGGGGAAAACAGTTGGAGCAGTAATATAATGCGTATTTCTGAGGAAGAGGCACAGAGCTGGCTGGAAGGGTTGGGCATGCAGTGGCCATTGCCAGAGGCTGTTGCTGAACGTTTTGGCAAGAAGGGTACAGAGACCTATATAATCTGTCAAATACTTTTACACTGACTGCTTTCTCCTGCCTATAAGATGGCTTTTGCAACCAGCCATTACGTGATCTTTGGCAGGCAGTTTTGTGAATAAGTTCATTACTTTAGATGCGCCATGGAATACATTTTCCTCTCAACTTTCCTTATAATTATCGTAGTATTCAAAACTTAATGATAAACCTGGATTAAATTCCTTGCCAGTACTGCTGTGTGTTGCTAGTACTCTGATAGTTTCTGTTTGTTCCTGCCTGTTATAATAGCACAATCCTGCATGTGACAAAACTGAATGAATAAATTGGCATCTGTCAGTTTGGTGAGAGGAGAATCTAGTCAATTGGCACTGTTCAGGAGATGATTAACTTCTCTCAGAAATGTGCAGTTCAGAGTGTTGTGAATCTTGAAACCTGATATTTCCCCACTTGAATTTTTAATGAAATAGTTGGGAAGAGTGTGTGTTCCTGTTGTCACAGCAGAGGGAAGTGAATAGCTGCCTAAATGTGTGTTGAAAAAATATTTTTAAAAATACATTGTCAGATGAGCTGCTGGTGATTCAAGCAGAATGCAGAAATTACATCTCGGTGTGGTATAGTTTTGCTAGCAAAAGCTGACAGAACTAAATGTTTGCCTTGTTGTCAAGGACCAGCATTGCAACACTCCACATGCAACAAAATCTGGGCATCCTATGACAGCGTTGTGCCATACAGAGTTTATCCAGCAGAGAGCACTAAAGCATGTATTACAATTTAATCCGTGTTGGCAACTCAGAACTCCATCATCTTGCCGGTCTTAAGCAGTAGGCTGTACAGTTTGTAGGCAATAGCTCAAGATTTGTTCATGCGCATCAAGCATCAGGTCCTGAATGTGCAGGGCTTCCTATGCATTTTTAGTATCATGTAATCATAAGCGCAGCAAGTGCTCTCAAAGCCCGCAAATATCCCTGAAAAACAACATGATGGAGGATGGCGACACGGGCTCTCATAACAGGGACTTTGAAGCTTTCCTGCAGGAAGGAAGGAAACTCTTGTGCTGTGTGTTTGGAGGAGTGCTAATTGCCACAAAAGGGTCTTAAATACTCCTAGTTATTATTGCTGTCACAAGGTCAGGACCCCAGGGGAACCATGAAATCACAATGCTTCAAGAAAGAATCGCATATATGGGGAAGACTTGATTCCTTTTCAGTTCTGCAGAACAATTGCTGTGCTTCTGAAAAGCTAAAGAATGCCTAGGGTAGCGATGGAGCTCCTGAACAGACGGAGAGTAAGGGTGTGCATGGAACCGAGAACCCCAATTCAGTTCTAATTGAACTGGGCCTGGTTTGGTTCCCTGCACGTCGAGCTGGGCCTCAATTCGGCTTGAGGCCAAACTGGTTTGGGCTGGCTCGAAGGTGGGGGCAGAATCCAAAAACAACCCCCCATAGGGAAGTTCTCCTTGCTGGTGACACTCAGGCTTTGGCGCTCCCTGCGGCACCAGAAGATTTAACTTGGCCCTTTAGTCTCTTGTTTTCAACATCATTCCCAAACCCATGACTTTCAAACTCCATGGGGAGGCTTGGCAGCACCCCAGCTCTGGACCATAAGCTTGCCTCTGCTCTAAGTCTCCATGCAGACTCTGCTTTTGTTTTATTTGTATTCATGTGATATTTTTAAACGTTTCTTGCTTTGAACATAGGAAAGGTGGGAAAAATAACACACAGGTATGTGGCTTGAGTCTACAGATGGCTGCCTCTCTTTGTGGTTAGGGGCTCCATACAAGTTACTTTTAAGGGGCCACCAGGCAATAAATAGCACACTCCTGGGTCCCAGACACTTGGGAAGTATCTGTGTTTTTCTCATTGCCAGCTAGCTAATTTTCAATTAGCTAACCCTTTACAGGGTCACCTTAAGTGGCGCAGCGGGGAAATGTTTGACTAACAAGTGGAAAGTTGCCTATTCAAATCCCCGCTGGTACTATATTGGGCAGCAGCGATATAGGAAGATGCTGAAAAGCATCATCTCATACTGCACGGGAGGAGGCAATGGTAAACTGTATTCTACCAAAGACAACCTCAGGACTTTGTGGGTGCCAGGAGTCAAAATTGACTTGACGGCACATTGTACCTTTAATCCTTTACAGCTGCAAGAAGTTCCAGGGTTGGGAGAGGGGAGCACGGGCTTTCAAGGCAGACTCTGGACCTCTGGCGGCTACTTTTGAAGCTCCCCAGAGATGAACAGGTGACCTATGTTTGAAAGTAACTTGACCACCCAACCTAGTTCGAGGATATGTATGTTGCATTTCCTTGGATGGGCTCAACCAATGCTTATGTGTTACTATATCATGTGCAATAATACTGCCATATACTGAGTCAAACCATAGGCCCATCTAGCTCAGTGTTGTCTGCACAGACTGGCAGTGGCTTCTCCAAGGTTGCAGGCAGGAATCTCTCTCAGCCCTATCTTGGAGATGCCAGAGAGGGAACTTGGAACCTTCTGCTCTTCCCAAAGCAGCTCCAGCCCCTGAGGGGAATATCTTGCAGTGCTCACACATCAAGTCTCCCATTCATATGCAACCAGGGCAGACCCTACTTAGCTAAGGGGGACAAGTCATGCTTGCTACCACAAGACCAGCTCTCCCCTGTAGCCTGAGAAGGAGCCATAGCACCATGGTTGAGCCACACGCATGCCCTGTCTCTTACTCCAATGCAAATAATACCACTCATTCCCCATACTCTGATCAGGAGCCTGCAGCTGAGCTTGCCGCTGAGTCAAAGAGGTGGGAGGGGAGAGAGAAAATCTGGCTGCTTCCCAGTCAGTGGGCACTATACCCTCCTTGTCCACCACCACCCATTCAACTATAGCTATGCCCCTGATCTCAGTGCTATCCTAGAGCACAGCAGTAAATGTTGCCATTTTTAAAGTAAAGTACAATTCCATTTTCAGCAGATCCAAAAGAGATCCCCACCACATGTTAAGGTCATCTGAGGAGGTCCGTCTCCAGTTGCCACCGGTTCATCTGGTGGCGACGCAGAGGCGGGCCTTCTCTGTAGCTGCTCCTGGGCTATGGAATGCACTCCCAGCAGAAATTCATAATTTGAGATCATTGCTGTCCTTCAAGAGAGCCCTTAAAACCTACCTATTTGGCCTGGCCTTCCAGAGTTTTAAATGATTAACTGTTTTAAACTGTTGCCCTGATTTTCAGGGCTTTCAGCTGTTTTATTGGTTTTATTGTGTTTTAATAGTTTGATTTTAATTGTTAATTTGTTTTAATTGTTTTTATCATGTTGTGAACTGCCCTGAGCCATTTTGGAAGGGCGGTATACTATAAAGCTAATAAATAAATAGATAGATAGATAGATAGATTAATTTCTAGGTATCTGGCGAGGGACTGCTGCCAGTTTGTTTCGCAGCCTTTCAAAGGATAATCCCACTCTCACCCTTTATTGGGTTGGATTTTGCCCTTATTAGCTCTGGGGCAGCAGGAGCTGCCACAGAAAAAATAGTGAGTGGCAGTGTTGTAATTTCTGGTATTACAATCTGGCCATGTAAGACAGCTACTGGGGCCCATGGGTGGCTGATGGGCACCCTGAGGAGATCAGCTGTGATGCCCTAATCCACCTTCTCCGCTGATCTCCTCTTGCATACATTAAGAACATCAGTGGAGGCATTGCCACAGAGGAAGGGTCTTACGCTGCCCGTGCTCAATGCAATGTTGCATCCAGATTTTATGCTGCGCTTCACAGTGAGTAACTTGGCTCACGTGTAGGAGGCATCTCAACATCTTTCCACTAAAGGCTGCTTTTTGCCACCAGCCTGCTCCTGACTTGATTGCATGCTCAGGATTGCAGAGGTTTGTCAGAGGTGGCCGGATGGGTAGTCCTGACTTGCCCTGCTGGGTTTTTCTGTCTCCTCCATTCTGATCCTGTGATCCTTGACTGTATGACTGAAAAGAAAGCTGAGCCTAACCCATTATGCCTTTGTGATGTGATTTTGGGCAGTGCATTTTATTGGCAACCATCCCACCCGTTAGAGTGATAAGAAGGTGCTGTTGCACCTAACAGCTCCTAGTCCAGTTGGGTAGGGGCAAGGCTGAACTTTGATGAATGGTGTGTAGCAGTTGAGTGCAGAGGTTGAAACCTGTCAATATCACCTTCCTCTTGGGTGAAATTGACAAAGTTCAGCCCTGGGGCATCCTCTTGCCTAAATCCTGCCCTGTGTGTACTGGGTGCAGAACCAGGGGTGAAGGGTCCATTGGACAAAGGGGGGGAATTGCACCCAGGCCCAGAGGGTCAAGGGGCCCCACAAGGCTCTACAGACCCATGGCCAGGATGTGACATTGCCCCTCATTTATCTCCCTCCTTTCTGCTGCGTGACTCCCAATCATGGCCAGCGAGCTGTTTCTTTTTTTCAGGCAGGAGGACAATGGCTGCTGAGAAAGGAAAGGGTTAAACCAGCCCAGGGATTGGTGGTCCTTGAGTTGTGCTCCTCCCCCGCTTGGCAGTTCAATGCAGAGTTGGCGAGGGAGCAGGAAGGGAAGCATGGCCACAAGGAGAGCTGGAAAGGAAAGACAAACAAACAACCCTTATCTCTTTTTTCTGTAAATGCAATTTCTTCCCTTAGGAGCCAATGTATTCTTTTTCCTTCCCACATTCATGAACTCTCTCTCTCTCTCTCTCTCTCTCTCTCTCTCTCTCTCTCTCTCTCTCTCACACACACACACACACACACACACACACACACACACACACAGAGAGAGAGAGAGAGAGAGAGAGAGAGAGAGATCCCATCCCCAACTGAAAGCCTCCCTTGGTGTGTCTCTTCCCTATCCCCAAGCACTTATTTGTACTTGTCTGAGAGATTTTTAACTTTTAAAAAATGATTTAAAATGAGTGAGTTCTTCCCAATAAGTCCTGACCCATGTGATCTTCCCCTTGGAACTTGCAATGAGTTGTTATCCTCTCCATGGAAAGGAAAGCAGAAAGTAAGAGAGAGTACAAGGGGAGTGGAGTTCATTGGCTGATCTGTCTTGGTGGTGGTGGTAGTGAAATATATATTCAATTGTTTTTCAGCCAAACAAGTTCTCAAAATGGTATACATAGCACAGAGAGAGAGAGAGTGAGAGAGATTTTTAAACTTTTTTTAAAAAAAATCAAAGCAGCACAACAAAGTGCCAAATCTAAGCCAAAACACCAGACCTTTCTCTGTTTTCCCCTGCCTTTTGGTTTATTAAGTGCTAGTAGCCTTAAGCTGGTGAGTGTGAGCACAAATGGGTAAATAGGGATAGGAACATTGCTAGGAGTTGTATGCATGTATATATCGGGTCACAGTAGTAGGCTAGGCATATATGTTAAAAATGTTTCTGAGCTAGGGGGATACGTGTGCACAAATATGTGTGTGAAAGTGTCTTCATCTATGAAGAGGGTGTAATATTATATGCATAAAAGGGAAAGAAATTGTATGCTAAGAATCTTGTTTTCATCATGTCCTTGCAGTTTTTCTGCCCCCCCCAAAAAAAAATGAGGGAGGGGGGGAACAAAGACGATGGAGAGCAAGGCAGCCCATCTTCACTTTTTGTCCCTAGATGCAATCAAGGAGTTGCAGTTTGCGCCATGGTGCTCCTCGTAGTGTTGGTTTTGCACAAAAGCGCCGGAGGAATTTAAAAAACAAAACAAAACCCTTCCTCATAGTCATTCTTGCTTTGCGACCCCATTGGCCCGAAATGGACGGGGGGGAATGAATGCGATTCCAGTGGAATATGGACAGCCATTGCCCCAAAAACCCGCTACTGTGGTGAGCAGTTTGAATGGCCACAGCCCTGTCACGATGCATTGAGAAATGCATTGAAAAACACTGTGCTTGGAGACGTCGTAGGTTATGGAGACAGAGAACTAAATTTGTGTGAAGCCTCTCTGGGGCTTTGCCTCAGCCTTTTCTTCAGTGGTTCAACCGTAGAGCACATGAAGCATGTCTAGATTTATGGGCCCTGGAGCAAGAGCAGAGCAAAGAGTTACCTTCTTGCCAGTAACTAGGCAGAGTACACCCCCACCAGGGAGTGGCAGAAGAGCTCCCAGATGAGAGAGAGTGGCATCTCCAGACAGACCTGAGCCTTGCCATCTCTTCCCTTAGAAATCAAGCACTGATTATCAGTCATTGAAAACATGGCTGGTGTTTGTTTTTCAGCAGGGGCGTAGCAAGGTTAGAGTGGGCCCAGAGACGAGACTTTAAAATGGGGCCCCCCTCACTGAAGCTCAGCTCATGAAGTAAAGAAATCTTAAATGAGACTGAATAGTGGTAACAAGAAGCCGAGGAATATTGGCATTCCTTCCCTGCGCCTCGCATCCCCGCTCCACCCTTGCTTCAGTGGCAACACCACCTTCACTTCAGGGCTACAGAAACAGAAGGGGGAGAGGCCTGCTGAGCCCACGCTATGCCTGCCTCCCCCAGTTGCCATTCTCGGTGACGGCCTGTCCTTGTCGCCTCTGCTTAGCCACTGAGGACAGCAGCCTGAAGAAGGGCTTGAGGGCTGCCTTGCTTCCCCCTGGAATGCACTCTGAAGAGTTCAGATGACAAGGAAGCAAATACGTTTCCCAGACCCTGTGAGGGGTGTGTGGTTTCTGCTAATGGGCTTTCTTGACGGTGTTTGTTGTGTAATGTCGATGCTTCCTCTAATAAGCTGCCAGAGTTTTGTCAACAAGACAGTGGGGCAAATGAGCAGTTGAGTAGCGTCACTTGCCTGTTTGTTTGTTTGTTTGTTTCTCCCAAGTCCCCTTCAGTCGCCCATCTGGGTACGGGGTTCTGTCTCTCATGCCCCAAACATTGAGTCTGAAGCTGGTATTCGACCCTAGAATGTGACGGCCTGGCTGAGAGTGGGGTTTTTTGTGCCTCCAGCCTAACTAGGAAGGGAGGGTAGTACCCCTGAGCACCTCCTGTGTCTCGGGAATGGCTTCTAATCAGCCTGGAACCCAGCACCTTTTGAACAAAAAACAAAGTTAAGCTTCTATAAGAGCAACACACGTCTACATTCTGAAAGCTGTAGATTGCCTCATGACACCACATATCTTCTCCCTACAAGTCTTAATATGACATGCTGTGGTTTCTGGAGCAATTCTTTTGCCTGGGCATACAAGCCAGCCTCTGTGCTATACACACGAGCTCCTTGACAAATACACATTGCAAACGAGCAGCCTTATGCCCTAGACCAGGCTTGCACAACTCCTTTACTATCACTTCACCTGTCCTATGTTGACTTTTGCAGCACTGAATACAAATACAATATCCTTATGAGCCAACACAAAAGGGAAAACAACTAAGCTTCTAAAACCCATTTCTGTTTAAACTTGATAAAAATAGAACCAACTTGAAAGCCTTTGTTCAAACCAACAATCTTCTTTAAAACTGTGTTTTTGTTTTTGTTGAAATTAAATTTAAGGTTTTCTTGCCGGAATGGGAATGACACGTTCAAAATGCTCTTTGGGGTGTGGTTATCAAACTGGTGGTTAATACTTGGTGCTTTGCACAGGAGTCTTACAATACATGCAGACAGACTGTGTGTGTGTAGGCCATGTTATACAAACCTGGGTTTGTGAGAGTGACTTCTGGGCCGGGCCTGCATATACCCAGTGGCAAGGCTGGCTTTAACTTCCGTACTGAAGGAGGCCTTTGGACCAGGGCCCCCTGGTCATTCAGCAATGTTTCTAGCGGCTGACTTGACCTCTCCTCCTGTTCCTCAAGAAGACCCGGGAGTTAAAAAGCCTTCAGAAGGTTGCCTTGGGCAGGGCTTTGCCCACCTTGTGTGCTGAGGGGTCCAGTTGCCCTGACTCATCTTGGGCTTTGCCTTCCCAATGCAATGTTACATCCTAGTAAACACATTTAAATTTAACTGCACTAAACGCAGCACTTTCTGTGCAATTAATCACTCCCTAAGTGCTCTCTGGAGTGTTGAATTACAGGTTGCCAGTGGCCTTGGAGCGCCTGCTCTCTGCAGTTGCTGCTGGTGCCCTGGGTGGGGAGAGAGCGTAGGGGAGGAAACCACGGGCTGTGTGCTCCTGTAGAGCAAAGGCTGGGAGTGCACTTTATGATTCCTAGAGCAAGCAGGACTCTTGGCCTTGCAGAACAGCCTTTCTTCCTTTTGAAGCATCTAGGTGTTCGCAGCCGGGCTGAATGAAACCAACTGTTGCTTATCCCATACCACCACCACCCTCCTGGTGTGGATAGGGTGGCTGCAAGATAGATGATGATGTCCTCTAATGAAAGGATAGGAGCTGGCTAGCACACCGGAGTATTTTGGGTGTTTTTTTTCTTTTTTTAAAGTAAACATACTCCTTGTACCTCTGGTGTGGTAGTGGTGCTCCTTGATTCCTCGTGCTTACCCTGCTATCTAGGAGACTGTGTTCATTTAAGGGCTATGTTCAGTCTTTTATCTCTGCAGAGCAATGGAAGCAACTTTGTTGTTACAGCTACAGTAGCATTTGGCCTGGTTTTGCCTTGCAAATCGACCTGGACAATCATACAAATAGGTGTGATTTATGATGGTACTCATAGATTGCAGAATGCATACAACTGGCTAAATATATATCAGGTACACTTTCTGTGGGATGGGGGTAGGGTTTCCATATTCTGGCTTTCCAAATCTGGGTACTAATTTACATATTATGTAAATTGGCTTGAAAATAATTTTTGAGCAGAATAGTGACTGCACATTTTGCTCCATAACTCTGCTTCTACTTTTTTTTTTTAAAAGGAAAGCTGCAATCCGGGTGAATCTGGGTGGGCTAAACAATCTGGGTGAAACCTGAAATTTTTTGGGGGGGCATGGCATCTCTAGATAGGGGAAGCTTTTATTCCCTGCAGGTGGAGAAAGAAAGAGAGCTTCATTCTCGTGCAGGAGAGGGGAAGCACAGACTATCCGTGGGAAAATTAGATTTTAAACAATAAGAACATGTTCTTGGAAAGGATAGGGCCTTGTGAGGAAGTGGGTTGCCCAGCAACGTTTTTCTTGTTTTTAAAGGCCAGCATAAGCACTACGTAGCATATGCACATCTCATTTTGCATTTTTAAAAAGTTATGTCTGTTGCAAAAGTACCCTGGGTTTGAATGTATGTTGCTCACCAAAGAAGTTGTCTAAAAAATATATGCGATGAGTGCACCCATGTCGCTATTGGTTGAAAACTGTTGGATGAAATCATTCATAGAGTGGTTGGTTGGTTGTGTTCTGAGGCCAGGACTGGTTGTGGTCTTTAAGGACAGTGCTGGGTGAGCCGTCTGTAAAACTGGTTTCCTCCGAGACTGGGCTCTTGCCGTGCCTCGCCCAGCCAAGCAAGCTCTGCAGCACCTTTCCCAAGAGTCACCATTGGCACTTTCTCGAGAAGAGGAAGAGGAAACAGCAGTGGCAGCGGTCCTGTGAGGGGACATCTGCCTCCTTCCCGGGCCGAGCTCTAGAGGCCTTCTTGCCACAACACGTGTGACTGAGCTTTTTCCTTGTTGCTGTTCTTTTAAATAGAGCTATGTTCTCAAGATTGTGTTGACTTCATTTGGCCTCTTGTTTTCCCAAACCATTTTTTAAAAGATTGTGAGCCCCTTGGGGATAGAGCTATTTAGGGAAGGGGGGGTGGAAACAACTTGTAAGTTGCTCTGACCCCATGAGAGAGAGAAGAATACAAAGAAATAAATAAAATACCACCTCTGTTGAAAACAAAACACACTAAAGCAGCTGCTGAGAAGGGCAGTAAAGAGTGGCAAAGTAGCACAAAGAAGATAAACTCCTTTGGAAGGGGACAGAAACCATTATGGATGAGCCCAAAGCAACCTATTCGTGTTGGGACTGTCCACCCTATAGAGTCAGTGCAGCCCCTTGCAAAATAGGAGTTTGTGAACTTAGCACCTGGCTTGAGACATTCGCTGCCTTCACACATAACACCACACCGGAGGCAAACACATCACCAGTTCACCCACTGTGTTGTCCAAATGATTGGAACCACAGTTTCCCAGACCCAACTGTGGTTCTGATTTCACCACCAAATCTTGGAATGAAACACACACACACACACACACACACACACACACACACACACACACACACACAGAGTTTGTAGTGACTTTCACTCACCCAACTGAGGGTCAGTTCCCTGCAGTGTGACATCTGCATTCTGAATTAAGTATAAGGGAGGAAGCTCACTTCTGTCACACTATTGGTTGGTGCAGGCAGGCTGTCCTTCCAGGGTTGGAAGAAGCCTGCGCAGCCAGTCCCACCCCTGTTGCCAGTTCCCAGACATGGATTTTGATCATCTGAAAGCGTGCAGGGCAGGAGGGAGGCAAATAGGCCTTCACAAGTCCCCCCCCCCCGCCAAGAAGCCTGAATACTCTCGTGTGATGGGGGTGACTATCTGGCAGGGAAGACTAGCATCTATTATCAGAGAGGCTTCTTCACACAATGCATCATTTGTTTATGAAACTCACTGCCACAAAATGTAGTGATGGCCAGAGGGCTAGGTGGCTTTCAAAGGGCTATCCAACTCTGATCCTCCAGCTGCAGTTGGACTACAACTCCTATCATTCCTCTTGGAGGTAACTGATTATCTTTACCCATTTCAAACTGGCTTTTGGGTGGGCTATGGGGGTGGAGGCTGCCTTGGTCGGCCTGATGGATGATCTCCAGTTGGGAATTGACAGAGGAAGTGTGACTCTGTTGGTACTTTTGGACCTCTCAGCAGCTTTTGATACTATCGACTATAGTATCCTTCTGGAGCATCTGAGGGGGTTGGGAGTGGGAGGCATTGCTCTGCAGTGGTTCCGCTCCTACCTCTTGGGCAGGTTCCAGATGGTGTCCCTTGGAGACTGCTCTTCTTCAAAATCTGAACTTTTGTATGGTGTGTCTCAGGGCTCCTTATTGTATCCAATGTCTACATGAAACCACTGGGAGAGATCATCAGGAGATTTGGTTCAGGGTGCTATCAGTACTCTGATGACACCCAAATCTATTTCTCCATGTCAGCATCATCAGGAGAGGGCATAACCTCCCTAAATGCCTGCCTGGAGTCGGTGATGGGCTGGATGAGGGATAACAAACTGAGACTGAATCCAGATAAGATGGAGATACTCATTGTGTGGGGTCGGAACTCGAGAGACAATTTTGATCTGCATGTTCTGGATGGGGTCACACTTCCCTGGAAGGAACAGGTACGCAGTCAAGGGGTGCTTCTGGACCCCAGCCTCTCCCTGGTGTCCCAGGTTGAGGCAGTGGTCAGAAGTGCCTTCTATCAGCTTCGGCTGATATGCCAGCTGCCTAAAACGACCTCAAAACCATTGTACATCTGCTGGTAACCTCCAGACTGGATTACTGCAATGCACTGTATGTGGGGCTGCCCTTGTATTCCTTGTAGTCCAGAAACTGCAGTTAGTCCAGAATGCGGCAGCCAGGTTAGTCTCTGGGTCATCTCAGAGAGACAATATACCTCCCGTATTGAAGGAGTTACACTGGCTGCCAATATGTTTCCAGACAAAATACAAGGTGTTGGTTATAACCTATAAAGCCCTAAACAGCTTGGGCCCTGGGTATTTAAGAGAATGTCTTCTTCATCATGAACCCCACCGCCCACTGAGATCATCTGAAGAGGTCTGTCTGCATTTGCCACCAGATCGTCTGGTGGCTACTCAGGGACGGGCCTTCTCTGCTGCTGCCCCAAGGCTTTGGAATGCACTCCCTAGTGAAATAAGAGCCTCCCCATCTCTGACAGCTTTTAAAAAGTTTTTAAAGACACATCTGTTCACCCAGGCTTTTAATTAATATTGTTTTAATGGTTTTAATGCAGTTTTAAAATATGGTTTAAAAATTTAAATTGTAATATTTTAAATGTTTTGTTTTAACTAATGTTTTACTTTTTCTGTTTTTATTTTGTTGTAAACCACCCAGAGACATAAGTTTTGGGAGGTATAAAAATATGTTAAATAAATAAATAAATTAAAATGAATAAAAATAATCCCCATTGGTCACTGTGGCTGGGAATGATGGGAGTTGTAGCCCAACAACTGCTGGGAGCAGGGCTGTCGCTAAGGGAGAGGGTGGCTGTGTTCACCCCTCTCCCTGGAGACCCCTTGGAGTGAGGGAGATAATGAAGAGAATAGGGAGGGGTGGATCTGGGAGGCCCTCAGGAGCTGTGGGGCCTGGGTTCTTTGAACCCCTCTGCTCAACTATAGCTACATCCCTGTCTGGGAGGGCTGAAGTTGTGCAGCTCTGGGTTAGACATATTAATGAAGAAGTCTAGCAGATGCTTCTAGGCACAATAACTGAAGCTCCATGTTGAGGCAGGGTACCACTGAATAGCACTTGCTGGAGAGGAACTGCATCAGGAGAAGGTTGCCTTGGTGCCCTGCTGGTGGGATTCTAGAAGCATCTGGTGGGCCACTGTGGGAAGCCAGATGCTGGACTAGATGGACATTTGGCCTGAATCCAGCAGGGCTCTTTTTACATTCAGCATTACCGTGTCCAGGATTCTCAAGGCAGAGGGAATGACTGCTGCTTGCACCAATGTCCAGCTGTAGTGCACTGCAGATATGAATTTCTTTCTTGCCTACAGATATTGCTTAGGATGGCTTCCAACCAATGGCGTAGGATTGTTCAAGCCAGCCCCACCCCCACCAAATGATGTTTACATTGCCACAGTGTAGCATCTGAAGCCTGTCATCGCTGCCCCTTAATCTGCATCCGCCAAATGTCATACGGATCCCCCCCCACCCAGGGAGAGGGGCTCAGCAGGCTCTCCTCCTCCATCCTGATTTAATCGCAGGGATGAATCCTAAAAACCTGCCTGTATAAATCAGTCCTGTCTCTCTTAATCTTCATCCGCTGCTGAGAGGAGATGGCTGGAGATTAGAAAATACCTTCAATTAAGCTGTCTCCTTTCTAACAGCGGATGTCTGATGTCCCAGAACAAGTTTCTGATTATGTTGGCAGCATTCCTTCTTAGTCTTCATAATTGCATAAATCATATCCCGCTCCCCACCACTGTTTATCATAAATCCGAGGGAAGCCAGAGGAAATTAGCATTTGTTTTCTTATGTGCCTCCGTTGTGGGGAGGGGAAGATTGAAATGGAGATGAGTGGGCTAGTGCAAGGCAGTATTTGGCTTCCACTGCATGGCTTTGACAGGATTTCAGGGGTCTGTCTCAACTGGAATCAAAACAGTTGCTCTGAGGAGAGGAGTTCCTAAGGAGGTCTGTGGTTATTTCTTGATGATAGTGGCTGTCAGTCCCTTGAACATCCATCTTAGCGCTAATTCACACATCACATTTTGTTAGGTGTACACTTTAAAATGTTAAGAGTGAAGGAGCTGCAAGTATATTTGCAAAAGCTTTATGTGTTGCGTTGAATGGGATATTGGCTTGTCCTCATTCGATCTGAATGGGTGGCTTATATCCTGGGCAGCATCCTGTGGGCATTGTCTGTGCTGCAGGAGCTCCTGTGTGCTCATAAGAGTGGGCACACATTTATGCCAGAGTGCTCTTCGTCAAATGTTGGAAGTTGCACAAACGCGGTTGTGTGATGGTGGGCATATCATTGTGCAACTATGTTCATGCCACTTCTGACACTTGTGCAAGAGCACTCTTGCACAACTGCATGGACCCTCGTGTTATGAACACATAGTAGTTCCATGGCAGTGCCCGCTGTGCTCATGGGATGCTAAGCAGTATGTCAGCCATTGTCCTAAACCCTCATCAGTTGCCTTGAACTTTTCTTATAATTGGGTAAGGCAAGATACACTGTTACAAAGTAAATACATAAAGACATCAGGCTGACTGTGCACCAGGTAGTAAACTTGTACCAAGTAGTAGACTGTGCACCAAATATTAAACAACAAATGGCATCGTTCAGAAGCCCAGAACAGTTTCTAGAGGTTTTTTTTAACCAGGGAAATGGCATGGCTACAAGAAGCAAAACACTACCAACTTTTGTGCTATAGTCATGCTCTGGACTGGGCCCCTCTATGGCTGCTTTTTTAAAAAGGAAAAAACGTGCCGCTAGATGAAAATGTGTTTGATGTCTTGTCTGCTTTGGATTCTAGGTGGATCCTGTGCCGGGTATTAAGTTGGGGAGGGGAAGTTGTGCCTGCACCCCTTTGCTCACTGGCTACAACAGTTTCCATCAGTCACCAGATGGTTGCAAAGATTCCCTTATGAGGGGGCCCATCGCCCACTGGAGTGTAAATTGAGCACAAGCTATAGAATGTGGTTTTGCTGCTTTCAAAATAGGGTCCCCTTTAGATGAAAAGATAGAAAGTCGCTTGACTTTCCCTTTCACCTCACCCCCACCCCACCCCTCAGGCTGATGGAAAATACTTGAGGAAATTAAGAATAAGCCTAATGAATACCAGACTGGGGACCAGCGAGGTTTATTTTAACCTGTCCAAGTGAAAAATGAAGTGCAGTTTAGCTAGGACTCCAAACCTGGCGTCTGAACAGGGGGCAGAGAGGAGGGGCGGGCTGGATTCGAAGCATTCATATCCTGCTGTACGTGGAGAAGAGAGAAGAGGACAGTCATATCTCCAGTAGACACAGCTCGGGTTCCATTTCTATCCGTAGTTACTTGGAAGCAAGTAAGTGGTTTTTGAGCACTGTAAGTCTCTATCAGTGGCAACTGAGCATGGGCAAGAGGTGTGGTTCAGAACTTTGGGCTTCTTCTTGTAGATTCTTAAGGATCTCTGACACTGGAGTGACAGAGGTTAACAATACATTGGGCCAGTTCAGATGCAAGGTAGACGCTCAGTTGAATGTCCTCCTCCTCCGGTTTGTGTCTTCGTCCGAAGGTGCCTCTCAAATGCATCCAAGATTCAATTTGTCCCAATAAACCGAGCTTTGCATCCAAAGTTTGTAGTTGGCTTTTTCTTTCAGCCACCTCTTTCAAAGCTGATTTTTTAAAAAACAAAACATGACAGACATTGGATCGCTAACATTCATGTTTGTGCATAATGCAAGATATTTACTCCTTCATAATGGGGTGAGATCTTTTCACATACCTTTTATTTGTAAATGGTTTTATCCTGGCTATTCTCACAGGCTTAAAGCACCTACCACTGTTGATTGCACTATAATAATTAATAATAATAAATTAATAATAAAAGTGGATGTGGATTCCAGTTTTGGGAACCAGAATTGTAGCAGAGGCCTAGATGTCTTCACAAATCCTTCCTCTTTCCCTTGTTTGTTTATTGTATGTCTATACCGCCTGATAAATTCATCCCTAAGCCAGTTGCACAGAACAGAAAGCAATGAAATGGGCAACACTAGAAGACAGGAAGCAGAGTGCCTGAATCTAACTAACTGTCTTTACACCCAAGAAGTATCTCAGCTGCTCTTCTGTATGGGAGGATGGCACTTAAAGGACGCCTTCATTTGCATGAATTCAATTAAATGACTGACATCTAGACTCATGAAATGCTTGTGCAGTGATACGGCACATCAGGGCCGGCTCAAGGGGTTTTGGTACCCTTGGCCAAAATAGTCCCTGGTGCCCCAAGCCCCGCCCCTGAATCTGATGTCACCAAGCCCCACCCCACTGGACAATGCCACCGCCACTCCTGTAGCAGAGCCATCTGTGCACTCACTAAATAGGTTCAGGCAAGTCACACTTATCTCAGTTTCAGCCCATCATGTCTCACCAGAATAATATAGCCCTAACTTCAGTGTTCCCTGTAAGAGGGAATCCCAGATTTTGTTGACTACAATTCCTAGAATCCCTAGCTGCAGAGGGTTTTGGCTGAGGATGCTAGAAGTTGTAGTCAACAACATCTGGGATTTTCTGTTAGAGGGAGCACTGCCTACCTTACAAAATGCAAATTCTGTTATCCAGTTATTTCAAACAGGTCCACATGCTTTAATTTAAAAACAAAACCCTTTCTCCTTTTACATATTCTGTTTGAAGAATCCTCAAGGTAAATGTTTACATTTGTCACCTTTCATATGTATACAGTCATTTTCCTCAGCAACTGATTTGTCCAACTTGTCAGTTCACAAATTACTCATCTACTAGCTGACCCGTGCGGCCGCTGCCGCCCTGCGGGGGCCGAGTGCGGCCACCGCCGCCTCGCCTCCGGCCAGTCCCACCGCCTCGCTTCCGCGGCCGGGCCCGGCCAGGCCAGGCTACCTCTCTCTCTCCTCCCGCCCCCTGTCTCCGGCGGGGCAGAGTGCGGCGGCCGCCGCCAGCGGGCCTGGCCGGCCCCAGAGTGCCGCCGCCGATGCCACGGCCGGCCCCAGAGTGCCGCCATCAGGCCCGCCGCCTTGCCTCCGCGGCCGGGCCCGGCTCCGTCGCCTTGCCCCACCTCGCTGGGCCCCGCCGCCTTGCCCCGCCTCGCTGGGCCCGCCACTCGCTGGGCCCCGCCACCACGGCCTGGCCCGCCGCCATCGTGCTGGGCCCGCCGCCTCGCCCCGCCTCATGGCCGGGGCTGCCGCCACCTTGCTGGGCCCACCGCCTCGCTGGGCTCCGCCGCGGCGGCCCTGGGCCCGCCGCCTTGCCTCCGCAGCCGCCCAGCAAGCGAATTCTCCTGGGTGTGCTGCCAGCCAATCAGGCGCCCCCTGCAGCCCAGCCAATCAGCTGGGCTGCCGGGACGCATTTCTCCTGGGCACACCCAGGAGAATTATATATATAGATTGCTATAATTGGACAGCCAGGAAAACCAACAAATGGATCATGGAACAAATCAATCCAGAATTTTCACTCGAGGCACAAATGACCAGGCTCAAACTATCATACTTCTGTCACATTATGCGAACACCCAGCTCTTACACACTGCAATCAAAGCATCTCCCGGTACTCCTTGCCACGCTTGAAAGAAGAGAGGTGCCAGGCTGCTGGCAAACGTCCCTCCTTCCCATGTACCTTCAGAGTTTGCCAGAGTTGGTTTTGAAAGAGGCCTGGTCCCCATGAGGGGTGGGTGCCAGGTAGCATTTTTAATCTCCTTGCTTCAAGCTTTTCAGATAACAAGCCTCTCCAAAGGTTATTCAAGTTACCCCTACTGAAATATTTCCGAGAAATTGTTACCTTATCACAAGTCCACCTAAAAGGCTTAACATAATCTCATTTTTTCCACATTTCCAATATTTTCTGGATCTACTTTGGTGCATAATAAAACACAAATATCTTTGAATAGGACGATATACCAGTGATGAAATACACTTTGCATTGCTCCAAAGACCAACTTCAAAACAACCTCTTTAATGCGTAAAAATATATTAAAATAACTTACAGCTTTTTAAGGTTTTAAAACATGTAAGCTACAACAAAACCAGGCAAATGTTTTGGTGTAATACACCATCCTCAGTGCTCCGTTTAGCATGCCGTCTGAATGCACATAAATACAGAAGCTGAAAACTGAAAGCAGCAAACAGACAAGAGATAACACATGAATGCGGAGAGTGCAGACCTTTTGCTGAGAAGATATCAGTGACCAATGTATTTCATGGCTTCTTTCAGCTCATTCTTAACATTAATATTAGGTTTCAATTGGTCTATGAACATTGCTACCTTGATCGTACATCTTTTTAAATTCCCTTCAACAGCCAATATTGATATTTTGTTTTGGTCACTTTCCCACTGTGTTCTTCTTTCATACGTATCACCCACAGTTTTGTTCGACTTTTATTATGCTGCATATCAGCCAAATCTTCTTTATATAGGAACATAGGAAGCTGCCATATACTGAGTCAGACTAGGGCTGTGCATGGAACCTCAGAGGCGTGGTCCGGTGCCAGCAGGGGTCTCCCTTTAAGGGGGTGTGTGTGGGGGGGGTTGCACTTCCCCCTCCTGTCACTTTCCCCCCGCCGGCACTCCCTTGCCCCCATTGTTGGCCAGAAATACTGGAAGTAGCAATTGTGCATGCACCTGTCGCCACGCACGTCATGCATGCAACATTGTTGGTCGGCAGGCAGCGGGCGCATGTGCAGCGGTGATTACATGCACAATTGCTACTTCTGGTCTTTCGGCCAACAATGGGGACAGGGGCGGCAGGGAGGAACGTTGCTGTCTGAAAAAACATTTCCAAAAAATGGAGCACTGGTGGGGGGAAAGCGGCAGGAGGGGTAAGTGCAACCCCCCGCCCTTAAAGAACCACCCCCCCTGGCACCGGACCACCAGACCGGGCCACGTTCTAACCGGTTCGGAGGCCTCTATAATGGCCTCCAGACCACTTCATGCACATCTCTAAGTCGTACTATAGATCCATCTGGCTCAGTATTGTCTACACAGCCTGCAGTGGCTTCTCCAAGGTTGCCGGCAGGAATCTCTCTCAGCCATATCTTGGAGATGTCAGGGAGGGACCTTGGAACCTTCTGCTCTTCCCTGAGCAGCTCCATCCTTTGAGGGGAATATCTTATAGTGCTCATGCATCAGGTCTCCCATTCACATGCAACCAGGGAGGACCCTGCTTAGCTAAGGGGAAAAGTCATGCTTGCTACCACAAGACTCCTTTTCATTAGTGGTCTCTCCACCTCTCCTTTTCATTAGTGGTCTTTCTATTTCTCCAATATAGAATGCTGCACATTCCAACCATTCATAAATATCTTGTAAAAGTGTCTTTGCTTTGGTATCTATGAAATGTTTAGGCTGCACTGCATATTAAGAGAAAGCACAATTTCCCATAAATATAAACTTCAGTAGATATTTTGTAAATTCTGGAAAGTAGTCCCTTCTGTGGTTGCCTGGGATAAAAGTTATTCTTCAAACTTAGAACATGATCTATGTATCTCTGAACTGCTCTGCAATACTTGAAAGAAGTTTCTTATCTGCAGACAAAGTCGGGGGGAAAGGAGAATTAAATCCTCCTCTTATTTTCTGGAAACAAATGATGTTCCCATCCTTAATAAAGCCTTGCACTTAGGTCATGTTATGCTTAATCCAAACAAAGTTCCAGTGGTCTTCTGAGCTAAAAATTGGCATCCGCAGTGACACTCTAGGGGCCAATACTTTTAAAATATATCCCAATCCTGAATAACAGGGGTTTAGATCTCACTCTTTTGAAGAGCTCTCCTATTTGTTGTAGTCATCCATAATCAGCCCACCAGAGGAATCTCTACCCCTTGCTGTTTGGCAACCTACACTTACCATATCTTCCATGTGAAACCTATTTATAAACTGTTCCAGACTTTACTGAATGCTTAGTTGCCAGAAGGATCTTGACAGGGGTTCTCAAACTTGGGTTCCCAGGTATAGTTGAACTACAATTCCCATCAACCCACTACAAATGCCATTGTAGTTGGGAATGATGGGAGTTGTAGTCCAACAAGATTCGGGGACCCAAGTTTGAGAATCCCTGACTTCCAATAAAACACAATCACTGTTTTCACTATGGTCTGTAATGCAGGCAGTGGATGACATGATACACAGCCTACTGTCTCTGAAATGCTCTGCCCTGGTGCCGCTGCAGACTCATAAGCAGCCATGATGCTGTTCGGAACCAGTAGTTGTGTGGACAGCAGTACCACGGTCTTCCCTATTCACTGCAGTGGGGGGAACTGTAATAGTGTTGTTTGCATAACTGCTGGTTCTGAGCAGCATCAGGGCTGCTTATGAGTCTGCAGAGCATTACAGAGACTGTAATCATGTATCATGTCAGCCACTGCCTCCAAGCCTAAGGTAGTGATTTTAAGGTTGCAGAGAACCTTTCTGTGTCTGCTGAAGAACCCTTGCACACAGAACCCTTTTCCATTGCAGAAAATACTGGGATGTATGTTCCAGGATGTACAGTCACTTCATGCAGGTATATTGAGCCCTACCATCATCCCATGAAGACTGGGCCTCCCTTGTGTGACTGTGCATTGCAGGGAATGATTGGTAGTGGCAAACAGGCCGTCTTTCAAGGAAGCTTGCCTGACAAGTTGAGGACCCCAATAAGCTTCTGAGAAACCCTTGGGTTTCATGGAATGTAGTTGGAAAACCACGTCTACAGCATAATGTCATGACATGCATACCACAGATGTACAATTTGCATGTGAGCAACAGACTAAACTAGAAGGATTACACATCTCATTTAATTCTTTAGCTGCAAAATGCTATTGATACAACATCTCAAAGTGCTCTTCACTTATGCAACTGGCCTTCCAAAATATAGAACAATGCTTTCTTTGGAATGGTTGCTCTGAGGCTTCTTTCCCTGCCTCAACAGATTTTGCTTGTTCAGACATTTTGTGTCCTTTGATGTGTAATATGAAACATAGTAAGCAGCCTTGAAACTTGCAAAGGAGACAGTTTCTCACAAAGTCAAGTTTCATGGTTTTTTTCTAAGTACTGACCCATATAATATTGAATTTAGGAAAACTGATACAAATGTAGTTCAACTCTCATCCAATCTTACAGTTTTAGAATTTGTGTCATCCTTTTAAAAGCCATTGATAAAGAAATGGCTAGGAAATAGGAAATGTCTAAGAGATTAAACATGACAGCTTTCATGGGATAAATGATTGTCTAAAAGTTCACAGGCTTTTGATACCTCCCTCCCTGCTCCCAATTCTTCTGCATCAGCCTGGACAGCTGGGCTCAGGGAACAAAATAAGTGAAGGCTGCTCTTTCCACCACCTCCTACATTGATATACCATTAGTAGAGACACCATGCCCACTTGAGGATTCACAGGTTGCTTTATTATTATCACCATCTATATATATAATTCTCCTGAGTGTGTCTTGGAATGTGCATCCCAGCCCCCAGCTGATTGGCTGGGCAGCGGATGAGCCTGATTGGCTGAGGCACACCCAGGAGGATTGGTTGCCACGGCAGCGGCAGGCCTGGCCGCAGAGGCCAGAGGCAGCAGCGGCCCCAGCCCAGCCACGGAGGCAAGGCCCAGGAGGGGGGGAAGGGGGGAGGCAGAAGTGGCGATGGGGAGAAGAGGCAGCTGGGCCTGGAAGTGGAGACTGGGGCAGAAGGTGGGGGAGAAGAGGTAACCACCGGCCCCCAAGAGCACACAGATGCTCTGTGCGGGGTCAGCTGGTTAATGATAGAACGTTTGCACAGTGACCCCTGCCTCTCCAGGGAAGTCTTCGACACAACCAAAGGAGAATTTGACACTCCATGTGTCTGAGCATAGCAGGGTGGGCCACACCCTGGAGGAATATATAGATAATTATTGTGAACTGCCCAGAGACACAAGTTGGGGCGGTAAAAAAATGTAATAAATAAATAAATAAATGCATAAACAAACAAACAAACAAACAAAATAATGCAGAACTGCAGTTAAATGGGGGAAGAGGTGTGAATTTGTGAATGTCTGAAAGCGTGCAACTGCGGTTTTACAGCAAAAGTGGCCTGCGGCAGTGAAACTCACTACAAACTGAAGGTTCAAACTGGAGTTTGGCAAGGGAACCCGCTGCAAGTTCTCTCGCCAAACTCCAGTTTGAACCTTCGGTTTGTAGTGAGTTTCACTGCCGCAACCTTAGGTTTTTCGGCAGCAGCGTTACATCCAAATATGGATGCCACAATAACGGCGCTTTCATGCAGTTTCTGGAACAGTAATCATAGAGAGGGTGACCCAGACCTGGGATTGTCCCTGCTCCCTGCCTACAGCGCTTCTTGCTGGCCACCTCTCCGAGGACTTGCCCTGTCCTGCCTCTGATCCAATAAAGCAGTTGCCCAGCATCAGGGACATTGGAATGTCCCATCCAAGCTTCAAAGACTGTCCAATGGGACAGTCACATGGGGGCATCTGCCCTCTTCCCACTCTGTCCCTCGTTCCCCTCTCCTGGCAGAGACTGAGCTTCCCAAAAATGAAGCGATCAAGATGTATGTTCATAAGCACATGCACTTGCGGTGGCAACATAAATGGATGAGAACATATGGCAGGGTGGTGATACCAGGGGTTGGGTTAAAGGGCAACCCCAACCAGGAATTATTGAATGGCTCTGCTCAATTTCCCCCCACAATCATGTTGGGGAAGCAGGCCCAGCCCCTTCCCCATGGCGTCCCTGGGCTTACTCATGAGAAGGGCCAGGCAGCAGGATCAGCATTGCCAACAGTGACATGGAAGATTCCGTCTCTGTGATGACGATGGAGGCTCTTCCTGAGCGGACTGCGCACTCATGAGAGTGTAAGGCCATGGGGATACCCTTTCACAACTCATGAGAAGAACCATCTGTGGGGACAGGGGTATCGGGTAGAATCACTAATATTGTGCAATGACAGCCCTTCTCCCATGGGCCACTCTCTCATGAGAGTGTCAGGTCATGGAGACATGCATGTGGGCCGGACTCAGGGAGTTGCCTTTAGCTGCAGCTGCCACCTGAATATGCACTTGGTGACAATCCTAGATGTGCCTGTGTGTGAAATGCCCCCAGATGCCACACAAGTATAAGCATGGAGAAGAAAGGAGGCCACATCTTTGCAGAAGTAACAGGCATGGTTGCTCCTGTGCAGGACAGATAGGCAAAGGACGCAGGCACTGAGTGTATTTTTGTGCTACAAGAGAACCAGGTGCTGAGCCCTAGCGGGCATCTCAAGGAGAGGATACTGCAGGGTGCTCTTCCTGAGTGCCAAGGATGATCAGCCCTTCAATGAGTGGTTTTTTGTTTTGCTTTGTTTTGCTTTGTTTTAACTTTGGCAGCCTCCAACACTCAGCCCCAGCCTGTGGGCAAAGGTGGATACCCAGGTGCTGAGCACTTAGATGCAACTTCTACTCATTTAAAAAAAACACCTTCCTGCTTCTTGTAGGGCATGTATAGGAGATGGTAGGATACTTCCCCATTGATTCTGCTCCTAGGCCCAATGGAAACTGAGCAATTCCTCTCCCTCTGGTCATTTCACTCTAGACTGCTTGCTGTCTCTCTCATTCCTAGCTTCTTGCTTATGCTCAGTTCTTGAGGTTTCAATATGTTTTTCATTTAAAAGAAAATGTCCTTGCACCCCATGCCTCTTGGCTGGTCCTATTTGGAGCATGATATTGAATGGCTGCGAGGGCAGGTAAAATGTCTCCTGCTTGCTTCTTTCTACTGGAACTTGTCTCTGCAATTGGTGGGGGCGGGAGCAGAAAGGGGGAGAGTTACACAAACATTCCCCAGGCCTGGAAAGGAAATGGATATTAAACAGTGCCCTTTGCGGGCTGAAGGGAGGTGAGGGACAGATTTGTGTTCTGTTTGGCTGAGTTCTCTCTGCCTGCCATGGAGTGCTAACAGAAGGGCCTTGTCCCATCTGTGCACGGGACGGGACAAGGCGGGAGGGAAGGAGACATCTGGCCCTTGCAGAGTCAAAGAAACAGCTATGCTCTGGCTGAGGATGCCACAGGGAAGGGGGTGCAAGGAAAAATAAACATTCTACTGAGGGCAGCTTTTCATCATCGGCAAGTACTGTGCATAGGGACGGCCATGTTTTCTTTGGAAGGCTGGCTATATAAACACGGTTGCTGCAGGGGGCAGCTTGTGGAAGCTCCTGCCAGGAGAAGGGACTGAAGTGGGGCTGTATTAATTAGTCCAGAATAATAGGACGTGACCTGCCTGTACACATGCCAAGAGCAGGACTGTGCTGAGGGGATTTAAAGGCCTCCTCTAGCAAACAGGACTTGCTGTCTTCTCCCAAACTTTGAAACTTGCCAGTGTTATTCTCGGCATCTGTCCCAGTTCTGGCTTTCTCCCTCCAAAAATCCATCATGGGACAGGGCTCCCAGTTGGGGTGATGTCTGGAATGTGTCAGCAAAAGTGGCTGGAACTTTGATTTCTCCACCACACTCTAGACATCCCAGTCACTGGACTGTAGCTACTTCCCAGGCTCCGCATTCCTAGGCCTGAGAACCATTGGTCTGGTCTTCTTCTGGACGACTGTCCTGGAGCCAGGGGCTGATCTGCTTGAACCAATAGAGTTTCCATGATAACACTTGTGAGAAGAAGCAAACAAAGTTTCACACTGGGGTTTACTCTGCAGTGGCTGTAGCCACTGTACTCTGTTTTATGATCTCGATAGGCCTTGGTCTAGTAAACACAAAATGAGAGTACGTTGTGCTGTCTGTTGAAAATTGGCACAGGTGAGTACACAGGTGTTGGTAGTTTAACCAATTTATTTTCCAGATTATATACAGCTCCCTGGCAGGGTTTCTAACCCAGTCCTGCAGCAGGGGTTGTCCTTAAGGGCACAGGGCAACCTGCTGGAAGGAATACAACACAACCTGACATACGTTCTAGGTCACCTTTCCATACTTAATGCAGAGGGAACATATTGCTTCCCATGTAAAACCAACTGTACTGTAGACAGGTTAAGAAATGAGCCATTTCATAATGAATTTGCTGTAGAAATGAACTCCACCAACTGAATATACCCTTTTCATTTTAGGGTTTCTCATTATACAAAATATAATGCATCTGAAAATATTTCTGGGTTTGTCCAGTAAAAGGATGCCCTTTTGGGGTAGGGGGCAAGAGGTGGCAAGTAGCTTACTCAGACAAGCAGCTTGCTCCCTGCCCACCCATCCCCACTGCTGTAGGGCTACTTGTAGGAAAGGCACTTTTCACATATGCAGAGTGTTTTTGTTTTTATCATCATCTTCTTCTTCTTCTTCTTCTTCTTCTTCATCATCATCATCATCATCATCATCATCTAACAATATACATAAAGTGCCAAGGAGTATCCCCATGGCTTCCCATGTTCTGCCTGGGATGGAAAATATTCTGTTGTTTCTTTTTCAGAAATCTAATGTGGTGGGACAAAGCTCACCCCTGCACACCCAAAATGAATTTCGATCCTAGTGTGCCCCACTCTGTATTTTTTTCTGGTGCCACCACTGCTAGATGATAAAAGCAGGAAGGTTTTGAGCATAGAAATGTGTGTGTGTGTGTGTGTGTGTGAGAGAGAGAGAGAGAGAGAGAGAGAGAGAGAAAGAGAGAGAGAGCGCGCAACCGTGAGACTTCTGCATTTCTGATATATGATTTACTGAAATTTATTACTATTTAGGAAAGATCTATGGCCCAGTCCAACACAGAGTATAGTAAAGTGTACTGTCGAGTCGGTGTCGACTCCTGGTGCCCACAGAGCCCTGTGGTTGTTGGTAGAATCAGGAGGTTGTTGTTGATACAATACCATTGCCTCCTCCCGCGCAGTATGAGATGATGCCTTTCAGCATCTTCCTATATCACTGCTGCCTGATACAGTTGTTTCCCTATAGTCTGGGAAACATACCAGTGGGGATTTGAATCAGCAAGTAGACTTTTCTTCTGGCAGGCAAGTCAGGGCTCTTGTGCCTTTCACAGCTACATGACAAGCAGATATAGTGGCGAGAAACACTTTCTCGGTTGAATTTCTGTCTACCACATGTTTGTCAGAGACACCAGGAAAAAACAGACAACCCTAATCCAGCAAGACCTAGTTCTACAGGAGGCCCTTCCCCCCCCCTACCCACCACAAGGGTTACATTCTCAGTTACCACTGTGAATGCTGAAAACTACAATAACTGAAATTTTTAGGACTGACTGAATATCGAGGGACCTAACCCCACCATTCTTTTAGGTTCAAGGTTTCAATTATCACACTTTCAGTATTTGCATCCCTGCAATAATGGAAACTGGGTATATATAACCTCACCGTGAATGGAGATTCGTGAAAAACTATGGGTCGGGGTAGAATTGCCACATCCTGGGAACTGTGAGCTGAATCTTTCTTCCTCTTAACTCTCTTGTTTTGTTTTTGTTTTTGGCATTGGGTTGTAAATTCTGACCCTGAGTAAAGGCAGTGTAAGGACACCAGCTACTTTATGGGTGTGCTCAGAAACGAACTGCTGGCAAAACCCATGCCTTTTCCAGCATCATACCTCTTCTACAGCAGACTCAAGAGCAGAGCCTTCGTAGTCTCACCATATCAGATCAGTACAGGTAAAGTGTGCCCTCAAGTCAATTTTGACTCCTGTCGCCCACAGAGTCCTGTGGTTTTCTTTGGTAGAATACAGGAGGGGTTTACCATTGCATCCTCCTGCGCAGTATGAGATGATGCCCGATATAGTACCAGTGGGGTTTAGAACTGGCAACCTTCTGCTTGTTAGTCAAGCATTTCCCCACTGCGCCACTTAAGGTCAGATCAGTACTCTGTGTAAATTCCCTCGCAACAATGGAGCAAAGACTTCTGAAAGAGCAAAGCAGCTGCCTTTCCCACCCCTGTCTGAAAGGCGATTGGCATTGTGAGGAACTAGTCTGCTGAGATTTGGGGAGTAGCAGGAGAGGGGGAGGAGTGCCCATCCTGAGTCATCCTGTTCCCTGGAACTCTGAATCGATTGGCAAGTCCGTAACCTTCGGCCACATTCAGTGTCCTCTGTACTGGGGCCATTTATTAATACTGAGGCTGTGCTCAAATTAAGCCAAGAATTGGTCAGGCAGGCAGAGAGCTTGGCATGTCACACCCACTGGAAATAAGCGGGCAGGTTCCAGCAACAGACTCCTTTTTAATGATGCTGGTGGCACGGTAGCTTGGGGATATGAGCAAGAAGAAATGAATCCCTTGCATTGTCTGATTTGTGAAGATAACCTCCAGAAGTGTATCCCATGTACAGGAGATGAGTATGCTGAACCAGGGTTTCTTAACCTTGGGCCCCCAGAGGTTGTTGGACTACTAACTTCCATCCTCCCCAGACATGGCCTTTGTGGCTGAGGGTGATGGGAGTTATAGTCCAAAAACATCTGGGGGCCCAGATGGTTAAGAAACCCTGTGCTGGACCATAAAGAATAATTGGACTCTTGCTCTTTCAGGAGCAGGCCTGATCCTTTCCCTTCTGTGTAAAATCCCAAGAATGGTGTCTGGGCTTGTGCATAGCCACATTCTGCTTGTTGCTATTTCTGTCTCTTCCCAGCCCACTTGCCTCGCTGGCCTGTTTTCATCCTGTGGTCTGTAGCATGCCATATTCCATGGCTGAGAGCTGGAAAAGAGCAGAACTGAATGATTAATCCAGGCCCAGCACAGTTCCAGTAAGTACTCAGGAAATGGAGATGAAGGGAGGGGCTGGGAGACGCCGGCCTCAGCTCAATTGTCCTAAAACATTTGCAGATGGTTCTAATGCTGCTCGGCCAGCTGCGGGGGGGGGGGGGGAGGTCCTTCACTGCAAGGAGAGATGAGAGTACAGCTCAGGCAAGCGCCTTCTATTTCGAGCTCAGAATGGCCCTCCCGTCATCTGCCCTTCGTGCTGAAGACTTGGCCAGCCAGCAGGAAATACAGGATGGCCTTGCCTTGTTTACAGTCTAAGCTGTAAACTGTTGAATAAGTTTAAAGATTACAGCAGTTCAGTGACATCTCGTCCATAGCAATAGCAATAGCACTTACATTTATATACCGCTCTATAGCCAGAGCTCTCTAAGCGGTTTACAATGATTTTAGCATATTGCCCCCCAACATTCTGGGTACTCATGGCGAGAATAAATGCTGAATCTCTCTCTTACCGGCCAGTGTGGTAGATCTCCTGCCACACCATGCAGAAAGCACCACTGACTCTTGGGGCACTTACTCCCAGTTCGCTTGGTGAGGAATGAAGCTGCACATCAGGGAAGGCCCACAGTCAGCCGGGCAGTTCCAGAAGCAACAGGTTCCCACCGTGTCCGCTAAGTGCCCCTCCCAATTGCCCGTGTTTCGGCATTGCAGTCGCTGCACCGTCAGCAGGGTGCTGTCCATATTTCTGATGCCTTGTTTTGAATTTTATTGATGCGTTTCAGCCCTAAAGCGTGGTAAATGTATTACTGGAAAGTAGCTGTATTTTCCCCATTTTTAGGAGGCTTCTTCCGTAGTTTGTGCATTTCAGCGTAGTGCAGTGTGGACAGTAGAGCAAGTGGAGCGGGTGGGCAGGGAAGGAAGGAGGGAGGGGGACACGCTTGGGGCAGAGGGGAGCCATGGAATTGGGTGTGTGTGTGTGTTCAGCCTCTTGAATGAGCCCTGCCTGCCTGCCTCCCTCTTCATCAATCCCCACATTCAGAGAAGGGGCCAGAAAAGCAGCCTCTCTTCTTAGAGGACTCTTAGATGGCCTTGGCGGCAGGTGTGTGTGTGTGTGTGTGTGTGTGTGTGCGCACTGGGGCTTTTGGCCTGGGGCTTGTGGCAAAGAAGAACAAGATGGAGGTCCCATGCACACCCTCAGAAAGTTTGGGTGAGCTCCTGGTAGGCTGCCTACTGCTTTCTCTCTCCTTTGCCGTCCAAGGCCAGCTTTTTCATGGCATGCCTGAGGTGCCTCTTCTTCCACTGGTGCTTCCTTTTGTGTTCTGCTTTTGGGGCAAGTGCGGATCTGGCCACTTACTTAAGAGGAAGCCCATTGAACAGAACCATTTACTTCTGTGCAATCCCATTTGTTTACTACAAGGCCACAGACTCCAACCCCCGCCCTTTGTTTACTGCAAAGAAGCCCAGTGTGAATCATTCACCAGCAAGCCTGCAAACTGTTCTCAATGCCATGCGGTGTGGCGGTCTCATTCCGCAGTTCAACGATTTGTTAATACCTAAAGCCCCTCTCCGCATATGAATTTTTCTTGTTTATTTTTTGCTCGGGTTCTTGCACAAATGCACAATCCCTTTCTGTTTCCTTAATATAGAGGCAGTCAAAGGATTGTAGTTTGCACCATGGTGCTCCCCCTAGTGGTGGTTTTGCACAAAAGCGCCAGAGGAATTTAAAAAACAAACGAACCCTTCCTCATAGTCATTCCTGCTCTGTGACCCCATTGGCCCGAAATGGAGGGGGGGCAATGAACGAGATTCCGGTGGAATATGGACAGCCCTTGCCCCGAAAACCCGCTACTGTGGTGAGCAATTTGAACGGCCACAGCCCTGTCACGATGCATTGAGAAATGCATTGAAAAACGCTGTGCTTGGAGATGTTGTAGGTTATGGAGACAGAGAACTAAATTTGTGTGAAGCCTCTCCGGGGCTTTGCCCCAGCCTTTTCTTCAGTGGTTCAACCATAGAGCACATGAAGCATGTCTAGATTTATGGGCCCTGGAGCAAGAGCAGAGCAAAGAGTTACCTTCTTGCCAGTAACTAGGCAGAGTCCACACCCGCCAGGGAGTGGCAGAAGAGCTCCCAGATGAGAGAGAGTGGCATCTCCAGACAGACCTGAGCTTTGCCATCTCTTCCCTTAGAAATCAAGCACTGATTATCAGTCATTGGAAACATGGCTGTTTTTTCAGCCCAGTAAAATGTAATTAGGATTGAGGTGGAAGGGAGGGGGCACTTTGCACAAAAGCCTTCTGCAGCCACAAGAAGCACCCCATCCATTCAGAAAACTTTTTTGTGGAGTGCTGAAAAAAGAAGGCAAAAGAGTTCATGTGGAAGGTCTAGGTAAACTCTGCCTTGCACACACCCTTAGGACCCAATTCAACCAGATAAAGGAAGGAAGTCCCGCCCAGACTCCCATTCTGCCCCCCCCTCCTGTGTGCCAGCAGAAGCAAGACCCAGAAGATGTTATGGATGTAGGACACTGTCTTATACTGAGTCAGACCATTGATCCATCGCGCTCAGCATTGTCCACAGTGGCTGACCGCAGTTCTCCAGGCTTTCGGGCAAGGATCTTTCAGAGCCCTACCTGGAGCTGACAGGGAATCAAACCTGAGACCTTTGCATGTGGTAAAGCATGTGCGCTACCACTGAGCTATGGCTCATCCCCAAGTTCATACTGTAGCATGGAAGAGACAAGAGCTTGGCCACAGACTAGTGAATGGAAGGGAACCATTGCTCGAGGATACAAAGCCCAAGTCATCTGCCAGGAAGCATGTAATCTGAGGGTAATGATCTGGCAAGCTGTGTGGTCATATATCGTCTTGGCGTTAATTAAACTGGGGGAGGGGGGCTGGTTTTCTACCACCAAGTATTGTTCAGCCAGCCAGTTCAATTAATCCCACTTTTTCCGAGCACAATGAATCTTGCATCCGAACTTGCCAGCTTTCCATGGTCTTCCTGCCTACTGGGCCCCTTTAAGCTACGCCAGTAACGAAAGCGCTCTGCTCTGCCAACAACAATACCAAATATGCTGCGTTCTTCCAAACAGCATCTTCCAGCTGAGATTCTCACAGCACTTTGCAAACCACACCCTTGCTAAGGGTTATGCCTATTTGCAAGCAGCAAGTGCTGAAGCACAAAGATGTTAAAGGTCTCCTCTAAAACCACAGCCATGGAGATTCTGGCACAGTTTCAAACAGTTTTATGAGGATCACCTCGTCACTTTTCCCAAACAGCTTAGCTCCTACATGCCAGACTTTAGGTGCTTTCCCAAAGTAAAATAAAATAAAATAAAGGCATGAGGGCACGATTCAGTCAGTGTTGTGCACTTTTATGTCCGCTGATTTCAGTGTGAGAAATTTAAGTACATGCTTTAACACTGACACTGAAATCAGTGGGACGAAAAAGGGCTAAACTTTAACTATTATACATATTGTAATCCATAACTATTTGTTATGTAGCTGGCAAATAGTATTAACCACTATTTATAATTATAAACCACTTGATAGGCTTGACTTTTCTGGTGTTTTTGTTTTAGAAACTCTATGCAGGCAGGAAAGGCTGGCCACTTCCTGAGCTGCTGTTTCTGGCCTTTAGTTGCTGCCGTGTGTGTCTGCCAGGACTAAAGCAGGTCTTTGGCAGAGTACTCTGGAGGAGAGGGGAATTCGGAGATCCAAAAGAACCTCTTATTTAGGAGTAAGACAAAAGCTATAGTGTAAGAGAAAAGCGGAGAGTGTCCAGCATTCCTGCTTGGATGGCTTCTGTAGAAAGTCCAGAGCTGGAAGGAAGAACACAAGAATGTAAGAACAGCCCTGCAGGATCAGACACTGGCCCATCTAGTCCAGCATCCTGTTTCACACAGTGGCCCACCAGCTGCCACTGGGAGCCTACAGGTAGGAGTTGAGGGCGTGCCCTCTTTTCTGCTGTTACTCCCCTGCAACTGGTACTCAGAGGCATCCTGCTTTTGAGGCTGGAGGTGGCATCTAGCCCTCCGACTAGTAGCCGTTGATAGACCTCTCCTCTGTGAGTTATCCAAACCCCTCTTAAAGCCATCTAGGTTGTTGTCTGTCACTACATCTTGTGGCAGAGAATTCCACAAGTTGTTTATGCATTGTGTGAAAAAGTACTTCCGTTTATTCATCCTAAATTTCCTGGCAATCAATTTCATGGGATGACCCATGGTGTTATGTGAGAGGGAGAAGAATGTCCCTCTATCCACTTTCTCCACACCATGCATGATTTTATAGACCTCTATCATGTCTCCCCGCAGTTGTCTTCTTTCTAAACTAAAAAGCTCCAGGTGTTGTAGACTTGCCTCATAAGAAAGGTGTTCTAAGCCCCTGATCATCTTGGCTGCCTTCTTCTGCACCTTTTCCAGTTCTACAATGTCCTTCTTAAGATATGGTGACCATAATTGTACGCAGTATTCCAGGTGTGGCCGCACCATCATTTTGTATAAGGGCATTATAATATTAGCCATTTCATTTTCAATCCCCTTCCTAATGATCCCTAGCATGGAATTGGCCTTTTTCACAGCTGCCACACATTGAGTCAATACTTTCAATGAGCTGTCCACCATGACCCTAAGATCCCTCTCCTGGTCAGTCACTGACAGCTCAGATCCCATCAGTGTATACTTGAAGTTGGGTTTTTTTGTCTCAATGTGCATCACTTTACACTTGCCAACAATGTACCGCATTAGCCACTTGGTCGCCCACTCACCCAGTTTGGAGAGATCCTTTTGGAGCTCCTCACAATCCATTTTGGATTTCACTACCCGAAAGAGTTTGGTATCTTTTCAGATTTGGCCACCTTGCTGCTGCTTACCCCAACTTCTAGATCATTTATGAATAAATTAAAAAGCACCAGTCTGAGTACAGATCCCTGGGGGACCCCACTTCTTACTTCCCTCCATTGTGAAAAATCTCCAATTATAGGGATAAGTTATATATTTTTGCAAGGAGGTCGGGAATTTCAAATTTGAGCCCTTCAAGGACTCTTGGATGGATGCCTTCTAGTACTGGTGATTTGAATTTTTCAAATAGTTGAAAAATAGTTTTCAATTTTTCCAGACAGTTTAGTACATCAACTCTTGTAACTTCTATTTGACTCAGTTCTTTAGCTTCTATTCCTGAAAAGCCTGGTTTAGGAACAGGTATATGCTCAGCAGCCTTTGCCATGAGAATGCAAATAATTCATTTAGCTTCTCTGCAACCTCCATATCCTCCTTAATAATCTCTTTCACTCCCCCATTGTCTAACGGTCCAACTGCCTCCCTGGCAGGTTTCCTGCTTCTGATGTATTTAAAGAAGTTTTTGTTATTCCCCTTGATGCTTTTAGCTAAATGTTCCTCAAACTCTCTTTTCGCCTCCTTTATTGTTGCCTTGCATTTCTTTTGCCAGAGTTTGTGTTCCTTTCTGTTCTCTTTATTAGGTCAGGCTTCCAATTTTGGAAGGAAGTCTTCTTCCCCTTTATGGCTTTCTTGATTTTACTTGTTAGCCATTCTGACATCCTCCTGGACTTAGTGATACCTTTCCTCCTTTGGGGTATACAGTCTAACTGGGCTTCTAGTATTGTGGTTTTAAGTAAACTCCATGCATTCTGGAGTGAAGTGACTCTCCTGATTTTCCCTTTCAGTTTTCTTTTCACCATACTCCTCATTTTGGAGATGTGTCCTCTTCTGAAATTCAAAGTGTCTGTTTTAGACTTCCTTGGTGATTCTCTCCCCAGATGTATGCTGAATTTGTTTCCACTATGGTCACTGTTCCCTAAAGGGTCCATGACAGTGACATCACGCACCAGGTCCTGGGTGCCACTCAGGATTAAGTCCAAGGTTGTCTTCTCTCTGGTTGGTTCCATGACCAACTGTTTCAGGGCATAGTCATTCAGTGTATCTAGAAATCTGACCTCTTTGTTATTACCTGACTGAATTTACCCAGTCTATGTGTGGGTAATTGAAGTCACCCATTATTACTGCCTGGCCTCTTAATGACGCCTCCCTGATTGCCTGCTGCAACTCCCAGTCACTGTCAGCGTTTTGATCTGGAGGGCTATAACACGTTCCCAGTAGTACATTTCCTTTCGGGCCTTGTATTGTCACCCACAGGGTTTCTGTGGATGACTCCGGTTCTCCTAGGTTTTCAACCTTGTTAGATTCTATCCCTTCTTTAATATACAGTGCTACTCCACCTCCAAGGCACCCCTCCCTGTCCTTTTTATAAAGTATATATCCAGGGATAACAGTGTCCCACTAGTTCTCACTGTTCCACAATGTTTCTGTTATGCCCACTATATCTATATATAATAAGTTATTTATGTTTGCTTGATTCTTCTGCAAGTTCATCTGCTACTAGTAATCCTGATCAGTTGTGCCTTGAGCATCATTTTGTGAATCGTGTACTGATTCACAAAAGGGCAGAAATTCACCATTCACAATTGTGAAAACTATCTGTTGTTTTGCAGATAATCTGAGGTTTTAAACTACAAGCTGAGTTCTGTTTTCACTGTTGTGAATGGTGAAGGAAGAGCTTACAAAGGGATTACAAAGGGCTTCCAGTGGCATTTGGTGGGCCACTGTGCGAAACAGGATGCTGGACTAGATCGGCCTTGGGCCTGATCCAGCAGGGCTGTTCTTGTGTTCTTATGATCTCCTGCTCATGGTGTGAAGGACATGGGGTGTTAGTGAGAGCTAGAGTGAGAGGAGGCGAGTGAAATTCTCATTTGCTCGTGTCCATCTGGGCCTGTTTGGAAATTGCCATGCCTATTTGCATATAGCAGCTCAGAGAATTATAGAGAGTTAAGGTCATCTGCAGGGGCATATCTAGGGGTAGGGCAGGCAGGGCACGTGCCCCGGGCGCCACTTGAAGGGGGGCGCCATTTTTCTAAAATTAAAAAAATATATTAAAATGGCTGCTGAAAACAAAATGGCCACTGTGCATGCTCAAATGGCCTCTGTGAGGCCCTAGGCCAGGCCAGGCCTTGCAGAGGCCATTTGAGCATGTGCAGTCGCCATTTTGTTTTCAGTGGCCATTAAAAAAATTTTTTTTTAAAGAACTGGCCACCGCACATGCTGAAATGGTCCCTGTGAGGCCCTAGAGGCCAGAGAGGGGAGGGGAAACATTTGCAGACCCCCCCCCTCAGCCTTTATGAAGCCCCCCAAAGTGGCTACAGGTAATTTTTTTAAAATTTTTTTAAAAAATAATATAATATAAGTCACTGTACACATATTCAGTTTGGCACTATGTACAGAGAATCAGATGGGTGTCAGATGTTTGGACAGGGGGCACAATTTCAGTGCTTGCCCTAGGCACTATTTTCCCTAGATACGCCTCTGGTCATCCGATCTATCCTCTTCATTCCCAAGATCCCTAGGGATCAGCCTGAGCAAAGGTCCACTCCACTGAAGAAAAGTAAGAGCAGACAATTTGTTCCAAATGACCCAGTCAATAAAGCAAGTCAACACATGTGTAAATACAAAGTAGTTTTTATTTGTGTTATAGTAGCAACTCTACTCTACAATAATATCAACTTTGTGAACATTCAGAGTATTAGACTAATACTCTGAATGTTCACAAAGTTGATAAAGGAGCAAGAAGACAAGAACCATAAGAAATCATTGCTGGATCATACAAAAGTCCAGCTAGTCCAAGATCCTATTTCCAAAAATGATTAGCCAGAAAGGCAACCAAAGCATGAAGATGTCATTCCCTATTGTCTGCCCCAAGCATCTAATATGGAGAGGTATACTATTTCTGAACATGGAAGTTCCATGATTTAGCTCTCATGACTAATAACCATTGATAGAACTCTTCTCCAATAATTTGAAAACTCCTTTTAAAAAAATAAACTAAGTGAGGGATCTTCACCAAATCTTTTGGCAGTGTGTGTCATACAGAAAAGCATATGAGAAAAGGCTGATACAATTGGGTTTGTGTACGCAGAAGAAAAAAACAATTGAGAAGAGGATATATGGATAGCTTTCAAATATTTTAAAAGATATTAGAAAAAAGAGAAACCTGTCCATAGAGTTGAAATTAGTATTTCAAAACATGTTCACAGGGAAATGCCACCAGATCCCATTAAAAATGTCGTGCTCTTTACCTGTTCATATTGGATGGCATAACATAAGAGATAATAATATGTTATGTGCTGGTCACACTGTACCATATTGATATGTTATATAATTAGTTGTTTTATTTATTTATTTCATCACGTTTTTATACTGCCTGATATGTACATCTCTAGGCACGGTACAAAATGTTAAATATTTAAAAGTCAAAACAGATTAAAATACATGACACAATTAAAAACCCCAGCAAAGAACAGTTATTAAAACAAATTGTTAACATTATTAAAAATTAATTCTAATTAAAAGCCTGCAAAAACAGGAGAGTCTTGAGGGTCTTCTTGAGAACAAACAGAGAAGGAGATGCTCTTATTTCAGCAGGGAACATATTCCAAAGCCTTGGGGCGCACTCACAGAGAAAGCCTGGTCCTGGGTTGCCACCAAATGGGCTGGTGGCAACCATAATCGGACCTCTCCAGAAGAACGTAATAGGCAGCAGGGTTCATGACAATGGAGGCACGCTCTTAAAAAGCTGCCCTGGACCCAAGCCGTATAGACGCAGCCCAGGTAAGTGGCAATGCAAATAGGGTGTGCCATACACAATGCAAATATGGAAAATTAAATGATGAACAGATCTCGCAGAATACTCTGTCACTTATCCAGCAAAAGAGTACCAACATCCACCAGAGACCAGAAAATAACCTGTTTGACCACTCACAAATGAGTAAAGTATTTGTTCAAGATATTCATCCCAAGATCTATTCACTCAATGCAAAGCTCTTATTGAGGTTTGAGATCCTCTTAGAATTCATCTCAGTTTATATGTTGGCTCATTAGATTCTATAATGTTTTGCTAAGTCAAGCAGGAAACCTGGTTCAGCTTGGTAGAAGTCACTGAGTCTGTTGTATTTAAGGCATGAAATGGATGTATTATAAATTAACAAAAACACATTCTCACAAATAGTGAACAGCAAGGTATAAAGGTACTGTGTGCAAATCAGCAGTGAAATTTCACAAATGAGTGTTATGAATAATCACATTTACAACCTGAGAAAGATAAAGTTCTCCCTGAAAATTCTCACTGAACAATTTCTTCAGAAAAAATAATTTACTTGGAACATTAAGGAAAATTGAACATCCAGTGCTACTAAGTTCTAGGTAAAGATACCAAGCAATTAGTCCTTCAAAAGTACCTCTGGGCATTTTCCAGATTCCACGCTGCCACGTGGCTCATAAGTGCTCTTCTGTATTGCTGGTGTTTTGACATCGCGCTCGCTGCGCTGTCAGCAGGGTGCCGTCCATATTTCCAATGCCTTGTTTTGAATTTTAATGATGCATTATGGCCCTATAACATGGTAATAGTGTTGCAGGAAAGTAGCTGTATTTTTCCACCTCCAGCCTCAAAGGCAGGATGCCTCTGAGTACCAGTTGCAGGGAAGTAACAGCAGGAGAGAGGGCATGCCCTCAACTCCTGCCTGTGGCTTCCAGCGGCATCTGGTGGGCCACTGTGCGAAACAGGATGCTGGACTAGATGGGCCTTGAGCCTGATCCAGCAGGGCTGTTCTTATGTTCTGTGGTAGGGAGGCTTACAACGGAGTTTACGCGTTGCAGTAAGGACAGTTCTTTGCCCCCCACCCCCACCCATGCTTGCTTCTTCTGTTCCCTCACGGTGGGGAGAGAAACAGGCAGGGAGAAATCTTGGCTTTCCCCTCCTTTCCTCACCACAGATCCCAAATCCCACACCTCCCTCCTCCTCCGTTTGCTTCCAATATAACTTGAGCTTGACAACACAGAAGGGGAGGGAGAGGGAGGAGTTCAGAGGGTTTATTATTATTATTATAATTTTCCCCACTGGAGTCCTTTTGTGCAGTCTGGATACTTTGGCATGAGACTCATACTAGTGCAGCTTAGCAGATTTCTGAATCCAACCCTTTTTCATGCACATTTACTGAAGAGGAAGCCCATTGAACTAAACCATTTACTTCTGTGTAACTCAGCTTGCTTACTACAAGGCAAAAGGCAGGGAGAGAGAACAGTCACTTACTTAAAAGGAAGCCAATTGAACTGAATCATGATTGATTTACTTCTGTGCAACCTCACAGCCCTCACAGGAGGAGTGCTTGCCTCTCCTCCACCTCTTCCCTCCTATTTATTTATTTATTTCTCTGGAGGCGAGCCAGTTCCTATCTTTCTCCCTTCCTGGCTAACCACAGGATTCCCTTTCACTCCCCGTCCCCAATAAGGAGTTCCCTTGTTTCGTCACTCCAAAGGATCTCCTCATGCACCTCACTCCCCCACTTAAAAAATAATAATTTCCCCGGTTATTGCTTGTGCAAAACTGGAATGATGCAAGACAAAGTATTAGATTTTTGTTTTGGAAGGGTGTTTCCCCCTGCTTGCAGATTCACAAAAAAAACCTGTCATGTCACTCCCCACCCCCACAACTCCATTGGCCCAAATGGATCAGGAGAAGGGGCAGATAAACACGATTCAAGGAGAATATGGACAGTCCTGCCTTGAAAACACGTTGCAATGGACAGAAAATACGAATGGCCACCAGCCACAATGAAGCATTGAATAATGCTTTACTCTCGGTTTTAAACCGTTGCACTATTCTGTCACACTTTGCAACGCTTTACCTTTTGCAAATCTTGTATTTCGGAAAATGCTCTGGTGCCTTGAAAAGAAAACCAGCTGTTTCCTGAGCGAGGCTGTATTAGCTGTTCGTGTATCAGGGACTATTTCTCGTCCTTCTGTAGCTTGATGACACCCATAAATTACAATGAAACACTTCTGTTTTTTTAACTACATCCCAGTCATTACTGTATGTAGGATTGTATTGTGGTCTTTGCCTTATCTCTTTATTGCATCTCTGTTGTGGGAAGATAGAAGCTGGAGAATTTGAAGGAAACAATGTCTAGACAATGCGGTGAGACAATAAAAAAATCAACAAGAAGAGAGAAGAATGTTGACATTGCTGAGATTCTTAAAAGCCACGGAACACTCTTCGCTGGGATTTATGACTGCAATTGTCCAGGAAGACCCCACATGCAGCTTTGAATTACATCCTGGACACCACATGAAACTTTGCACATGGAGATGATATGCATTCTGCTAGATAAACTATATGGGACAAATGGTCATACTGTATTTTCTTCATTTGATTGCTTAAAACATTTAAGCACTGCATGAAGACTATTCATTGCTAGACCAACTTAAGAATCATAATCTTATGCAAGGGGAGGTCCTCTGAATGTGTGATAAATGAACATGCACTAAAAAATAAACAGGGTGAAGTAATGTATGCCTCATTTCTGACAACTGTCCAAGAAAAACTGCTTAAATTTAAAGGCATTCCAGTATTGACTGTGCATTTGAATAACGGCTGTTTGAAATATTTCCTACAATTCCCTTATCTTGACTGAAATAATTCACTCAATGCAATGGAAGACCTTTCCATTTTCGATCAGAGAACATCAGAATTATCTTCAAAATTATAATATACCACAATATACGATGTGAGCAATATCTGAATTTGCAACAGGCCCCCCCCCAACCCTCCCTGTTATTTTAAAAGGAATGTTTCTTGATAATCCTAGCTCCCAAACCATAACCTCTTGGTCATGGTTAGTGGTTTTTTTTTTTTTTAAAGTGAGTAATGCCTCCTAAAGACTGGGCGCAAAATGTGAGATTTTTGAGATTGACAAAGTAGCAAGTTGGGATTCATACATAGGGGCTTCATGCAAAAGCCAATAAACTGCTAAGAGTGGATACTTTGAGTAAGAGTAGTAGGCTTGTGCATTTCGATTTTGGTACAAAACATTTTGTGCCCCAAAATGGCAATTTTGGAGGTTTTGTAACCAAAACAAAATCAAGAATTAAAAAACAGAGATTTTTGTTTCCAAATCGAAATGACTGTGTTTCGGACAGAATGCTTTGTTCTTTGGGAAAGCATTGCAATTCAAATTGACTTATCTGACTCTCTCCACTCCAGCTGAGGCACTGAGTGATTAGCAGAAGATAAGATATGCAAAAAGCTGTTGAGCATAAATAGTTTAGTTAAGTGTTGTATTCTTTGTGATTTAAATGCGAACTGACCTTGCAAAGAGATTTGGAAGACAGCATTTTGAGACAGAAATACCCAAATATCTTTGGGAGCTCAATGCAATTCCAAAGCTCTTGCTTAAAGCCATGGTATAAATTGTTTGGAGAAGCTTTTTGAGAAGCTGGTTAGGAAAGTTCTGAAATTACACAGGTGTTTCTTTCCATAGGTTTAGAAAGAATCTCTTGACTTGTTCAGGGCTCTTTTGAAGAGCTATTTTGTTTTTCTTCTGATTTTTATGAGTTACAGTGGTGTCTAAGTTTTGATGCCTAAGTTGAGCAGTCTAATGTAATTTAGGCCACAATGTAATTTGGCGGGACATGATGTCTAAGCCAGGGCTTCACAACTTTTGCCATTGCAGGGACAGGTCATCCACATGGGACTACAGGAGACAAAAGGAGGGGGGTGGGGAATACACCTGTCAATCTATTGACATCCCCAGGAATCTTAGTTGCTTCTCTCTTTATTGTAACTATGATCCATGGTTTTGCACTTTCTTAAACGCAGTGATGATAAATCTCAACAATTTTGAACAGTAGGCTGATTTGTTTGGGCTACGGCTCACTCCACTTCAGTTCAATGAACATTTGAAGCTGTTCCATAGTACCAAGGAAGTTTTATTTTAATTTTATATCCCGCTCTTCCTCCAAGGAGCCCAGAGTGGTGTACTACATACTTAGGTTTCTCCTCACAACAACCCTGTGAAGTAGGTTAGGCTGAGAGAAGTGAATGGCCCAGAGTCACCCAGCTAGTATCATGGCTGAATGGGGATTTGAACTCGGGTCTCCCCGGTCCTAGTCCAGCACTCTAACCACTACACCACGCTGGCTCATTGGTCTATCTTGCTATCTCAAATGACCTGTGGTCACTGTTCCATGGGGAGGGAGTGTTTTTTTGAAAAATTGCTTGAATCCACAAATGGGTTGTGTTGCTGTCTATGCCACAGGGACAGGCTCCACCCACTGAAAAATTCTCAAATAACTGTGTCAAGAAATTAAGTGTCGTCGTTGTTCATCATTCTCTTCACTCTTTCAACTTGTTTATGTGGGGCTTCAGGGGCAAAACAGTGGGTTGGGTGGCAGTGCCCCAAGGGTAGTGCACCCAGATTCCAAATAGGGATTTCTTAGGAATTTTTGAGGTTTACGCATCTTTAAGATTTTCCCCCATAGGGAATAATGGAGGTTTCAGCAGCCCCATAACTCCACCTGGGGGGCATTGGGATGGCCCAAAGCGAGTGGTGTTGTAGTGCACAGAGGGTGCCGACCACGCCCCTGGATTGCTAACCCATTGGGGTACTGGGCTTTGTTGTTTTTGAGGTGTTGAGTTTAGTCTCTCTGGTAGAAAATGAGATTTTTAATGAAAAACCATGAATCCACTCTCATATGCTACTAGAGAATCTACTCTCAGAACACCTCTAGAACAACAAAACCCTGTACTTCATGGGATGGCAACCCATGTGGTTGGTTGGCACCCTATGCGTACTACACCGCCACTTGCTCTGGGCCACCCCAGTGCCCCTCAACTGGAGTTATGGGACTGCAGAAACCTCCATTATACCCTACGAGGAAAATCTGAAAGACGCGTAACTTCATTAATTCTTTAAAAATCAGCCCTTTGCCAAATTCCTCTGAAAAAATTGTGGTAGCTTCCTTGTACCAACTGAGCACTACCAGCAACTACACTCCACTCTGGGCCACCCCTCCCCCCTCACTGCGTGAAGCTATACTTTTCCTGAAACCTCCATCATACCCTATGGGGGAAATCTGAAAGACGCGCAAACTTCAAGAATTCACCAAAAATCAGCAGTTTGCCCAATTCCTTTGAAATTTTTGTGGTAGCTTCCACTCATTGGGCACTATAACCCCCATCCCCTCTTTTGTCCACATGACCCATTTTTAAATCTGAATTAATTCAGATTCTGATTCGAATTAATTCAGATACAAAACAAAACTGGGGTGATTCGGAAGGCTTAATTTTGGACAAAATACAAAATGGGGTTGATTCGGATTTGGTACAAATCAAAACAGAAAAATACAAAATGCACAACCCTAAAGAGTAGCATAAATGGAGTTTCAGTGCCAAGTCAAAGGCTGAAATTAGCAGATGGTCAATTTTACAATAAATCTAGAAATTCTGTCAGTGTACATTCTTGGTATTAATGTGGTAACTACTGTTTTCATCAATGTGAAACTAGAAGTAATTCCAAAGAGGCAAGCAGATAGTTCTTCTATGGAAACTAGTGCCTGTTTGTTCAGGGGACAGGAAATAATTGCCATTCACTCTCTCCTTTTGCCCTGGCTGGCTCCCCATTCAGTGTTTGGTGTTGGAGGGTCTCAGAACAAATAATCACTGCAGACTAGCAAAAGAACAAAGATTGTTGTTTTTGAAATAACAAAGGACAACCTAAGGGCCCACCTCAGGCTGTAACTCTCTGTGTGTGTGTGTGTGTGTGTGTGTGTGTGTACACCATTTGGCGATGGCAAATTTTGTCATCCTTGGGCTGTAACCTCACCAGTTTCAGCCTCACATAACAGAGTAGGAGGTTGCTCCCTATTCCATGCTTACTATTCAGTTGCATCTGTTTATTGTGAATGTTCCCTCTGCCCCATGTGTTTTTACTGATCAAACACAGTGGAGTATTTTTTCCATTTTCAAGACCAAGTTGAGCTCTTGTTTTATATTTAAACAGCAATTTAAAATATGCATCTTCTGTCACACTGTTCAGTCTATGGGCTGAACCCCTCCTCTGCCCCTCCTTCTGCAGACTTCATCATCTCACTCCCACCCTTACCACCTGCCATTTCCTTGTGGCTGAAGTGAACCATATGCTTCTCTCACAACAAGCTATTGTCCCTCCCCATGCCACTTATTGAAACCACGTGTTGAAATGGGCTCTGGGCCTGGAGACATGCTTGCTCATTAACTCTGAGAAGCCTGCAAAGAAGAGAAGGAGGAAACAATTTCCTTCTTAGCGTGTTTCTTCACTTGTAAAGACACCGCCTGTGTAAAAGACCCAAGAGGACCGCCCAGGTGCTGTCTCCATTTGGGGAACTTTAGTTCTCTTTGGTAATGGGTCATGTTCCTCAAGCCTCAGACTACTGGTTACCTCTTTGGCATCATATAAACATGGCCACATGATTGTACTGTTTTAATTAATGTGACAGAACTGAAAGCCTTCTGGTCTCTGACCCCACCAACTGGATCTCAGTCAGTGGCAGGAGCCCCCAATGAGCCATACCTCTGAGGGGGAGGGCATACAGAACAAGGCCTCCAGAGTCGACCTGAATCATCAAGAAAGCTCATATGGGAGTAATTGAGATTTTCTGGGCCCCAGAATGTTTACAGCTTGAAAAATCCAGTCACTTTGAAATGGGCCCAGAAGCCAACTGGGACTGGGCATCAGCAAAGATGGCACCATATAGATGTAATGTGCTCTGTGTAGCAATTGCTTAAAGCCCTTGTTGCACCATTCTGGACCAGCTCTAGATTCTGAACACTTTTCAGGGGCATGCCCACACACAGAACATCTGGAAGCTATCAGTGCTTGAGTGACGGTGACTAGATTTTTTCTGCTCAGGAGAAGTCACAGCTTGTGTACCAGTCTCAGCTGGCAAAGAGCATTCCTGGACATCAGCAGGAGGTGATGGCGGACATCCAGACTAATGAAGCCCTGGTGCAGCATCTCTGCAAAACTTGGCTGCCAACTCCTGAGCTTGGCTGCTTGTGAGAACAGTCTCAATCTCTTCCTCTTCCTCAGTGAGGTGTTCCCACGTACAGCCTAGCCCAGGCTAGGGAATCCCTAGCGAGTGCTCCCTTAATCTGGGCTTGCTGCTCGTGTGCAAGCTCGGGCTGCTTGCAGCCCACCCACACACAGAGACAGGCGACTGGAGCACCCATCTCCTGGGGAGATCTCCGAATGCCTGCACTCAGTGTGCAGTGCATTGTGGGATTCCTGGATACGTTGTTCCAGCTCTCTGAAACAGGATCCTGTGGGGACGCAGACAGTGCTCCCACCAAAATTTTGCCCATCGTCTGGGGGAAAGGAGTGAAGCCTTCCCTCCGCCTGCCTGCTGCCCCTCACACCCAGTTGTGTGAATGACCTCATTGAGGTAATTTACACAATCCTGTTCTACCAGCGCTTGGGAGTTGTATATGCTCCCAATTTTCAGCTATGTAGAAGCAAGGTAAGAGGAAAACCTGGGTAGAAGTGATTGCGTGGAAGCAAGGCAGGAGGAACAGCTACCCAGGTTTTCCTCTTACCTTTTCCACACAACCAAAAACTGGGAGCACACAGAACTCCCAAACCTGGGTAGAACACCGTTTTTGACTGTGCGAATGATCTCTCCCTCTCTCTCCCTCTCTCCCTCCCTCTCCCTTTCTCCCGTTACTGACAATAGTGCAATTTTGGGTATTTTTAAAAAATGGAATGGAGGTTTACAGGATTCTTATCTTGCCCTTTAGGTACGGCATATAAAAATATATGACAAGTCCCAGAGGTCATCTGGAGTAGTATTAGAAAGCCCTAGAAAGAGATTTTTTTAAAAACAAATGATTGTCCATTAAAAACAATTCCTTTGATGGTTGGAGCTCCACATTACTACCGATATTTGAAACATTCCTTCGTCTCAGACAGTGTCTAGCAGTCAGTCTTTAATGGCGGTTTTTAAAACATAATTGCAGACAGGTAGAAATGTGATTGGGTTAAGATGTCTGGTGGGTAGCTGACAGCAAAGGCTGTTCTCCTCCCGCTGCCCTTGCAGTTTTCACATGGCAAAGAAATGAAACTTTGGATCCAAACCACCCTGAACTCTGGGGAAGCTCTGATCTGTCACCAAGGCACGCAGCTGTTTTCTGATTCTGTAATGGGAAATGGAATGACCTGTGCTCTGTGTTATTTTAATACTATGCTCCACAGTTCATGCTGCAACAAGTTTGTTTCTTCCCTTCCAGAGCTCAACACCTTTGCCATGAGGAGGCTGCACTGAAATACTGTAAGCAGGTGAAATATAAGAAGGCAAGAGAGAGAGAAATAGATTATCACTCCCGCTCTTCTTGCTGCAAGAATCTGGTTGCTAGACCATTAAAACTTGGCAATGGGGGAGATCCTTAAAAAAAAAACCAGAACTAGTTTAGTGAAGGCAGAGTCTTCATGACACTTGGGTCATCGGACACATGTGTAGCCTCTCATTTAGCAAGGTATTCATCTAAGCAGATCAAGATTGTGTTGTGCTTAGTCCTTGCATGTGCTTATTTGACCAAGTTCATGGTGATGGTGGGGTGGCGGCGGGAACAGAGTTGGGGGCAGTGTTCGCTCTAATTTTTTCCGTCAGTGTGTGCTCACATGCATTCAGAATAGTGGTGTGCATGGAACCGCGGAGGTGCGGTTTGATGCTGGTGGGGGGAGTGGATCTTTAAGGGCAGGGGAGGGTGCACTTACCCACCCCACCGCACTTCCCCTGCCAGCGCTCGGTTTCTGGCAAGGTTTTTGGGGCAGCAGCATACCTGCCTGCCACCCCTGCCCCCATTCCTGGCCGGAAGTACTGTCTGTACGTGCATCCGGCATGCGTGCGTGTACACACATCATGCCCGGCATGCACATGTCACACATGTCACATGTGATGTGTGCGTACTGGGCATAACTGCGCACGCGCAGACGGTACCTCTGGCCCCTACCGGCCAGGAATGGGGGCAGGGGCGGCAGGCAAGTACACGCTGCTGCCCCCAAAACTTTGTTAGAAATCGAGCACCAGTGGGGGAACTGTGGCGGGGGGGAGTGCACCCTCCCCCACCCTTAAAGAGCCCCCCCCTTGAACCTTTGAGCTGGTGCCACATTCAAACCAGTTTGGAGGCTCTACAATGGCCTCCTGACTGGTTCATGCACATCCCTAATTCAGAATGGGGCCTTCCTGATTCAACCTGAGTGGGATCTAAAATTAATTGAGCGGAAATTTAAAAACATGTGAGCGCTGGCATGTGCACACACCTTAGAGGGAACACTGGGCAAGGATGCATTTTGACATCTACATATGTGACTTTACTGGCCTCTCCTTAGCTGGAACTAATGCTGCTGAAAGCATGATCTGGTGTGCCATTTCCTGGCAAGGAGCATAGGGTTCTTTTGTTTCCTCTGCTTCCAAAACTGACCTGGGTTTTGTGAAGACAGAGGATTACTGTAGGTGTCTTTGCTGTATTTATGATCTAAGACATTTAGTCAAATGCAGGTGGCTCATGTCATCTGGAGCGCTGGGAGCCCTCCACTCCTGGCTGCTCCAGAACGCGGCCCATTGTTTTTACCCAGGGATTTATCTTATACCTGTGGTTCATTTTACCTCAGTAGGTGATCATGTGCACGATACCCCCACCCCACACACACCAGGTAAATAGGCTTCCCCCTTGCTAGGGGTGTGCACAAAACTGGTTTACCCAGTTCAGTTAGTGTCCAGACCAGACTCGAACCAGACTGGGCATATTCGGTTTTGCATACCCCTGAACACCCGCTGGCTTGGCTCAAGTTCAAGCTGACTCTGGGGTTCTAAATGTTAAAAAAAAATTAAAAAAAAAATATTTTAACTCACCACCGGGTCCGGATCATCCGACAGGTTGTGCTGCCACGGCCGCAGAAGGTGTCTCAGAAGGTTCCCCCTCCTCCGCTGGTCTCCCCCAGTCTTCGAGCTGTTAACGCCTGTTTTGGGGCCTTTACGGCCCTCTCCTGGCTTGCGCTTGCCACTTTGAAGGCTGAAACACATGTGCACTGGCCATTTGTGTGCCCAGGACCTGAGCTTTTTTTTTTTACATTTATAACTCCCGAGCCGGCCCAAGGGGTTCAGCTCGAAGTGGAGCTGAATGGAACCAAACTGGGCCCTGTTTGGTTTGAGGGTGAACCATCAAAGAGGCCCAGCTTGATGGTGAACCGGCTTGACCTTGAGCCAGTTCACACATCCCTTCCCCTGGCCTACCACCATTTCTGGCAGCGAGCCACGGGAAGGAGAGGCCACACTGAGCAGGAGGCACTCTTGAATGTGTGAGGGGAGAAGTCCTCCCACGCCCAGCTTTTGCCTTCGCTGCACCACTACTTGTGCTGGCGCACAGCAAGGTGAAGGCAAAGACGATGATACTCATTGGCCAGGGAACACAGGTGAGCTCCTGGCTTCCATGCAAACCTCTCCAGCAGCAGCATGTGAGGTCATATGAAAGATATTGTTGTGTCTCATATTTGCATCCAGGAGAATGGAATATTGTGCTTTCCAAGTCTGACAATCACATGCTCTCTAAGGCAGAATTTGTGATCTGGAATCTTTTGTGTTTTAGTTAATCTTTTGTGTTTTAGTTACTGAGCCAAAATGGTCAGCCATGCTTCATGAATATTTTTGTTCCCCACTTATCATGTACTCTTGAACAATTTGCTTTGATAAAGTGAGAAAATATTTGGAAGGAGATGAGAACTCAAATGAACCTATGCTCTTTCACCATAATCCAATCATTGATTAGTTAGGGCTGAATGTGGATGGAGTTGTGCATTTGGATGCACATCTGAATGAGCATCCCCATATACTGTATGTTCTGCCTGGACTATTCATGAGTAATGATGTATGAACTCTTGCTGTACAGTACTAGAAGACGATGAAACTGTCTGAGCAGCAAAGGAATATTGGTCTAGTAGTTGCCTGTGTAAGAAGGATGTGTACCATCTTGCCCTGCTTCACATTCAGAGTGAAGCAATGGTAGAGCTTTGTTTGCTCTCAGTGATGTAATCAAACGATCAAATCTTGATGGCATGATATCATCTCATTGGCTATGTGACCCCTGATTGGCTGGGATCACAGCATGAAGAGTGGCTGCAAACAGGTGCAAAAACTTCATGGGAGCGTGAGATGTTGGTAACTCAGCAACTAAAATGGCATACTTCACTTTGAAAACTGAGAAGCTATTCTGATGATCAGCAGAAAGTGGGCTAAGGGAGCCTAGCCTGCTTCCTGGTGATCACTGGAACCACTGGGTTCACGGGCAAGCCCAGTGGTTCCAAGGTGGCTAGTCTGCCGAATTCACTCTCCCCTTAAACAAGGTTAATGGAGTGAACACTCCGTTAACCTTGTTTTTCTGCACGTGTGTGGTGACATGTGTCGACACACGAGTAGACCCCTGACTGGGAGGCTACAAGCAGCCTCCTGGGGTAGGGGGAAGGGTCCCCCCCGAATACCCCACACACTCATGTGGGGCATCCTGGGACTTCCAGGGGCTGTGTGGCCCCCAATCCCCACAGCCCCCACTGGCTCCATGACAGAGCCGGTAGTTGGGTGGGCAGCTGATCCGGCTGCCCAGGGCTGCAGGCCTGATCTTCTGTGGGGATAGCCCAGTAAGGTGGTTCACACTAATCATGTGAAGCGCCTCTGAGTCTCACAAAAATTTAGCAGAGCACTAGTAAGTAAGAAAGAATGGTTTTCTGTGGCTCCTCCTCTCTGCCCTGATTTCCTAGTTTTCCTAGCATTCCTAGTTTTCTTCCAGATGTGGAAGGCATCTCACAACGAGGTTGAGAGTACAAAGTAGGGCCAGGGTCCACATTCTAACTCCATCTGTAATAACAGTGAGAGTCTAGACGTGCATACACCCAGAACACTGCCTGGCATTGTTCAGCCCAAGAGCCCTAACTGTTGAGCTGGCAAGTGCCCTGACAGACACCTGTCTCAGGAGTTTCAGACAGGAACAGCAGCACAGCAAAAAATGTTGCTGGGAAAAGGAACTCTTGAAGGGGAGAAGGGAGGGAGCTGCTAGGAGAAGCAAAACTCCGACTGTGACTAGAGTGCCTTATATGTTTCTTGTCTTCTTGGAAGCTTGCTGTGTTTACAAAGTAAGACATCTATAGAGACATTGCTTCAGGTTTGTAATTGCACGTAATCAAGGATGCTTAGTGCTGTGAGGTGGCCCTCACAATTTCAAGAGAGGTCACTGGATAAGCTACGAGCAAATATAGTGACACATATTTCAAAAGCCATACTAAGTACAAATGAAGCAAATAACCAAGATTATCTGAAAGGGGCAACCATCACTTGTTTTGCTCTAGCTCAGTTCTGAAAACCATTATCAGTGAAAATTGACAATGTATTTACTCAATTCATGATACCTAAGATGGCTCTAGTGTTTTTATCCTGGATCCACACACCCAGTTTGTTATACATACACATAATTTCTCTCTTTGCACACCACCGGCTAGAGAATATTAACTGGAGATAGAAACCCTGCTGTTGTTTGCATGGTTTATTCCAGAATGAAGATGGGGCACTTTGAAAGACCCCACATTTACAAACAAATCTTGCTATGTAATTGAATGAGGGTTTTATATCTCATGATGATTACATAATCAAGCCTTCTTGTCGTTATGCTTCATGAAGATTCAAGTGCTTTCTCAGATATATTTTGCTTTTGCTACCACATCCTTTATAGTTTCCAAGGATCTGCTCCTTTGCCATGTGACTGATTGATTGATAAATGCTATCAAGTCGGTGTTGACTCTTAGCGACCACATAGATAGATTCTCTCCAGGATGATCTGTCTTCAACTTGGTCTTTAAGGTCTTTCAGTGGTGCATACATTGCTGTAGTAATCGAGTCTATCCACCTTGCTGCTGGTCGTCCTCTTCTTCTCTTTCCTTCAACTTTCCCCAGCATTATGGACTACTCAAGGGAGCTGGGTTTTCGCATAATGTGTCTGAAGTATGATAGTTTGAGCCTGGCCATTTGTGCCTCGAGTGAAAATTCTGGATGTATTTGTTCTATGATCCATTTGTTTTTTTCCTGGCTGTCCATGGTATCCTCAAAAGTCTTCTCCAGCACCAAAGTTCAGAAGCGTCTATGCTTTTTCTATCTTGCGTCTTCAAAGTCCAGCTTTCACATCCATAGAGTGTCATGGGAAAAACCATTGTCTGAAAGATTCTAATCTTTGTAGGTGTAGACACATCAAGGCATCTAAATATTCTTTCCAAGGCCTTTGCTGCAACCCTACCACGTGCTTATCTGTGGCGTATTTCTTGACTGCTGGATCCTTTACTGTTGATGGTCGATCCTAAAAGGCAGAAGCTATCCACCACTTCAATGTCTTCATTGTCAGTTCTGAGGCTGATTGCTGTACCTGTTGTCATTAGTTTAGTCTTCTTGACATTTAGTCGTAACCCCATTTTTTCACTGTGCTCCTTGTCTTCCATTATTAGAGATTGCAGATCATCCGCATTCTCAGCTAGAAGAGTGGTGTCATCAGCGTAGTGCAGGTTATTGATGTTTCTTCCCTCAACTTTAAAACTACACTCACCTTCTTCCAATCCAGCTTCTCTCAGTATATGTTCAGCATATATATTGAATACAAAAAGAGAAAGTATACAGCTTTGTCTTACTCCTTTGCTGATCTGGAACCAGTCTGTTCCACCATGTTCCGTCTGAACTGTAGCTTCCTGTCCTGTGTATAGATTTCTCATGAGAATAATGAGGTGTTCTGGGACGTCCATTTTTCTAAGGATATTCCACAACTTGACATGGTCCACACAATCAAAGGCTTTTCTGTAGTCAATAAAACACATATTGACTTCTTTCTGGTATTCTTTGGCTTTCTCAATTATCCAGTGTGCGTCAGCAATGATGTCTCTCGTTCCATGGCCTTTTCTGAAACCAGCTTGAACATCCAGCAATTCCCTTTGCACATAGGGCTCTAATCTGTTTTGGATGATCCTGAGCATTTTGCTAGCATGTGAAATTAAGGAGATTGTGCGATAGTTTGTACAATCTGTTAAGTCTCCTTTCTTTGGTATGGGTATGTAGACTGACCTCTTCCAATCTGTTGGCCACTGTGTCATTCTCCAGATTTGCTGGCATAGTTTGGTTAGAGCCTTGACTGATTCTTCTTATGTTGCCTGCCATATTTCAGTAGCTATTCCATCAATTCCTGAAGTCTTCCGACTTGGTAATGAACAGAGTGTTGATCTAACTTCATCTTCTCATACTTGAGGTTCTTGCAAGTAGGGGATATCTTCTAGAGTATCTTGGATGTTGACATCCCTTCTGTACAGATTTTCAGTATATTCCTTCCACCTCTGTTTGATCTTCTGAATCAGTTACTATCTGTCCTTTGGCATCCCTTAACAAACCAGTTCGAGGTTGCAACTTCCCTCTCAGTTTAGAGATCTTTTGGAAAACTTGCCTTGTTTTTCCATGTCTATTTCCATCCTCAAGGTCTTTACAGATGTCATTGTATTACTGCTTCTTGTCTCTTCTAACAGCTTTCTGAAATTCCCTATTAAATTCTTTCCTGAGGTCTTTATCTTTCTCGACTTTGGCTTCTCTCCTCATCTGGGCAATTTCCACCATCTGCTCTGACATCCATTATGCTTTCTTCTGTTTCTTGGTCTTTTGCAGTCTCTTTTCACATTCAGCCTTAACAACTTCTTTGATTTCATTCCACAGTTCATCTGGTTCCCTATCAATGAGGTTCAGAACTTCAAAGCAGTTCCTGATGTTCTCCTTGAAAATGGTGGGTACATTCTCAAGATCATATCATGGAAGCTGGATGGCTTTGTTTTTCCGCTTTAGCTTGACTTGGAACTTGCACATGAGCAGTTCACGATCCGTTCTATAATCAGCCCCTGTCCATGTTTTTGCTGTTATAAGCTGAAATATGTTGTTAGCAGAAACCCCTGCTAACTTGGCAAAGAGGCACCTTTTAATGTGGTGATTCTCTTTTATTTAGCAAGGGGAGAGTAACTGGCCCTATCCACCCACAGCACAGTACCTCCAGTGACTGTTGCTGGTGTCTATCTTATGTTTCTTTTTAGATTGTGAGCCCTTTGGGGACAGGGAGCCATCTTATTTATTTATTATTTCTCTGTGTAAACTGCCCTGAGCCATTTTTGGAAGGGCGGTATAGAAATCCAATAATTACATTAAATTAAATAACTCATCCCTTCCACCTCCTTGCACGAATAATGTAATCAATTTGATTTCTGTGTATTCCGTCTGGTGATGTCCATGTGTATAGGCGCCGCTTTGTTTGTTTGAAGAATGTGTTAGCAATGAAGAGATCATTGGCTTGGCAGAAACTAATAAGTTGTTCTCCTTCTTCATTTCTGTTTACGAGTTCGACTGTGTTTTCCTCCTTACCTTTTCCAACTTTGTCATTCCAATCTCTAACCACCAGCATCAAATCTTGCTTGCACGTTCTGTCAATTTCAGACTGGACTTGAGCATAAAACTCATCAACTTCCTCTTCTTCTGCATCAGTCGTTAGGGCATAGACTTCAAGAACTGTCATGCTAAAGAGTTGTCCATGAAATCTAATTGATATTAGTCGGTCACTGACTGCATTGTACCCAAGTCCTGTATTGCTATATCCTTCCTGACTATGAAAGCAACATCGTTCCTTCTTTGGTTTTCATCCTGAATAGTAAATGGTATGATTTTTCTGACTGAAAGTGTCCCATTCCAGTCCATTTTAATTCACTGATGCCCAAGATGTCAATCTGTAGTCGATTCATTTCATTTTTCACTGTGTTGAGATTTCCCATATTCATGCTTCTTATATTCCACATTCCTAATGTAATTCTGTCTTTGCAGCTTTGGATTTTATTTTCCCACAAAGCAACATCAGGTGCTAGACATTGAAAAGGCTTTAGTCTAACCGCATCATAAACACCATCGGTACTCTGAGAGATCCTCAGCTCTTCCTCAGTAGCATGTTGAGTACTATCTGACCCGAGGGGCCCATCATCCAGCACTACATTAATAATCATTCGATTTTGTCTATCCATGTGGTTTTCTTGGTAAAATACAGAGGTGGTTTACCATTGCCTTCTCCTGCGCAGTATGAAATGATGCCTTTGTTGTTGTCACTAAAGTGATCATCTGCCTCCAGCACCTTCCTATATCATTGCTGCCCAATGTAGGTGCCTGCTTGCTTTAGCTGAGCAGCTGGGATGACCTTCACGCTTTGGATGACCATACTTGGAGTATACCTCCCGGCATACTTCACTCATTCCTCCCAGGAACATCCCTCCCTCCTTTGCCATGTACATCACACTTAAATAAAAGGTAAAGTGTGCTGTCAAGTTGATTTTGGCTCTTGGTGTCCAAAGAGCCGTCCCTAGGTGGGTGCAGGGCTGGGGGCTAATCAGTATGTGTGAGGCCTGAGATGTGTAAGTGATCCTGCAAAAGGAGGCATTATCACACACAGTTGGCTGCTTTCTTATCGGTGATTCTAGCTAGTACCTCAACAATTAGTCTTGAAGCCCTAGTTGAATAGAAAAGCTTTACAAGGTAAAGGCCTTGTCTGCAAAAGATTAGAAGGGGTCTAAGAGAGTTTTCCAGCCGTCAGGCTGAACATCTTTCCATCGTCTTCATGGTTCCTGTAGAGAAATGTGATCCTATCAAGGGGAGGGGCCAAAGGTCGTATAAGCAGTGCTACTGGATGAACTGGGGCTGCCAATGAATCACCTAACTGGGACTGAAGTGGCCCTCTCAAATAATGGCTAAACCCAACCACCATCTGGTCAAGCTTGTTCCTCATCTTCACTTGGGGAGTGGACAACCTCTAGCAGCCGAGTGATCTGGAAGCCTGCATGTTACAGAGACTAAGCAGTGCATAGCTAGAAACAGCACCCATTTGAGGGGCAGAATTATCCCCAGGTGCTGTTAGAGGTGACTGACGGTCTACTCATTACCTCCAGTTATGGAGTGTTTCATAGTAGTTTTTGTTTTCATTGTTTTTCCTCCCTTCTTGGGTTGGGTAGTTTGAAACTCAAAAGGGGGGAAATGTAGTGAAATGTGATCCTACCAGGGGAGGGGCTAAAGGCCTTATGAGGAGTGGGAGTGTTAAGCAGGAGTGTGTGTGTGTTTGCGCTTTTGTTCTGGAAACCTTCTGCAGCTCAAGCAGAGTTAACACAACAAAGAAACTGTTTCTGATTCAACTGTTTCAACTGAGTCCTGCAGGAGAAATCTCCAACTAGGGTTGATCCTAGGCAGAGGCCGCACCTTTCCATCAGATTCAAATCTTTAGTGATCACAGTATCAGGTCTCTATCAATCACCAGCATGAAAGAAGAAGGATCTCACAAAATGGTGGTTATAGATTATATACCAAAGCCTTATCAGTTATGCAAATACATTTGGTCAGAATGAGTACCCGTACATTGTACATCTTCAGACCAGCATTGACCAATCATGGTACTCTAGGCTAGATACGTTTCCTCTTGCTACTGCGCATGTCCAACCTTCAAACTACAGAGCGGCTATTGTTTATTATATGGCACTCACAGCATCTTTCTCAAATACCACAGACAGGGAGTAAAACTTTGGTTCATTTCTCCATCTTGGATTTTGCTCTTCTATCTTAGATTTTCTACAACAGTCCTCACATCATTACTTTTATTATTACTTACAGAGATGTAAGTTTTGGGCGGTATAGAGATATGTTAAATGAAATAAATAAATAAATAAATAAATAAATAAATAAATAATTCCTATGAAGAACAGTTCCATCCTGCTTCCCATAGTACTATCTACCAGTACCCCACTGAGTGCTTCCTGCCTTCTGATTGTGAGTGGCATTGTCTCAGACAAGCAGACCCTTTGCTGAGGCTGAATGATATTTCTATCTAATTGAACTGATTTATTAAAGTACCAGAAACATATTTTATAGTTTACATAGTTGCAAGTAGAGTGGGTGAATTCTGAGTTATTTCATAATAGTTGTGTTAAACCAAAGCATTCTGTGAGAAGTGAGGAGTAAATCAAAATCAGAGCTGTTTATCCAGCCTTATCATCCACAACAGAGGGAGCATCTAGAGTGCTTCAGGAGCTCAATGTGGCCCAGGCCACAGCTGGTTTTCCAAGACAACATCCAAATGCTGTGGGTTTGGATGTGCAAAGCAGCTTCTGATCCACCCCCCCACACACCGATTTTGTGTGGATCCAAAGAAAATCTAGTGCCAGACTTATTTAAACTCTCCATCTGCTAGTGAGGGATTGCCAAAGCAAAATCATATACAGTTTGCTTTCATTCCACAAACTTTGTGGTCTTCGTACCATTCCAGTCACAGCAATGCAATACAGTCCCACTCATCCAGCCTTGTTGATGCAGCACACTCCAATGTAATATTTAATTACATTTTTATTCCATCTCTCCTCCAAGAAGCTTAGGGTTCAGGGAATACATAGTTCTCCATCTCTTCCCACATTTTTCCCTGAACAGTCTTGTGAGGTAGGTTAGGCGGAGAGATGGTGACTGGGACAAGTGTGTTCATCCCCATCAGTAGAGTGCATGGCCCCTTCTCACCCCAGGCAGCATGCAGGGCCGCTGCTCAAGCCACTGCCATCGCTTCACTCCTGATGCCCTCCTATCTTCCAGGAGCTGTCAACTCCTGCAGCTTCCAGTGGAAGCAGGAAACACTGGTAAGAAGTGGAGGAGGGCAGTGGAGGGGGCCACATGTGGATGGTGGTAACAGAGGAAGAGGCAAGGAGGTGGGTGGGTGGATGGATGGTGACAAGCGGGGAGGAGGAGGAGGAGGAGGAGGAGGAGGAGGAGTGACTGGCTGGCTGGCTGGCTGGCTGGCGGGGGAAGATGAGTGAGGAGGACAGCTTAGAACATTGGTAGCTCCGCCCCTGGCAATGATCTGTCACAGGAAAAAGTCAAATACATTACTGATGGGTTATTTGTACATTCAACAACAGGGAAATCATATTCTGGAGAGAGATGAGATGAATAATGGCTCAAAAATGAAAGCCATGTGGCTGAGAATCTCAAAAAATGAGATGCTCAAACAAAAAATGCCAACCGCAGCAGCAAGAGAGCTTCCCTTCATACTATCACAAACATGAAGAGAACATCTGAGTGTCATGCTGAGAATTTTATTTATTTATTTATTTAGACATATTTTTATACCGTCCAAAACTTATGTCTCTGGGCGGTTTACAACAAGATAAAAACAAAAGTAAAACAGTTAAAAACAAAAAGAAGAAATTTAAAACACAAAAATTAAAATTTTTTAAACAATATTCTAAAAACAACATTAAAACAATCAAAACAATATCAGTTATTGTTGAGATGGGATGAGAAGGTTGGGCAGTACCTTAAACAGCTGCATCACTGAATTGGACTGTGTCGCTTTTGACCTCGCGAAGCTTACTCTCCAATCTCGCATGATGCTTTCTGAACAACTTGTCCAAGTTAAATCCTTTATCAAGGATTTAATTTAATTTTATTTATTTTATTTATTTTTACTTTTATATCCCGCTCTTCCTCCAAGGAGCCCAGAGTGGTGTACTACATACTTGAGTTTCTCCTCACAACAACCCTGTGAAGTAGGTTAGGCTGAGAGAGAAATAACTGGCCCAGAGTTCTTCAAAGAACTGCTGTTTTCAACACAAACATCATTTGATACAACTGTTCATAGGAATGTATGATGCACCTTTCACCTACTGGCAGAGGAGTGAGAGTCAACACTGGAACAAAGACTATTGCAATGGGAAACAAAGCCATGGCAGATATCATCTCACTTACACTGCCAGAAACAAAACCAACCTGATGCAAGCAATTGAACATCATGTAAATGAATAATGTGTCTAATCTTTAATACAAATGGCTCTATTGTGAAAGTGCAAAAGTAAAAGTTAGTGTTTGCCCCTATGAACCACCAAAAATGTTGGATTCCGACCTAACCCAACAGTGACTCTGTCGGGAGGTGTTGTGTCAACTCCTCCCAACTGTTGGGTCATATCAAGTTGGGTTGAAGATCTGACAACTCTGTTGGACCCTCCCTATTCCTACTCCTACTACGCCTCATCCTCCTTTCCCTGTGACTGAATGGGGGCAGGGAAACGTAGATGTGAAGCACACATAAACAGGCAGCTGCCTTCCGTAGTGTGGGATATGGGGTAAAAGGGATTCCTGATCGGACTCCTCTGCATCTGACTCTGGTGGCCAGGGCCATCCCTGACAAACATCTAGGGAAGGAAGCCCTCCCATGTCCAGCTGTGAGCAACTGGATTATGTACACATATGGCTGTGCAGCACAAATAAACTAGTATGATAATGTACGAAATTGGATTTATAATGGTAGTGGCACTGAACCAATATAATATTTCATGCTTCTTTATAAAATCCCTTCATCTTCACTTGTGCCTGCCTACTGATATGGTGTTAGACATGGAGCTCTTACCACAAACTGAGGACAAAAGGTAATGGCTCTAATGATGCTGTGCATCAATAATGCAAGTGGGTTCACATGGAGAACTGAAACAAGAAGACACAAAAGAGACATTCCTGTGTCACTAGTATCTGTTGAACATCTCACTGCTTCATTTAGGGCCCTCTACCCACATGAACATTAAATGAATGAGAAATAATCAAGTTTAGGGAGTGGAGATGTCCGCTTTCTTAGTGCAAGCCACAGGCATGAACATCTGTTTGCATATTTAAAAACAACATCACTAGGGTGATGATCTAATAATAGCTATTTAATTTCTCCCTTTTATTTCAGTGAGCTTTGGACGATTTCCCAAGAGATTGATCTGCCATTCCTCCCATATTTTCCTTTTCTTCCACATGTTTTTTTTTAAAAGGAGGATTACTATATATGAGTATATCAATGCTTCAAACAACTTGAGAATAACTCTGTACAGTTATATAGTAGAGATGTGAACGGAATGGGATTTGTGTTCCATTCAGAGTTCGGAATGGAGTGCAAATGCCCAGAACTGGTTGTGCAGGTTGTTCTGACAGAACAAATTCAGAATGTTTTGAATATTCTGAGCTGTTCCAAGTGCCACTTTGGAGGCTTGTTATCATACAAATCAACTTGATTTGTATGATCACTTAACAAGCCAACCAAGAAGCAAGGAGATCGCAAGCCAATCAGAAACCAGTGCCAAAACCAGTCAGCAAGGAAAAAACATGCCTCCAAGTTGTTGCTCTTGCACTTGAAACATTCAGACTCAGAATGGGGTTGTTCTCTTACGAGGTCAAAACAGGCCTTCATTGAAGGATGTTCAGTTTCAAGCTTGAAACATTTGAAGGCCCATTTCGAATCAGAACATTTGGAGCTCCAAATGTTCTGCACATCTCTATTATGTGCAGTAGTACCTAAATTGAGTGCAATATTATAGAAGGCCATCTCCCATTTTGCTCAAGGAGTGCATGCATTTGAGGCAAAAAACAGCTTCCTATCTTCACACCTGTGCTAATATTCAGGTGAATGCAGAGGATCTCCATTGTTGCTAAATTAGCCAATCCTGTCTCCTAGCTGGAGTGCCCAGCTGCTGCTGACCACAACTCCCACCATCTCTAGCTGCAATAAATTGTGGCTGGAGGTGATAGCTGTAGTCCTACCACAACTAGAGAGCCTCAGGTTGGCCACTCCTGCTGTATCTGTTCACTCAGAAATAATAAACCCTACTGTTCCAACCTAAACCTAAACCTAAACCGAAATGGTTCAATCCCTACTTTCAGTCATGCCCTCCTTCTCTGCTGTGGACATAGATTCAAGATGCGGCACCACTTCTGCTCTGCTTCCACCATCAAGAATCTATGCAAATTGGAGACAAGCGACCTCTTCATCAGACCACCCATGATCTCCTTACAGACCCAGCAGCACATCCACCATCTGCAAACTGATCTGGCTAGTAATTCTAGGCCTGCAGACAACCGTTAACATATGTTTTGCATTCTCCTTGGATTTGTGCAGATTCTGCTGATGCTTTATATAAATATTGCATGTCAAGCATGGAGGCGGATTTCACCCCTCCCACCCGGTCTGACAGTAATTACTACAGTGTAGTCACATCCTTTCCAAGTCATGATATGCTGTGCTGCTGCATAAAACAAAGTAATGCTGGGCCAGTGAGAACACAGGAATCCGAGAAGCACTGCAGAGCAATTGTCTATTTGTATTATTTTATTAATACAAGAATCATCAGCATCACCACCACCACCACCACCACCTCAGTGGAAATGCTTTTTCAGTTAGTGACAAGAGGAATGGCACTCACAAGAATGTTTCCAGCAGCTACCAGGCACTTGTGGGGCTTACCTGCAGCCCAGGGTGTTTCCACTTCAGCCTTTCATCTCAGAAGACTTAGAGCAAAATCCTTGAAATGAGTGAAGGATGCATGATGCTGCTTGTAGCTGGAAAGGAAATGCAAACTGCACTGACATATTGTGGTCAGTAGCAGCAGGTGTGCTGTGTATGAGGAATGAAGTGCCTTCTGGTTCAAAGTGAACGGGATAGCGCCTGAACAGAATGAGTGGATTATATTCCCCCAGGGGCTTCCAACTTTTTTTTTTTGGCATAGAGCTCTTTAAAGCCCCTTGGAGTCCACCCTGGCTACATCATTTGCTCTCAAAGCTGAGCTTTCTGCTTTCGGCTCCAGGAAGCCCATTCAGTGTTACGAAACCTCTGGTGCTAAAAACCAGGCTGCTGTGTGCAGCTGAAAGTGAGTCATTAAAACTGACACCCAAAGCTAGATCAGCAGGTAAATATGATCCTGCCGCTGGCTCCAAATTGGCGAGGGAGAGCCCAAAGCCTTACTCAGTCTCAACTCCAAAACATTTTGTAGTATGTCTCTGAAATCAACATGGTCAGCTTGTTGCAGGAGAAGGAGTTGATTTTAAAATGATACTGTGGCACTTTAAGGCAAACGCTTATAGCTCAGACTTCAGGAATTAGGAGTGTTCTTTCAGCAAATATAAAAACTACACTGGTCAGAATGCCAATCTGAATTACAGATGCCTTTCAGTTTCTTCCGCTTTCCAGTCCACATTAATAACCACAAAGTCACAGATTCACATAAATGGCACAAGAGAGGCTCAAAAGCAATTCAGACCTTGTCTGCGAAAAAAACCGAATCAGACCACTGGTAACTCATCTAGTTAGTCCAGTCTATTCTGACAGACAACAGGTTCCCAAGGTTTCAGGCAGAGGCCGTTTCCAGCCTTGTGACCGGAGATCCTTTAACTGGAAACGCCAGGGGTTGAACCTGGGACCTTTCTCATGCAAACATATGCTTTGCTACTGACTTATGGTCCCTCTGTGCAAGGTCATTCAGTTCCTTATCATAGTTGATGGGGACTAGCACAGGCTATGTAGCCTGTGTCACTAATTTCCCCTTGAGTCTGAGCATCTTTGCCTGAAACCAAGCAGCAGAAAGTTCAACAAGCAAGAGTACCAGTGTGTGCGTATGTGTGTGCGTGTGAGTGAGTGAGAGGGAGGGAGGGAGGGAGAGAGATGCTACAGCCAGTTTTCAGCTGAACCACCTGAACTGACCTTTCTAGAACACTGTGTAGTGTGTGAATGCTGGGCTTAATCAATACAACTTCTTTAAAAACCAAACACCCTCTAGCTACAAGCATCCTGCAACATTACTGCAGCAGAAGTGCAACCTTGAGGGAATAATTACATGGGAATGGGTGGGGTGGGTGGAGCAAAACCAAGGTACTTTTTGAAAAATGGTTATGGTATTCCCAAAGAACCCTGCAGATTAGGTTTTGTAAGGGTGCTCAGAAAGAGAATTCTTGCTTACAGAGCACTAGCCTGAAGTTCCCAGATGTATAGTATAGATTACCCTAATGGAACCCTACTCCTTAGCATGCTCCTAGCAGGCAAAGCTCTTCCAAAGGCATATGCTAGGTGTAAACAGTGTCTGCTCTTAAATATAAAAGTCTGGTTCCTATAGTAATATAAATTTAGTTGAGAGAGAGAGAGAGAGAGAGGGTGGTTGTGTTCATTATTATTAGCCATTTCCACAGTAATCACTTCCAGAAGGGTAGCTGTGTTAGTCTGTCGTGACAAAAATAACAGTCTTGCAGCACCTTAAGCACTTGCCAGTTTATTGTAACATATGCTTTTATGGATCACAGCACACTTCACACATCTGATGAAGTGGACTGCAGTCCACAAAAGCTTATGCTGCAATCAACTGGTTAACCTCTGAAGTGCCACAAGACTCTCTTTTATAGCTGCTTCCCTCATACACGCAAGGAAATCTTATGTGGATTTAACTAAAGGTTTATTATTCAGCAACAACTCCATTTTCTTCTCCTCCTTTCCCTCCCTTTCCCTTTCTGACTCCTCCCTCACACACTCTACAGGACCGCCCCACCCCGAGATAAATGTCCAAACAAACTGCAAAAGATAACAGGATAGGATACAACAGACTCTTTCTTATCATTTCTGTGGTAATGCACATGTACAAAATGCTTTTAACCCATATCTCATTTATCTCCATTACTAGGTCCAAGGCCAAGGTACAATCTTGCACACAATTAGTTTGTTTAAATCCAGTCGATTTCAGTAACAATACCACACCTGCTAGAACTTTTCCAGTCCACTGTCTAACTTACCATGTTAACAATAATAATAAAGAAGAATGGTAAGGAATGAAAACAGCACTTTCACACTACTCAGTTCTAGCTTACAATTAAATGTATTCACAAAGGAAGCACCCAATTTAGTCAAATTGTCCCACAACCAGTGATGCAACAGTAAGGTGATGGCCTTTTTCATACATATACGAGATCAGTGATCCTTTTTAGGTAGTGTGGAGTGAGCACCATGCCCTTCATATCATCATATGTCAAGTGGGCATTCCTTGTACAAGTCCAGATGTGTATAATTCCTATTTGCAAGAACTTTCCACCCTTCTTTACAGGTGAAGAGTACTCAAGTTGGGCCTCTGTCCACCTAGGTGGCATAATGGAGTTTCCATCTCACACAGTATGATGTATGTGCTGGAGGGGAAAGATCCACATCTACTCCTCTACCATGTGGAGAGGATTGACACACCTCAGTATATGTATGAACAGGGCCCAGGGCCAGAGTCAAAGGTCAGTATTGCTGGGTCATTACCAAGGATTGCTGGGTTGTTACTCAAAAAGGCACACTACTGATTCCTGAGGCCACTGCTGTGCCCATAGCCTTTTGTGGTGCACGCTGAAAAACTAACTTGGGGTCTACCAAGGTAGGAGGGGGCCCATGGAGGACACTTTGCCACAAGCCCCCTGAAACCTGGAGTTAGCCTTGATCAGATTTCTTATTACATTTTTTATTGCCAGAATTTTGTGTTGGTATGTGTGTAGTTTTTGTAGCTCCTGCTGGATCTCTACAGCTATAGGGATTATGAAGTAGCATGCCTGAGGCTCAGCATGCTACTGGTGGCTCAGAGATTCTGCTACACACCTCTGTAAAGTGATGCCAAGCCTTTTACGCAGGAACTTGGAAATATGGCAGTATGCCCAGTAAAAATTTCCAGCCATGCCATTCTGAGGTATGATCCAGAGATTCAAGCTTTGTGCCAAAGTCATTTAACATAATCCTGGGTGTGTGGATATGGGATGGTCTACATACAACTTGACCAGAGGTTCTGGGAAAGTACTTCTGATGTGGCTCCAGCATATATCAGCACACACTGCTTCTACAACAATGTTTTTTGGGGAATGGAATTGCAAAATATGTGAAAATTCATCTTACAGATCTCTATTGTGATCTCAGTGTTGATTTTTAAACTAGCAATGTGAACAGTCTAAATCACACAATGGAAGCCCTATTGAAATTACAGAGCAAATGAGTAATTTGCTTACTTATCCTGTTAATATCAAAGGGACTTCTTTTGCGTAATTTAGTTTTTATGTCTGCCACTGTTCACATTGCCTGTTCAACTGTTCACGTTGCCTGGTCATCACAGTATAGAACTGTAAGGCAATTTTGCACGTAACATTTTGAAATTGCATGCCCCTAAAAAACATGGTTGCAGGAGCAGTGAAAAAGGAGGAGTATTCATGGAATATGCAGTTTACAAAAAAGATGTCATCGTGAAGGTGGGGAAAAATAGGGGTGGGGGATCTATGATTCCTTTTACTACAGTACGAGGAGCAATGGAAAGTAAGGGATTCCCCAAACAGTCAAAGGGTCCCCAGACTTATACATTAGCACCCCTTTAATTCAAGTACTGCTATTAATGTTTCCTTCAAATTCAGATTCGTTTCCTGAGCTTATTTCCAGATTTCCAGATCTTTTGCACTACATCAAACCTGTTGCTGAGATTCAATCTGTGGGTGTTTATGGGACTCATGAACTTATAAGAATGTACTAAGACTGTGATATGTATAACAAAGGAATCAGTTTCTGATTGGTTATGACTATGTAGAATTGCTTATTTAATGGCATTCTTTAGCACCTGGGAGTTATTCGCACAGGGCTTCATGCTGCGGGGTAAATGTTGAGCGAAGCCACTTCGAATTACACTTGCGGCATTGAGGGAGGCAGCCCCTCCCCTCTGCTCTCGGTTTTTGTTTTTGCAAATTCACATGGTATGCCTCCGTGTTTTCCTTCTAGCCAATGTGTGGTGGTGGGTGGGGGGACAGAGAGATTACTAAAAAGCTATATCTGCATTTCAAAGACAGTATCCCTCTTATCATGGGAATGATTCTACATCAGTGCTTTCCCCTATTTGCTCTGGTGTTTTCAGAAAAAGTAGCTTAAAACCAGCATTTTAAAAACCTGGAAATAACTCGAGATAAGCTAGAATTTGCAAGACAACACCCAATTTGTGTGTGGAGTGGGTCCAAGGATCTAGAAGGGACTTTGGGGTAAGTTTGGCTGGTGTGTGAATGCACACTCTCTTCTGAAGGAGATTCAGGGTAGAAGCCCTGTCTGTAAAGCCTCCTGTGGATGCAACAGCTCCCTGGCCCATAAGATATGTACAGCGGCTGACAGACCATGGAAGGGTAAGCCAGCCCAGTAACATTGCATGCACACCAACTGTGCAACTGCACAAATTGTACAAATGCAAAAGTTGTGCAAACGATGTTACACAAGTGTAAATCCATTGAAAATAATGATATGTCATTCTTTATTTCATGGCACTCTACCTCTATTGAATTACGCAGATGAATGGAAAGTTGACATTTCAAAATCTCAGACTCCAAAGCAATCAGGGGTGAGTGGGTCTGAGCTCACATAATGGGCTCTGCTTCCCTTGAGGTTCAAATGGACCCTTGATAAAGGGGTTGAGATTGTGGATATGCTCGACTGACCTCATCCCCTGAACCAATTACATCAGTAGACTTTGTTAGCTGAAAGGGATCCACTCAGCTCAATCAATTCCCTTCTTTGAGAGATTCATGGCTGTACTGCCGTCACTTGGCTCTCTGGTCATTGCCCAACAGGGCAATCCAAGCATGAACTCTCACGTTTTGAGGGTTTCTGGGTGGGGGGAACTGTGGGGTCATTTTGAACCACCATTATTTTACCTCCATCTTTGGTTATCCACACATGGAGAGATCATTCTCAGAAATAGACTATACAGTAGATGTTGAATGTTTATTCTTGCATATCTGTGAGGCATGTCATGAGAATGTGATGGAAGAACCTTGAAACAGGACCGTGAAGTATCCAGATTTGGTTAAATCAAAAAACAAAATTAATATGGTTAAGCGAATGAGTGTCTTTGCAAAGAAAAAGGAAAAAAAGTAGCTTTTCAAAAAGGAGCACAGGACCATGACCACAGAAGCACAGGCAGGGCAATGCCTAAAGTAATGATGAGACTTCTGTCCCAGGCTAACACTAGGAAGGCTTATATCATCTGAATGAGGTATAACAGGTGTGTGTGGGGGGGAGCCAATTGAGTGCTGATTTGTGATATAATAGCATCATCATGCTTAACATTTGTATAACACATTTCCAAATTCCAAAGTGCTTCACACACAATTACTTCCATTATTTTTACAACAGCTATGCATTGGTAGGTTAGTGTTATCCTCAGATTGCAGAGCGGGGTATGATTTGAAAGAGGAAGGTGGGATATTTTAAAGTTGGATTCATAGGAAATGACTCTGCATTGTGAAAGCAGGCTTGACACCACAGATATGGGATGTAGCCTGTGTCATTCAACCTTGCATGAAAGCTTACATGAACATGGTCTCCTATGTAGACCTCATACATACACTATCATCCAAGGTGATGATGGCGAGAGGACAGACTTGGCCAGAACATTTGAGATAATTGAGATCCTCCACACTGAAATGATTGGGATCTCAAGAGAAGCCGCCCCCCCAAGGGCCAATGGTGTTGCCAAAACTTGCTGGTTAGTCGGATCCGGGCATTTCCCAAAAATTCAGACTAGAAAGGCAAAGAATGGTAAGTAGTGGGAGCAGGGAAGAGGAGAAGGTTCAGAGGGGGTGGACAATTTGTTTTAGAACTCTTGCAATACAAGCATGCAAGCAACGTCTAGAGCAAGAGATGGAAACAGAATGATAACAATTAAGTTCCCTCATTTCAAGCAAAACCCGTTCTCTTGGTCTTGCTTAACAGAGCACAGCCTGGCTGCTTCCAGAGACAGGAAATTTGGACAGATGTCTTGTTTGAAGTCCTTCAATTTTACTCTTCAGAACAACAAAATCTCTGGTATGATAGTAAATGGACAGGAAAAGATGATCCGGTGCCCTGGAATGCCTTGGGTTGTCCACGCACCATGCACGCTTGCTTGCTCCAACCGGGCTCAGAGCCGTGATTGATGGTGTTGCTGTTACAGCAGAGGGTTGGAGGCCTCACTGCTAGCCATAACAGTTAGGTCTGGAAATGTTCCAGTATCCAGATGTTCAGTTTCTCTAAGAGCGGGTAGAATAAGGGAGTTGAGGAAAAGCATTTTACCAGGCTAGCCTGCTCACAGCTGTCTAGGTTTTCAGAAAGCCATTTGCAAGAATTGAAGGGTGAAGGAGCAGCTGCAGTTCACAGGAGAAAATGCTGCCTATATTTGTGCTCAGATCCTTTGGATAATGTAGCCCCACAGTAATAAGGCAGTGATCCTTGAAGTACCCAGGCAGGCCCAGGGTCAGGATCATGGCTGGTAAGTTATCCTAGCCTAAATGGTCAACAAGAACTCCAGTGGTACTGAACAAGAGCAATTTCCTTCCTGTGCTTCCTTTGCTAGCCCTGAGAGATGAATCCACACTTCTCTTTCTCTCTGCAATATGAATCCACAGCCATTGCTCCACACATTCCTATTTTTATGGTACTTTCTCATCCTATAAAACCATGAGGATCTTTTAAGGCCACGTAACAACCACGGCAACATGTCAGTCAAGCAGGAGACTGTGAGAGTGATTCTGCCGCAGATATCTGGAGCAGACAGAAGTGTTCATCCAGTGACCACTTTTTGTAATTTGTTTAATACATATAGTATGAAGGCTATACCATATGGTCTGTCAATTACACCATGATAAGCTGACCTAGGACTGACTTTGGTCAGGAGTGTGAAGACCTCAGTCACAGCAGCCCCAGCCTCACTACAGTCTTAGAGCAATCTGGCACTATCTACCAGAGACTGAATGAACAATATGTGGACTTCAACCAAAACTAAATGGTCACTTGTAATGAAGCCAGTTCTGGTCCATGCTCAGGCTTTCTTAATGCAATAGACTGCCATCTGTAACATAAGCTCTCTTCTCAGGGGTGTGTCTGTGTGTGTGTGAATGGATTTATAAGCATTGTAAGGCACAGTGTGTACAAAAATACACACACCAGACAGATACTATATACATACTCCGCCCAACGCATGGGGGGGGGCAAAGGAGAGAGAGAAAGAGAGTCAGTCTATTTGAAGCATGTTTGAATTTGTTACATTGAATGTATTTTAATTATTTGAAGTTATACTGTAAAGTTCGCTAAGCCTAGCCCCTGATGTTTGGATCACCACTCCTGAACCAAAAAGAAAAGAAGAAGAAAGATGCCTAAGTATAACTGGATTCCAGATAATTGGTTCAGATAATTGGATTCCGGACTAAATTCCAAATCAGCTCACCAGCATCTAAACACTTGAGGGTGCACATATCCTTCCCTCCCAAAACATTCACTTCTGCATATGCAAAGACTCTCCCCCGCCTCCACTACCCATTACCAATCAGGCAGACCTCCGTGAGCTGAATCTCTCAAAGCAAGCCAGAGGAAATACCGCATGCTAAATTACCAGCCCTAACAACGATAAAAACCTGCACTTCTGACTGAAAGTCATGGAAAGATTTCTAAGCAGCTGGTGCACACATGAACTATTGTCCCCTTCTAGAATCTAAATTGGCATGCTGGTCCCATTGATACTCCTCTGGGAGCACTGTGTCCCAATGCTAAGAACAACTCTTGATACACATAGTGATCAAGGGGAGAGTTCAGAGACACAACACTTAACGCTGCTTTCAGAAGTAATCCTAACAGCATAGGAAGCAGCTATTTCAAGTTTGAGTGCTGGAGGCTAACTAAACTACATGTTGCATGCTTACTTTTGTAACACTCAGATACTATTAAAAAATGAAGGAAGGAAGAAGGAAGGAAGGAAGGGACATGAGGTGGATGAGGTGGGTGGGATTTGGAGCAGAGAAGTGGGGGTGAGGAGGGTTTTTTAAAAACACTTTTCCTGACACCACTTCTTCACGGTATGGAGAAAGTATAAATGAATGCAAACTCTGCTCAGATGGCTGGTGGGGGCACGAAGCCAGGTGGGCCCTATGCTTGGCCTCAGTGGCACAGCAGCAGCAGTGGAAGTGGGAGGGGGTGACACTGGGTGCCCAGACACTGTGCACCCCAATAGGTTGGGGGTAAGAGGGGGTGAAGATGGTGGGGGCAGGCTAAGCCACTGGCAGCCCTCGGGAGCTGTACAGGCATCAGCAGCCCTGGGACATTTGTTCATCCCCCCCCCGGCTCCATTATAGCTATGCATCTGGAACCACTGCATGCAAGTGGTCATGTGAACAGGGTATTGTCCGCAGCACATTGAATCAGCAGCATGTATGATGCACAGTGTGATGGCCAGTTGGTTCCACAGGCAACTTTTCTTTTATTCGGAAGATGTATTTTGTTTCTCTTTAATCAATTTTAAATGAGATCAAACTGAAAGTTGTTTTTGTTTGTTTCTTTTTCTTCCCTTGAGCTCCCTGATTAATCAGAGTTTCAGATATTTGAAAAAGTGTGATCACATCTCATTTTTCAATGTTAAACAGGCCCAGTAAGAGACAGAGAACTTCCACTGTCCAAGCTGAGGATGAGAAATAGATTCTTGGAAGGGCTGAAGCAAGCAGAAGCATTGCATGGCAGAAGCAGAAGATACATACGGTGGTAAAATAACAAACAAAATGTTACTTTAAACGTGCACTTTGCAAGTACATGCTTTTTCTAATGTTACGCAGCAGCCAGATTGAACCCTGCATGATTGGAACTGCAGTGGAGGCTTCAATCTTGTCGTCGTCTCCCCCCCCCACACACACTGTGGTCCTGATTCTCATCAGTCCAATGGAGCATTCCCAGACGCCGATTTTACTTTAATTAACCACAGAAGGGCAAGTGTACATTCACATATTGTCCAGCTAAAAGTTGAAATCCCTGCAAGCTATTGCGGAGCACTCCATGCATGATTTGGGGTTTTAATTGCTCATTGGAGCTTAGCCCGATCTATGTCTGGTGTAAAAAAATAAATAAATCCACTTTTTGCGTCATTTTTAAAGGCAAATTTGAAATATCCTTCACTCACAGTACTTCATCCCTCCTAATCCTGTGGTAAAACCTGGTATCTTGGAAAGCTCCCGAGACTCCTACTTAGCAAGCAAGCAAGAAAAAAATCTCCCATTGGGGCCAAGAGCTTTTTCTCCTTGGTAAATAATACCAATATATGAACCCACACTTGGGATTCAAATAATGGTCAGAGAAGAGTCAAATGGTTAGCTGGGAGCCTAGAAAACCAAAGACACAATCCACTCCCACTTGGGCACAGCTGCAATGTGGAAAGAGAGCCATCTTTACATGTTAGTGAAGAGAGACTTCTTTTTGGATTTTGGAGAAACTTCTCCAAAATGAGGAGTATGGTGAAAAGAAAGCTGAGGGGGGAAATCAGGAGAGTCACTTCGCTCTGGAGTGCATGGAATTTACTCAAAACCACAATACTAGAAGCCCAGTTAGAGTGTATACCCAAAAGGAGGAAAGGTACCACTAAGTCCAGGAGGATGCCAGCATGGCTAACGGGTACCATCAAAGAAGCCATAAAAGGGAAGAAGACTTCCTTCCGAAATTGGAAGGCCTGTCCAAATGAAGAGAACAGAAAGGAACACAAACTCTGGCAAAAGAAATGCAAGGTGACAATAAGGGAGGCAAAAAGAGAGTTTGAGGAACATTTAACCAAAAGTATCAAGGGGAATAACAAAAACTTCTTTAAGTACAGCAGAAGCAGGAAACCTGCCAGGGAGGCGGTTGGGCCATTAGACAAAGAGGGAGTGAAAGGGATTATTAAGGAGGATATGGAGGTTGCAGAGAAACTGAATGAGTTCTTTGCGTCTGTCTTCACGGCAGAGGATACTGAGCATATGCCTGTTCCTGAACCAGGCTTTTTAGGGATGGAGGCTAGAGAGCTGAGTCAGATAGAAATGACAAGGGATGATGTTCTAAACTGTCTGGAAAAACTGAAAGCTAACAAATCATCAGGGCCAGATGGCGTCCATCCAAGAGTCCTCAAAGAACTCAAATGTGAAATTGCCAACCTCCTTGCTAAAATAGTTAACTTATCCCTGAAATCGGGCTCTGTACCAGAGGACTGGAGAGTAGCAAATGTAACACCAATTTTCAAAAAGGGATCCAGGGGCGATCCGGGAAATTACAGGCTGGTTAGCCTAACGTCCTTTCTGGGCAAATTGATGGAAAGCATCCTCAAGGATAAAATTGTAAAGCACCTAGAAGAACAGGCCCTGCTGGGAGTGAGCCAGCATGGCTTCTGCAAAGGTAAATCTTGCCTCACCAATCAAAGACTCCTGAGGAAACTTAGCGGTCATGGGATAAGGGGACAAGTACATGTGTGGATTGCTAACTGGTTGAAAGACAGGAAACAGAGGGTAGGTATAAATGGAGAGTTTTCACAATGGAGGGAAGTAAGAAGTGGGGTCCCCCAGGGATCTGTTGTGGGACCGGTGCTTTTTAATTTATTCATAAATGATCTAGAAGCAGAGGTAAGCAGCGATGTGGCCAGATTTGCAGATGATACCAAACTCTTCCGGGTAGTGAAATCCAAAACGGATTGTGAGCAGCTCCAAAAGGATCTCTCCAAACTGGGGGAGTGGGCGACAAAATGGCAAATGCAGTTCAATGTTGGCAAGTGTAAAGTGATGCACATTGGGACAAAAAATCCCAACTTCAAGTATACGATGATGGGATCCGAGGTGTCGGTGACGGACCAGGAGAGGGATCTTGGGGTTGTGGTTGACAGCCCGTTGAAAGTGTCGACTCAATGTGCGGCAGCTGTGAAAAAGGCAAACTCCATGCTAGGGATCATTAGAAAGGGGATTGAAAATAAAACGGCTAACATTATAATGCCCTTATACAAAACTATGGTGCAACCACACTTGGAGTACTGCGTACAATTCTGGTCACCACATCTTAAAAAGGACATTGTTGAACTGGAGAAGGTACAGAAGAGGGCAACCAAGATGATCAGGGGCCTAGAGCACCTTTCTTATGAGGCAAGGCTACAACACCTGGGGCTTTTTAGTTTAGAAAAAAGACGTCTGCAGGGAGACATGATAGAGGTCTATAAAATCATGCATGGCATGGAGAAAGTGGAGAGAGAGAGATTCTTTTCCCTCTCACACAACACTAGAACCAGGCGTCACTCCATGAAATTGATTGCCAGGAGGTCTAGGACCAACAAACGGAAGTACTTTTTCACACAACGCGTGATCCACTTGTGGAACTCTCTGCCACAGGATGTGGTGACAGCCAACAACCTGGATGGCTTTAAGAGGGGTTTGGATGACTTCATGGAGGAGAGGTCTATCAATGGCTACTAGTCGGAGGGCTGTGGGCCACAGGGCAGGCTGCCTCTGAGTACCAGTTGCAGGAGAGTAATGGCAGGAGAGAGGGCACGCCCTCAACTCCTGTCTGTGGCTTCCAGTTTCATCTGGTGGGCCACTGTGTGAAACAGGATGCTGGACTAGATGGGCCGTGGGCCTGATCCAGCAGGGCTGTTCTTATGTTCTTATGAGAATAGGACTCCATGGAACCTATGAGTTCAAACTGAACGTTATCCTTTATGGAGTCCTCAACGGAATCCTCTACCTGCCTCACAAAACTGTGAAGATGATTCAGTCAAATAATTCAGCATCAAGCATAGCAAAGAACTAGGAGATCCAGAAGCCAAGAATGGGAATGTGAAGGATTACACTGGAGATCAAGAGGCGTACCAAGATGGATGAAGTTCTATGATGGGCGTATAAGGTGGCTGAATGGGAGACCAATTGTTCTTATCTGCCTGCATTACAGAATCTTGCTGTACCTACTTTCAACTCTCAGTGTGGGTCAGCATGTGAAAGCGAGACAGCGTGTCTTTACGAAACATGCACAGCACATCCTATCACATGGCCTTTATTCATCTTGCTCTTTTCTGAGTGAGACTTTTGAAAACAATCCAGGATAGAGTGAGGAATGTACTTGCTAGGAGACATAGGTTGACATGATGAGGAAAATGACTCAAAGGAGTCCCACTGAAATGAAAAGCATTTAAATGGGACTACTTTGAGTTATTTTCCTTATCATGTCAGTCAGTTAACTTTATTGTGGCATGTAAAACCATTTGCAGGAGAACTGTTAATGACCACAGAAGATAAGGTTCCACCTACCCACCACACCTCCGTCCCTGGAATAAATAAAATAAAATAAAAAATAAGGTGGTTTCCAGAGCTTTCCCTTCGCTTTGATTCCCCAAGTTCATGACAGAGGATGACTCAGGCAGAAAACAATTGCTATGTCCAACACTGTACAGCAAAGCTGGCTGAACTCCATACCTCAGAGAATGTAACAGCACTCTAGCTTAGCCTTGAGTGGGAATGAATGCAGGGAACTTGTGGGTTTTGCTCAACACCAGATTTCTGTGTATTTAAAAAAAAACTGGACAGATGGCTACATAAAAAGAAAGGGATAGAAACATGAATGCAGATAGTTGACTAAAGAACTTTAATGCATCTGTACCTCCTGGCACAGAATTAAGGCCAGAGTAGCCTTCCATGAAGTACTACAAGTCTGGGTGAAAGCAGTGAATAAGTATTGTTTTCTTTTTCCTTAAGAAATTGAGGCACAGAGACTTGTGCAAGATTACACAGGATAATGTCAGAGTCAAGACTAAATTCCACATCTCCTGATTTTCCAGTAAACACATTCTATAGCATTGACCTCTTTCCTGATTATACTTGATAGCAATTCCAGAAACAAATAGTAACTCCATAAAAGGGATTTTTGGCAGGAAAACAGTGTTGGGAGAAATTGTTAACCCCTGATTCCTGCACTCTATATTACCAATCCGGATCAAATGACGGCATTTGATCAAAGATGTGTTTAAAGACTCATATAGTTTGACCCTTAGTGAAAGAATGAAGTGATCACAATCTCAAAGAAAATCAGGTGATGTATAACATTGTCTTATAGGGGACCAATGGTAACAAAGTGTGAGGATGTTAGAACTGTGCTAGGGACTACAGTCTGGCACCATCTGTGACCTGCCACTCACCTCTCCTACCTTGTCCAAACAGGAAAAAAGGAAGCAACAAGAAACACAAACCATGCTGAAAGACAGGCAAGGACAAGCTACAGCTGCATTGTGTCTTGGCAGCCTATGAAGATGCAAGACTACCCAAACACCTACTCCTGACGAGGTCATCCAAGTAGGACATCTGCATATACTGGGTGCTTTCCAGATTGCACACTACCACAGTGTCACATTTCCCTTAAGTGTCCTTCCGTACTGCCTGTGTCTTGACATCACAGTCCCTGCGCTGTCAGCAAGGTGCCGTTCACATTTCCGATGACTTCTTTTGTGTTTTATTGCTGTGTTACAGCCGTCTAATGGCGCAGCGGGGAAATGCTTGACTAAAAAGCAGAAGGTTGCTGGTTTGAATCCCCACTGGTACTATACCAGGCAGCAGTGATACAGGAAGAAGCTGAAAGGCATCATCTCATGCTGTGTGGGAGGAGGCAATGGTAAACCCCTCCTGTATTCTACCAAAATAAAACCACAGGGCTCTGTAGGCGCCAGGAGTCGAATCGACTTGACGCCACACTTTACCTTAGGAGGCAATGGATTTCAACTGCAGTTTTAAATTGGCACCATAAAAAATCGCAGTTTACAACGCTTTTTGCAGTGTAAAGCTTGCTATCTGGAGAGCTGTTAGTTTCCTGTTCCCTAGGCTGTTCACTATGGGCTGATGTGCATGGCCCATTTGGAGACTGGGCTGAATTCTTTCCGTCAGCTCAGTTTAAATTTAGGCATGATGAACCATTCATCAACAAAGTTTGCCAGAAGCCAAAACCACTGGTGAACCTGTGATATTTTACATCGTTTTCACCATGGATGTGCTGATGATCAGGACAGATGGTAAACCACTAAACCAGGCCTGACATTAAATCAGTCCACAGCATAAGCATTCAAACAGAGCAGACTGAGAAAAAGTCAACTTAATCTGGAAATGAGGCCCCAACAAATGGGTCCTGTGAATTGGTTTTCAATACTAATGGTGTCACAAACGACTTTTTTTTGGTCTCTCTTACTAAATAAAGATTAGGAAGTTCATTTGCTTGATTTACAAGGACTTTGTGTTCATCTCTGCTCAGCATTTGGCTTGGTTCAGTGAACAGGAAATGGGAGATGTATTTCTTGGTGAACTTAATTTTTTCTGTAAACAGTCTGAAGAGCTTGATCCCTGAGTCTGGGAGCAAGGAGCAACCGCCTGGGATGTTTACATATGCACAAACCCTATTCGTGTTTTCTCTTGCTGCCATCCTGACTGGGACTCTCCTTTGCCAGACACTGAGGCTGCTCACATGACCTCGTGCTGCCGCTCGGGAGGGCTGCGGGAGGGAGGCAAGAGCTTGCCTGCCTTCCAAGGCAGACGAGAAGCAGCCTTTTGCCTCCGTTGTGCCATGAGCCCACATGTGCAGCAGTGCAGTGTGGCAACCCCCCCCCCACAAAAAACCCCAGAAACTGGGCAGAGGAACATGGCTACCTGGGTAAAACATTGGTTAGAAGAACAGGGCTACCCATGGCTGGAGCAGCCAAGAGCGGAGCCCAACACCAGGTACAAACATTCTGAACCGGCACTCACTGGGACAGGGGGCCTAGAGGGGAAAACACTGTGACCCCCTCCAAATCTATATCGCTTTCAAACCTTAAGCCATAGCTGCACATACGAGTATACAGTCTTACCTTAAGCACACAGTCATATATTTCATATACCATTAAAAAAAAATTCCATGCCACCTCTGACAGCCCAGTATTGCTTCCAGATGGAGGCTTTGTGACCCTGTGGCATGAGATTTAAACATTATAAAGTCAAAGCCACCTTTGTTCTTTCACTAATCCCTCCATAGAAATCACCATTGCTGTGATGCTCACAAAGATAAAGCCCCTGACAATGGTTATATAACTGGGCATAATTCTTATCTTGCTGACCAAAGCCATTTCCTTTTTGCCTCTCAGTCTGTCCTGCCTGTGTGAACCCTTTGTATTTTCAACCTGTTCGAGTCCTTTGTATGTCCAGCCAGTTACTGTGGCAAAAATCTCAGGAGTGTTTCTTGTGATCATTTTGTTCTTTTGGTCTAACATCTGAGTAGATGTTTGCACTAGGTATGAATAGCAATTGGGTGTAAAATGTGACTCTCAAAAATACTCACAGGTCCCCCTCCACTGAATTCTTTCCTAGACTTGCCCTGCTAATATGTATACATTTGCCTTTTTCAGACATTATAGGAGAATTATAGGGGAATTTCTTCCACAAGGGTGGAAGAAAGTGGCACTACAGAAGCAGACTCTGACGTATAAGCATTCATTATAAAGTATGTAGAGTATCCTATACACATAGCTGTGCATGTAGAGGGCTCTCTTCACACAACCGGAAACCCTGCTTTTACACTATACTGAAGATGGATAGGCTGGGACAGGGGTTGGTAACCTATGGGATGTGAGCCAAAAGTGGCATGCACAATTATTCCGCGTGGCACTCTCACAAATCCTGTGCTTCACACTGCTGAGCCAGCACCATCTCTTCTCACTGCCACTACCAACTCCTGCCATGTAGCCACCTGGCTGTGGGATGGGAACTCAAGACATGTCCCTTTCTGAGGCCCACGTGCATAAGGCCGGAGGGGATGTTCACAGCAGCAGCTGCTGCTCCCACTACAGGAAGGGGAGGAGCAGGAAGGGTCCCAGTCCTTTGCCACTTCCTGTGCTGCTGCTATTCTTCCTCCGCCTTCTCCACCACCACCTCCTCTTCGGCCGCCAATGTGCTCTAACTCCCTGACTGCAGCAGCAGCAGCAACAGCATTGAGCCCCTGTTCTGCTCCATACGTCCTCCCTTCCTGGTGCTCACAGGAAGCAGGAAGCGAGGGCAGAGTAGCTTTCAATATTTACCTGAAAATTTATGTTGATTCCTGGAAACTTCAGGGCATTTTCCAGAATACACACTACAACCGTGTCACGATGTGTCAGTTAAGTGTGCTTCTGTACTGCCTGTGTTTCAACATCACAGTCCCTGCGCTGTCAGCAAGGTGCCACTCACATTTCCAATGCCTTCTTGCGGGTTTTATTTTTGCGATAAAGTGCTACAACGTTGCAAAAAAAGCAAGCAAGCTGCATTTTCCCATTGTAGTGGGTTTGCTCAAGCTAGAAAAGACTGCTCCCCCTGTTGGTGGCTTTGTGCAACTCTATTTATATTTTCAATTCGATCCTGCCAAGCCAAAGCATTTTACTGCTGTTGTGGCCTGTAATCTGGAAAGCAAACATTCCTCTGCATTGTCCCTTCAAATTCACATTCTAAAGGCTTTCTCCTTCTGAAACTGCAGAGGAGGGAAATAACTTCAGATAAAATTTGTTATTTTAGAGACCAGGTCCCCCTGAAAATATTCCTGTTGCTTTTTCTCAGTTTGTGGCTGACTTGTGCCTGTGGCAGCTGTTGGAAGGCTTTCTCTATCCATAAATACGCACACATGCATTTTGGTTAATAATGAGTAGAAATCCATGAGGTGAAGCTTTTCCTGTATGGAAATACACTAACCATGCACCGTGGCTCCTTCCTGCATTACTTGGTAACACCACAAATCTGAGGTGACATGGGAGAAGTCCACACCCTGGCTCCTTCCCATGTCAGCATCACTCTTCTTGAGGACTGGAGTGACACTGGTGCAAGAAAATGTCCAGATGTGGACTCCTCCTGTGTGATCTCAGACTTCCAATTTTACTGTGCCGCATGGAAATAAGCTTTAGTTTTCTCTTAGTTTTCATGTAAGGTGGGTAGTCCTGAGATGATAAGGACAATTGCTGTGGGAGGAATATGAACTTTCTCTTTACCTTCTTCCATTCTAGTTGTAAAGGGGCAGACTGTTAACTTGGATGGCTTTCTGCTATGCTTTGCTTGCTGTGTTTATGTTTGCCACACAGCTTGCAAGAACCTGGGAGCCCAGCCTGAAAAATGGTGGCAACCCTAACACTCAGATTAAGAACACTTTCCTTCTCACATACAGGTTAAAACTGTGATGTCCAACCCTGCCAACCCCCTCCACAGGTGTCGTGTTTTTGGTTAATCCAAAAAGGTGGCGGCCGACTGGTTCCAGGCAGTTTTGGAGGAAACTGATGATCTAGACCCATTTCAAACTGGCTTTAGAGCTGGCTATGGGGTTGAGACAGCCTTGGTGGGCCTGATGGATGACCTTTATCGGGGAATCAATGGAGGGAGTGTGACTCTGCTGGTTTGGATCTCTCAGCGGTGTTTGATACCATCGACCATGGTATCCTTCTGGGTCGCCTGGGGGAACTGGGGATAGGGGGCACTGCTTTGCAGTGGTTCTGTTCCTATCTCTCAGGGAGATTCCAGATGGCGGAGCTTGGTGACAGTTGCTCCTCAAAACAGGAGCTGTTATATGGAGTCCCTCAGGGCTCCATTCTGTCACCAATGTTTTTTAACATCTACATGACACTCCTGGGTGAGGTCATCAAGAGGTTTGATGCAGGGTATTATCAGTATGTGGATGACACCCAAATCTATTTTTCCTTGTCATCTTCATCATCAGGAAACAACATTCATTCTCTAAATGCCTAACTACAGTTAGTAATGGGCTGGATGAGGGATAACAATTTGGAACTGAATCCAAGAAAGATGGAGGTGCTCATTGTAGAGGTTCAGAATTTGAGGGATGAGTTAGGTCTTCCTGTGCTGGATGGGGTTACACTCCCCCAGAAGGAACAGGTACGCAGCTTGGGAGTACTCTTGGACCCAGGCTTCACCCTGGTATCTCAGGTGGAGGCTATGGCCAGAACTGCTTTCTATCAGCTTTGGCTGATTCAACAGCTGCATCTATTCCTTGAAGAGAATGAACTCAAAACAGTGGTGCATCAGCTGGTAACCTCCAGGCTTGACTATTGCAATGCACCCTTCATTGGGCTACCTTTGTATGTAGTTTGGAAACTTCAGTTAGTTCAAAATGTTGCAGCCAGATTGGTCTCTGGGGTAACCCAGAGAGACCATATTATGCCTGTTTTATAACAGTTGCACTGGCTGCTGATATGTTTCTGGGCAAAATACAAAGTGCTGGTTATTACCTTTAAAACCTGAATGGCTTAGGTCCGGGTTACCTTAGAGAGCTCCTTCTCCTGCATGACCACCACTGCACGTTAAGGTCATCTGAGGAGGTCTGTCTCCAGTTACCACCGGTAAGTCTGGTGGCGACTCAGAGGTGGACCTTCTCTGTAGCTGCCCCTGGGCTGTGGAATGCACTCCCAGCAGAAATCCGTAGCTACTTGTTTTGTAAGGATTGTTTTTAAATGACTGATTCATTGATTGCACCACCCAGAACCGTTTGGATGAGGCGGTATGTAAATGTAATAAATAAATAGATAGATCCAGGCCAGCTTTGGGGTGATGCTTTAGTTACTTTTATCCCAGTCCTGAAGTAGAGGCAGAGCTAACAAACAGCCAGCAGCAAGAGCACTGAAGGCAGACTGCACTTGCCTCTCTGTAAATAATATCTGTCTCATTAAACCATTCATATTCCTGATTCAACTTCTCTGTATTGTCCTTACATACCATAACTCTTTCCTCTGATTTCTACAACAGGGTGTTTTCCAGATTACGAGATTTGCACCACTTAAAGTGTTACAGAGTATAATGGTATTAGACAGCTATAGTAAGGAAACAGAAAGGGATTGTGAATTTGAGCAAGAACCTGAGCAAAAAAAAAAAAAAAATCATATGCGGAAAGGGGCTTTAGATATTCCGCATTTTAAAATTTTATTGATTTTAACAATTAACCTTAACCTTAACAATTGAGTTACACTTAATTAAGTAAATATTGACTTCCCGCTTACCAGTCTGCGTGGTTCTTGTTAACTATACATATAAGACATTGCTATAATAATAAAAACATATATACTCCATCTTACTATTCAATTTTACCCTACCCAACCTGCTGTAATTACTAAATTTCAAACCCTGCTGAAAGGTCCATGTTAGAAAAATAGTTCTTTAAGTAAAGCAAGAAAGGTTCCCAATCTTCTTTGAAACATTCCAAGTTTTCATCCCTTATAAGTGTTGTAAGTTTTGCCATCTCTGCATATTCTAAAATTTTTATCAACCAGTCTTCTTTTGAAGGCATTTTATTGTCTTTCCATTTCTGCGCGTATACTATTCTAGCCACTGTGGTTGCATACATTAAAAAAAAGTTAAGTTTCTTCTAGAGAACTCTCCTTGAGTTATTCCCAGCAAGAAGGATTCTGGCCTCTTAGGAAATGTCATTTTAAAAATTTTCTTCAACTCATTATATATCATATCCCAAAAGGCCTTTGCCTTCCCACAGGACCACCACATATGAAATAAAGTTCTTTCACATTGTCTACATTTCCAACATTTATTTGAAACATTTTTATACATTAATGCTAATTTTTTCGGTGTCAGATACCACCCGTACATCATCTTATAACACTGTTCTTTTAAAGTATAACAGGCAATGAACTTTAAATCAATTTTCCATAATTTTTCCCAAGCTGCCATCTCTATATTATGACCCACATCTCGAGCCCATTTTATCATAGTCGTTTTAACCACTTCGTCTCTTGTCTCCTCCAAAAGCAACAACTTACACATCTTAGAGACTAATTTTTCATCATTTTCACACAGCTCCTCCTCAAATCTCGACATCTGGTCCTCAAGGGGCTTTAGATATTAACAAATCCTTGAACTGAGGAATGAGACCTCCACACCACATGGCATTGAGAACAGTTTGCAGGCTTGCTGGTGAATGATTCACACTGGGCTTCCTTGCAGTAAACAGAGGGGGTGGGGGGTGGGGAGTCCGTGGCCTTGTAGTAAACAAATGGGATTGCACAGAAGTAAATGATTCTGTTCAATGGGCTTCCTATTAAATAAGTGGCCAGATCAGCGCTTGCCCCAAAAACAGAATGCAAAAGGAAGCACCAGTGGAAGAAGAGGCACTGTCGGCATGCCATGCAAAAGCCGGCCTTGGATGGCGAGGGGGAGAGAGAGGAGCTCGCCCTACTTTCTGAAGGTGTGCATGGGGCCTCCATCTTGTTCTTCTTTGCCACAAGCCCCAGTCCAAAAGCCCCAGTGCGTGCACACGCGCACGCACGCACACACACACACATCTGCTGCCAAGCCCATCTAAGAGACCTCTTATTTATTTATTTATTTATTTATTTATTTATTTATTTAAACTTTTATACTGCCCTTCCAAAAGGCTCAGGGTGGTTTACATGAAAACAACATTAAAATCAATTAATTAAAACAAAAATTATAAAACAGCATAAAACTATAATTAACAATTAAAACAATCATAACACAACAATTAAATAATCAGAACAATTTAAAAACAAGTTCTAAAAAAGCAGAGAAAGCTTGGTTGAAGAGAAGTGTATTCAGAAGTTTTTAAAAAATTTCCAGAGATGGCGAGGCTTGTATCCCAGCAGGGAGCGCATTCCACAATCTCGGGGCAGCAGCCGAGAAGGTCCGTCTCTGTGTAGCCACCAAACGAGTTGGCGGCAACTGGAGACGGACCTCCTCAGATGACCTCAATGGGCAACGGGGCTCATAGCGAAGAAGACGCTCTCTTAAATACCCAGGGCCTAAACCATTTAGGGCTTTATAAGTTATAACTAGCACTTTGTATTTTGCCCGGAAACCTATTGGCAGCCAGTGTAGCTCCATCAGCAGAGGAGTAATGTGGTCTCTCCGAGATGACCCAGAGACCAACCTGGCCTCTAAGAAGAGAGGCTGCTTTTCTGGCCCCTTCTCGGAATGTGGGATTTGGAGGAGGCAGGCAGGCAGGGCTCATTCCAGAGGCTGAACACACACACCCCATTCCATGGCTTCCCTCCGCCCCAAGCGTGTCCCCCTCCCTCCTTCCTTCCTTCCCTGCCCACCCACTCCATTCGCTCCACTGTCCACACTACAGTACGCTGCAATGTACAAACTACGGAACAAGCCTTCTAAAACTGGAAAAAATACAGCTACATTCTGGCAACACATTTACCACCTTTTACGGCTGAAAATGCATCAATAAAATTCAAAAATGCATCAGAAATATGGACAGCACCCTGCAACAGTGCAGCGACTGCGACGTCAAAACACGGGCAATTGGGAGGGGCACTTAGTGGACACATTGTGAACCTGTTGCAGGGAGTAATCTGGAAACTGCCCCGGATATCCAAGAGACATCTTCTGTGACACTTCTGATGTTCCAGCCTCATATCTTAACTTGTACTGTACTTAAGTTGTACTATCTTAACCTCGGGTTTTCTATATCAGGCAGTATAGAAATTAAGTAAATAATTTGCAATGCCAGTTGTCATGCTTAGACTCCCCACCCCCGGCAAAAGCTGCTTATATATTTATTTATTTGATTTATATACCGCCCTTCCAAAAATGGCTCAGGGCAGGTATATAAAGGATTTCTTGAGACAAATATTTAAGGATGAGGTCTGCATCCTGACAGGTACTAAAAATAATAACTTCTACCTTGAACTGGATCAATAAATAATTACTGCTTTTGGAACAAACATATCTTTGCTGGTCTTAATTGGGCCAATTTATCAGAAGCAGGTGATTCCTGATAGGAAATTCTCTCTCTCTCTCTGGTTTTTGCTTCCAGAAATCTGAAGAAAGAGATGGAGAGAAATGTCAGATGCATCATCACACTCTTTCGACTCTCTCCCACAGTCCTTTTAATCTCTTTTCACCTCATCAGAACTCACAGTATTCTCTATGACAACACTTGGAAGCCATCTCTTAATGCCTCCTCTTTCAGCAACATGTTTCTCTACAATTCATGTGATACCAATGTTGTAGCATTCAAATTTTCCTCTTTAGAAGAGTTCATCAGATTAGGGAGGGAATATCCAGATAAATTATGAATACAATTCTCTTTCCTCCCTTTCTGATGAGGTGTCGGGGATCAGGGTGTCATCTCTGGTGTCAATGGCTTTTGTGTTGAGAGTAAACAGTCAGCACCAACAAAAATGGAGGGGATGGATTCTCCCCTCCTCCCTTGTTTTATGTTTGTCTACTCTCCTGTTATTATTTCGTCCAAATTAGCAGAAGAGAGAGTTTAGGGTTTCCTCTGCATTTTTCAGTCACATGCAAGTCCAGAATTAAGAGAGGGTTTGAACATCATGAGAATATTGTAATGTGCCTTTTAAAACAATCAAAACTTTTGCTAATATTTTAAGGAAGATCCAGATTATTGCTAGATACTTCACAGTTGGCCCAGATTTCTACAGTGCAGCAAATCAGAATGGTGGCTCATACTCCTCTAAGCTCATCACTATTTTTGTTCTCTGGAGCAGTCACATTGACTTAAAGTAAGGTAAAGTGTGCCATCAATTCGATGTTGATTCCTGGTGCGCACAGGGCCCTATGGTTGTCTTTGGTAGAATACAGGAGGAGCTTACCATTGCCTCCTCCCGCACAGTATGAGATGATGCCTTTCAGCATCTTCCTGTATCACTGCTGCTCAATATAGGCATTTCCCATTGTCTGGGAAACATACCAGCAGGGATCTGAACTGGCAACCATCTGCTTGTTAGTCAAACATTTCCCCGCTGTCCCACTTAAGGTGACTTCACATTGACTTAATGACTCTGAAATAAATTATTTATTTATTTATTTATTTATTTATTTATTTATTTATTTATTTACAGAGTCAGACAGGTGTTATTGACTGGTTTGTTTTATCCAGACATCGAGTCCTTCCCAAGGACCTGGGATGCCAGAATTTTATTGTCAATGTTGTTGCTGTTACAGATATCGTCGCAGCATATAGGCTGTTCCCAGTAAAGCTGCTTTTTGTAATGGGCTGGTGGTGATTTCTGTGGCCCCTATGGTGTTGAGGTGCTCTTCAAGGTCTTTTGGAACTGCACCCAGGGCGCCAATTACCACTGGGATGATTTTGGTCTTTTTCTGCCACAGCCTTTCAATTTCAATTTGTAGATCTTTGTATTTGGTGGTTTTTTCTATTTCTTTTTCTTCTATTCTGCTATCCCCTGGTATTGCTATGTCGATTATTTTGACTTGTTTTTCTTTCTTCTCGACTACAGTTCTATCTGGTGTATTGTGTGGCAGATGTTTGTCTGTTTGTAGTCGGAAGTCCCATAATATTTTTACATCTTCATTTTCTACCACTTTTTCAATTTTATGGTCCAACCAATTTTTGGCTACAGGTAGCTTGTATTTTTTGCAGATGTTCCAGTGTATCATCCCTGCTACCTTGTCATGCCTTTGTTTGTAGTCAATCTGTGCGATCTTTTTAGGTGGTCCACTGTTTCATCTGCTTCTTTACAAAGGCAACACTTGCTGTTTGTTGTTGATTTTTCAACTTTTGCTCTTATTGCATTTGTTCTTAGTGCCTGTTCTTGTGCAGCCAGTATTAAACCCTCTGTTTCTTTCTTCAAGTTGCCATTCTTAAGCCATTGCCAGGTCTTGGTGATGTCTGATTTTCCACTTATATTGTGCAAATATTGACCATGCAGGGGCTTATTTCTCCATTTTTCTGCTTGGTTCTTGACTTGTTCTTTCTTGTAGGCCTGCTTTCTTTCATTGGTGTTGAATAGTTTCTCGTTATTGACCATTTGAAGTGCACCTTCTTCACTGTCCTTGATATATTCTTCAAGGCCTCTTTTCTCCTCCTCTGCTGTTTGATGGACTGGCAGCATTCCTCTTCCACCTGGGCTGCGAAGGAGGTATAGCCTATCTACATCACTGCAGGGGTGCAGAGCATGATTGATGGTCATGATTTTCCTGGTCTTACGATCTAGCGTCTCTACCTCTGCCTGGGTCCAGTCTATTATTCCTGCAGTGTATCTGATAAGAGGTATAGCCCAGGTGTTTATGGCTTGTTTGGTGTTCCCGCCATTGAGTTTGGACTTGAGGATTTTCCTAACTCTCCTGATGTATTCACTTCCCATTTTTCTTTTAACTTCAGTGTGTGCGATGTTATCAGCCTGGAGAATGCCCAAGTATTTGTAATGTTCTTTCTCTTCCAGGTTCTTGATCTTGCTTCCATTGGGCAGTTCTATTCCTTCTGTTTTTCTTATTTTGCCTCTGTTCATTATTAATGCAGCACACTTGTCTAGTCCCAACTCCATTGCTATGCTGCTACTGAATATATGGACAGTTTTTAGCAGTGATTCAATTTCTGACTGGGACTTTCCATACAATTTCAGATCGTCCATGTACAGCAGATGGTTGATTTTACTTGATGTTTTAGATGTTTGGTATCCCAGGCCTGTTTTGTTTAGTATTTGTGAAAGTGGGGTCATGGCGATTACAAACAACAGAGGGGATAGTGAGTCCCCTTGGAAAATGCCTCTTCTAATGCTAACCTGTCCAAGTGTCTCGCTATTGATTGTTAACTGTGTACTCCACATGCTCATGGCTTTTTTTGATAAATATCTGAATGTTTTTGCTGACACCAGTTGTTTCTAAATATTTTAGTATCCATGTGTGAGGCAATGAATCGAAGGCTTTCTTGTAGTCAATCCATGCAACACTTAGATTTGTTTTTCTTCTCTTGCAATTTTCTAAAATGATTTTGTCAATCAGCAGCTGGTCTTTTGTGCCTCTGGTGTTTGGACAATTTCCTTTCTGTTCAACTGGAAGCTGTTTGTTAGTTAATAAGTGTTGCATCACTTCATCTGCTGTTATTCCAGTTAATAATTTGAACATGGTTGGCAGGCAGGTTATCGGTCTATAATTACTTGGAACTGCACCTTTTGCTGGGTCATTCATTATGAGATGAGTTTTCCTAGTTGTTAGCCATTGTTCAATATCACCTCCTTGCAAAATGTGATTGAACTGTTTTGATAGTTGTTTATGAAGGCTTGTTAGGTGTTTAAGCCAGAAGCCATGCAGTTCATCGTCACCTGGAGCAGTCCAATTTTTAATTTTCTTTGCTCTTTCACTTCTTAATTCTGGTGTTATTATTGGATCTTGCATTTGTTGGTTACAGTTTTTGACCTCTTTCATCCAGCCTGCTTTTTTATTATAATCTATTGGATTGTCCCATAATTTCCCCCAAAATTGCACTGTTTCTTCTTTATTTGGTGTTTCTAGGTTTCTTGCAGTTTCTCCTTCTATGCTTTGGTAGAAATGTCTCTGATTCAACTGGAATTGGAGATTCTGCCTGTGTTGTGTAATTCTGGCTTCGTATCTGTTAATCTTCTTTGACACTGCTGTTATTTGCTGCTTTATTATTTCCAGGACTTCTCTAATTTTCCTTGAATCTAGGTGGTATTTTTGGATCAGATACTGTTTGGTGTTTTCATTCTTCAGTTTCTTGTCTTTCAGATCTTTCAATTTACTAGCATCTGATCTAAGCCTGGAGATTTTATTTTCTAATCTAATCTTCCATTTAGATCAGTGATTCTCAAACTTGGGTCCTCAGGTGTTATTGGACTTCAACTCCCATGATCCCCAACCAAAGGCCACTGAGGCTGGGGATTGTGGGAGTTGAAGTCCAATAACACCTGAGGACCCAAGATTGAGAATCCCTGATTTAGATGATGTACGACTTTCTTTTTTTACAGGTCCACTGATCTTATATCCGAGCTCTTGTGGTGTTATTGTTGCTGCACTGTACATTAGTTGGTTTGTTCCTTGCAAATTCTTGGTTGTTATTTCTGCAGGTGCAGCACTGACATCTTTTAATGCCTGAGCAAGTTGTTTTTTGGCAACTGTTTTTAGAGCTGGAAGTCGAACCCTGGTGGTTGTTTGGTTCATGTGCTCAGTTATTTTTTGCTTTAGTTGTTGCTTTTCTTGTTGCTTTTCTGTTAAATGGCATTTGGGTTTTTGAGGTGAAGGCAAAGGGGAGGTTGCCTGGTTTTGATTTTGAAACAGTTCATCAACAGTGGCATCCTCAGTTTCCAACACCTCCTCCACCTGCGCCTGAGCAACTTCTTCAATTGGTGGTAATTCTTCTTCCATGTCTTGAGCCTGTGTTGCTCTTTGCAGTTCTTCCAGCTCAACACCTGTGAATACTTTATTTCTTATTATGAACCTTCTCTGGTCTGCTAGCCTTTGTTCTGTTATTTCTGTATCTGGATGCTTCTCTTTCCAAATTTGGTACATTCTTTTTAAACAACCTCTTCTAGTTGGACTACACTTGTAATAGCAGATCATTATTTCCTTGTTGGCATTTTTCATATATTTTTTATATAAATGCTTTGTTTACTGAAGTTGGTTGCCCCTACTCTCTTCCTACCTCCCACTTCCCTCATCCATTCATTTCTCAGGGTGGACCAGACTCATTTTTGAGCATCTGCACAAGCAATTCATCATGAAGCTCCATCCCCCAAATGAAGAGGCTCTTGTGCAAGCGTTTGTCATCCTTTTCTTCCGTGGGATGTGCACGGTCTGCTGATCCCTGAGCTTGAGATTCTCCTAGTGCTCAAAAATCAGCAGGATTTTCTTGCTGAAGAAAATGGAACTTGCATTGGTCAAAGATATGCAAACAGTTGTCGGGAGTAGGTCTGCAAAGCTTGTAACCTTCCAAGTCAAACTCAGTTCAGCTGTGTATTATTGCCAGTTTGTTGCATGACTGCTTCCCAGTAGTGAACACAGGAGGTGTACAGAACAAAATACATGTGACATGAGAAGATTTATTTATTTGACTCTCACTAATTTAATGAAAATGTTTGCTATTATTATTGGAGTATATGTTTAGTTAGTTCATAGAAACACTCTTCATCCACACACGTGAATATCCATGTACCTACCGCACACCATATGTTCCATGCCATGGTAAAACTATTGTTTGGGGAGGATGTAGTTATTACTTCCCAGGGCTTTTTACACACCGGGCTTTTAGCTTGCATCTTCTCCAGAATCTATCTATCTATCTATCTATCTATCTATCTATCTATCTATCTATCTATCTATCTATCACATTTATATACCGCCCAAACTTTTGTCTCTGGTGGATGAAATGGGACGGAGGGTGTTCATTCACATATTGGCCAGATATACCCTGAAGTCCCTGTGAGCTATTGGGGAGCACTTCACACATGATTCGGGTTTTTCATTGTGCATTAGAGTGTAGCCCAGTTTATATATCCAGGGTAAAAAAAAATCCACTTTTTGCATCGGTTTTTGCGGGCAACTTCGAACTCGCAGTAAAGCCTTGCAGGAAACTCAGGTCAAAGCCTACTGTGTGAAAAACGCCCAGGACAGTGTTCATAAGATTTAAAACACGTGGTCTAAACAGTCTGACGGAGAGCTTTCTTGAATTTCCAAACATGCCTAGTGTGAAAGATCCAGAGAGTTACATTCAAGAATACATTCTTGCATGTCATGACATTTGTGTAATATTCAAGGGGTTTCTGTCTTCTGTATGCTTTGAAACAGGTCACCTAGGCGACAGCTTTCAGCCAAACTGCTCTCACTGAAGACACATAAAATCCATGCGTGAAATGTAGCCTCCACATGGGAAGCACATGTGTCTAAGCTCTCCATATGGTTTCTCAGTAAGGGGAAACCAGGGAAGTCCCTGAGGTTTTGCTTCACAGCTGTTTAGCTAGTCTATATGGTCACAGAAAGACCAGGTTTCCCCCTCTCCCCAAATCTTAAAACTTTACTGGAACTCCTAGGCTGGCATTTGTAATACAGTTCCTCATATTTCAATGCATGCTGCCTCAGGCCTCCCATTAACAAGTCAGACCTTGAGCAGAACACAAGCCTCCAATTTCTCAGCAATCAGGATTCAAGAAAATGTGAACTGACCCCAAGGGGCAGGGCAAGCAGGAAAGGAGGAGGGAGGCTGGGAGCAGACCTTCAGCTGTTTCTTGTTACTGCTCATCAATTCTTTTAGGCACGAATTTCTACATCTTCCTCTTGCGCATGTCATCTATTGGATCCTGTTTACTGCATTTTTAAAAATAACATTTTCTGAACTTTTGATTTTAGTTCAAATGATGACATTTTAGCGGGGGAAAGATTTTTATTTGGGTTTTCTGTATATTTTATTGCAGTATCTGGCATTTCTTGCTCCTCCCTGGTTTTCTTTTTAAAAGGAAAACTTTTAAAAGGAAAACTAATTACAACCTCCACCTCCTCCTCCTCCTCCTCCTCCAGATATTTATATACCACCCTTCACCAAAGTTCTCAAAGAGGTTTACATAGAGAAATAAATACATAATTAAGATGGATCCCTGTCCCCAAAGGGCTCACAATCTAAAAAGAAACATAAGGTTGACACCAGCAAAAGTCACTGGAGGGATGCTGTGCTGGGGTTGGAGGGGTCCAGTTGCTCTCCCCCTGCTAAATAAAGAGAATCACCACTTTTAAAAGATGACTCTTTGCTCGGTTAGCAAAAATGTAAGTATGTTTATACCAGAAAGTTTCCTTCGTCACAGGAAATTCCATGCAGACATCCACATTTCACTCATGGTTTCATCAGTTTCATCAGACTAGTGAGCTAGAGCTCCAATCCTAAATATGCTTACTAGAGAGTAAGCTCCATTGAGCACAGCTGGAATTACTTCTGAGTAATGCATTGTCTCACATGCTGCATGGCCATGATCATAGCTCATCTGTGCACTATAACTTTCAACCTCACTTTCTTGACTATTCTGCCATCAATTCCTTGCCCCTCTCAGCAATAATCTCTACCTCCTTCCAACTTCCTGTTGCACCCCTTCTTCCTGAAGTGCAGCATACATGGACATTTTCTTTTGGCTGGAGCTGAGCATGTTGGAGATGCAGTTCCAGACAGTCATCACCAAAAAGTGATGACCTTTTGCATCAACTATCCTAATGGCCACTAGGGGCATTGGGAGTACAGATAGTGAGTAAGGGTCTCCCTAGCTGTTCTTCCTGTCTCTACTCTAGTATAGCCCCTGATATTACTCTTCAGGTATTTCCTTTCCTCTTAGAGAGTAGATGGAAACATGTCTCTCCCTCCTTACCTGTTCATTATGTAGTCTTTTAGATTAGGATTAGATATTTCCTCTCCAAAGTGTACTTAACCAATAAATACTTTGTATTTAGTTCTACAAGAATCTCCATGTGTTTTCTCTAAATAGCTGCAACAACTAAACTCTGTGCTAACTATTCTGTAACTGGAGTGTGTACTCTTCCCTCGTGCTCTGCTGTTTACCTACTGGGGGTAAAATTAACAACCCCCAACAGAGCATTGTCATTTCCCCCCTACAGAAATATAGAAATAAGGCAATTCAGTATGTTCTCTATATAGCAGATCTCTCTAGCCTTCCACTGCATCAAGAAACTCTCCCACCTGTAGTATATAAGATACTACACCACCCAAATAATTGAATTACTTTGTTGCTCTGACTAAATGAGATCCTCCCTTAAATCCTTACATTGGCTTCCTATCTGGCCCTGGATCCAGCAAACTCCTCATTCTTACCTTGAAGCCCCTTTGTGGCCTTGCTTCCCCCACAATCTCTCTGCTCTCATATTCCCATATATACCTGTTGGCCTTATTATGAAGCAAGGTGGGCCTGATCTCAAGATCAACACCATAACCCACCCTGCACCCTCCCCATGGATGACCTGCTGAGGAGGAAGGAAGACAAAATGGCATCACACTGCTTCCCTTTCTAATAGAAAAGGAAGGAAAGGGGTTGGTTTAAAAGAAGGAAGGGATAGGGGGTGTGCATTTTATAGGAACGAAAGAAAAAGGGGGAAGGAATAGAGGGGTGAAATGTTCAGCCAGCAAATTGTCACAGGCCAGCACTGCTTGTTCAAGAACTTCACTCCTCCAGCTCCACTGACTTTGACCATTCAAAGATGTTACTGTCCCTTGGGGTACATGTTCTATTTAGATTCACAGGTTTCAGAAAGAACAGGTCATTGTTAGCTCTGCTTTAGTAGCACAAAAACGAGACAGGCACTTGTGAAAGGTGTACAACTGATTCTTCCTTTGCAGGCAGACTCAGCTCCAAGTATATATTAATGAAAATTCTAGCTAATAATAATAATTTTATTGGTACCTAAGGTGTTGAGATCATGTTTAAGTCAGAGCTGCTCAATTTCAATCTGAAGTTCCTTGTATTTGGTTATTTTCTCCAATTGTTTTTCATCGACTTGTCTATCCCCTGGGATTGCAATATCAGTTATCAGAACCCAACTCTTCTTGATGACTGTCAGATCAGACGTACTGTGCGCTAAATGCCTATCAGTTTGTATTTGAAAATCCCAAAGGATTTTTACCTCGACATTAATCCTCTAATCTAAGTTCCATAATTTCTGAGTTTAGATCTTTTTGTCTCCAAATTTCATACATATTTTTCTGGAATTCATGTTTCAACGGGTTCTATTTAAAGTAACAAATCATAATTTCTCAATTGTCTAATACTGTATATTTTTGACGTTGAGTTTGTTCTTCCAGTAACTCTACAGTAGTCTCCAGTCCTGGTTGCTCAGTTGAAGATCCTGAGTCCTGTAACCCATTTTTCGACAAGTGCCCAGGGAGTCTAGCACTCAACGCAGCCCTTGCTTGACCCAGGTGATGACCGATCCGGTACAGAATTTGTTTTTATTGTTCTCCCCATAGTTATGGGATTAGGCACATTTAGGGATTAGGCACAAATAAAATTACAACACATCAATTACAGAAGGCCACACTACTTGGGGCAGCACAAATACTACAACGATATCTTTAATTGTTATTTAGTTATCCTAGACCCTTGGAAAGGGCCCAATAATTAAAGTACCAAATCCAGCCAATAACATCTGGTAGACTGTGTATAAATAGCATCATCATCATCATCATCATCATCATCATCAGTAAATAAATAAATAAATAAAGTTGCCTTTCACATAATCCCAAAATCTGCTCCCAGCACTGCATCTCCAATCCAACTGAGCCTACACCCATGCTTGGGTTTACCTATTTACAAGTATATTTGTACCTTTATTGTGTATTTATCATTTTTAAAACCCTGAGGGCAATCCAGTCACGGATCTCCCACTGTCTCATCCAGTTGTGCCCTTACAGCCCTCGAAACATGCTCTCTTTCAAGGCCTATTCATGAACTCCATTTTCCAAGACTGTAAAAAGCACACGGCCACGCGCACGTTGCAAAATACACATTTTTTCTGACATGGAGATTAATGTGTTTTGTGTTTCCTTCATTCCAAAGTACAGTGAGTGCTGTTTTGCTGAGTGCAGGAAGTCTATCATTTATAAAAACATGAGGTTAATGCTGGGGCAATTTTTGAGGCAGCAGGGATAAGCCCAGACGGCACAGAGGCAGGGGTAGCAAATTTAAAAATGGGGGGAGGAGATATCCAGTGGCATAGGTCTGTTTAATGAATGGAACAAAAAGAGCTTTCTTTCTAGGACTGCCCAAGGGAAGCTAGGCTGGTTCAGCAAGGGGCAAGAAAAGCCATGATGTGCGTCAGAGAGAGGCTGCAAAGCAAATTTCTCCGAAGTGCAAGCGAAGGCAGCGCTCTGGAACTGAATAGGAGCCTTGCTTGGAGTTTACATATTCTACAGGCAGTGTGAAAATCCATAACGCACTTGGAGCTGGTTTGACATCTATGAGTTCCATTCTACACAATAAGTTTACTGCACAATAAATGTACATTTGTTTCTCTTTTTCTGAACCCAGTTATTGCTTGGTTGAAATTTGTGCACTATGGCAAGATTTTCTGTGAGAAAAGAGAGTTCTGATATGAATGCTTTAAGCCTATTTGTGATGGTATGCTAAAAGAGCAGCAAATATCACTAGGGCAACTATCCTCCCTCTATCTGTTTCCTCCTTATTGTATGTATGTATGTATGTATGTATTTCATTTCTATAGCATCCAATCCAAAATGGCTCAGAGTGGTTCACAATCAATAATAATAATAATAATAATAATAAATATAAGACTCATTAAAAACCACTTAAATACTAGTAAAAGCTAAGCCTAAAAATGAGTCTTTATAGCTCTTATAAGCATATCTAAAGATGATAAATCTAGGCAATGTTTCACCATTTGTGAACTTCTTTCATTTAGTTTTCTAATTTGGTTACATCAGGAGAGTTAGAAAAATCCTCAAGTCCAAACTCAATGGCGGGAACACCAAACAAGCCATAAACACCTGGGCTATACCTGTTATCAGATACACTGCAGGAATAATAGACTGGACCCAGGCAGAGCTAGAGATGCTAGATCGTAAGACCAGGAAAATAATGACCATCAATCATGCTCTGCACCCCTGCAGTGATGTAGATAGGCTATACCTCCTTCGCAGCCCAGGTGGAAGAGGAATGCTGCAAGTCCATCAAACAGCAGAGGAGGAGAAAAGAGGCCTTGAAGAATATATCAAGGACAGTGAAGAAGATGCACTTCAAATGGTCAATAACGAGAAACTATTCAACACCAATGAAAGAAAGCAGGCCTACAAGAAAGAACAAGTCAAGAACCAAGCAGAAAAATGGAGAAATAAGCCCCTGCATGGTCAATATTTGCACAATATAAGTGGAAAATCAGACATCACCAAGACCTGGCAATGGCTTAAGAATGGCAACTTGAAGAAAGAAACAGAGGGTTTAATACTGGCAGAAAAAGACCAAAATCATCCCAGTGGTAACTGGCGCCCTGGGTGCAGTTCCAAAAGACCTTGAAGAGCACCTCAACATCATAGGGGCCACAGAAATCACCATCAGCCCATTATAAAAAGCAGCTTTACTGGGAACAGCCTATATTCTGCGACGATATCTATAACAACAGCAACAACATTGACAATAAAATTCAGCCATCCCAGGTCCTTGGGAAGGACTCGATGTCTGGATAAAACAAACCAGTCAATAACACCTGTCTGACTGTGTGAATAAATAATAATAATAATATGAGACTCATTAAAAACCACTTAAATACTAGTAAAAGCTAAGCTTAAAAATGAGTCTTTATAGTTCTCTTAAGCATATCTAAAGATGATAAATCTAGGCAATGTTTCACCATTTGTGAACTTCTTTTGTTTAGTTTTCTAATTTGGTTACTGAAGGCTGTGACAGGGCTGGCCAGAGGATAAATAGTGCCCTGGCTGAGGAATAACTTTGCCCCCCCCCCCGTCAGTTTATCAGCGCAGTGCCCCTTCAAGTAGGAGCCCTTGGCCCTAAGTCCAGCCATGTGCTGCGCATCCCACATCCTTTGCTGCACCAGAATAAACGGCTAAGCAAATTTAAACCAAAAACAGGAGAATGTGAACAACAGTTCACCAGAGCCAGATGGTGATGGGGAGGAGGGAGTTCACTGGGGTAACTTCAGTAAGGTAATTCCAGTAAGACTGACTGTAAGGGATTCACAGTAGACTGCCACCATCCACTATTTATTTTGATGTGGGAAAACCCATTCTCCATATAAGGTTGAGGGGTGTGTGTGTGTAAAGTGGCAAAACCATCCCTAGAAGGGCTGAGCAGTCCTAGGCCTCCAAAGGTGTTTTACTAAGGGAGACCCAAAATGAAGAGTAGCACGTTTCACCAACAAGGGTTTATTATCATATTAATAGAATTAGGTAGGCAATAAGAACAATCATTTTTCCACAGAGCACATTGCAAGAAAGAGAGAAAAGTTTTCACTAACCAGGCAACTCAGAATAAAGGAAATTAACTTCCCTCACACGTCTAACTGAACTGGTCCCTCTCTTATTACTCACAGGCAGGGGTCTTCCTGCTGTCTCCAGCCTTCAGGCTGCGGCTTTCTCATTTTCCCAGCAGTTTCTCAACTAGTTTGCTTCCTCACGGCACTCTTTGGACAGAACAGACAGAACAAAGCTTTCTCTTCTTCTGCTGGTGGCTGTGAGTAAAGTTCCCACCCAGTTCTCTGGATTGGTCCTTCTGTTTTGATTTTCCCGGGCTTTCCCCCTTATTAGGAAAATCTCTAAGTAAGGCCCAGTCTTCCCAAATCCTTCCCATCACTACAACAGGCAGACACTCTACACAGAATGTACATGCACTGAACATAACATGTGAAGAAAGTTTGGGTTTTATTGATGCTTACCCTTTCAGTGCTTTTATATAAGCCATTTTGAGAGAAGAGACTGAACAGTGGTATATAAATCCATAAATAAATACATAAATATGGCTAGAATGTTGCACCACTGTCCTTAATATTGTCAGATTGTGCAAAGAGCAAAATACAATTCGGGCACCCTCAGACTCATCATGCAGAAAGGCTTAAGATTTCAGATTTCTACAGTCAGGATATTTCCTCTAGTGGGTTTTTTTAAAACAGAGTAAGTGATGAACAATATTACCAAACAAGATAGCTTGTGAGTCTGAATCGTGTGTCAAACCTGCTTCTCTGGTCTCCAGAAACTAGCTGTCTTCTTGCACAAGGTGTCTCAGTAATACAGCACAGTGCATGTTCCTTTTCCCCACCCAGATTGCATCATGCTACTATTCTGAAGCAGAGCGCTCTGCAGAGCCCAATGTTAGCCACTAAGGTTTCAAAACTGGGAGATGTGATGAGGCCTCTGGAGGAAAACACAAATGGGAGTACCACTGCCGGAGCAGACAAAACACCAGGGACTTGGCCAGAGCCAGTGATGTGTCTGTTTTCTATTTATGCAAAAGATCAGTGTGCTAGCAAGGTATCTACCTAGCTTTCTTAAAATTTTAGAAATGTGCTTCAAAATCCTTTTTGTTTTAAAGCAAATGGCTGGATGGTACAGCAGCAAAGAAAAGCTGCAAAGAAAAGTAACAACTGTTACTTTTCTAGATCTAAGATTTAGATCTCCCCTGTAAAGCTTAGTATACTGTGGAACAGCTAAATAGAAGGGAGTACATGATATGCATTCCTTGGAAGGATGGAGCCTGTAGGGGAAGGGGGCACAGCTGCAACAACCTACACTTTTAATGAAAAAATACTTTTGCTTGTGCAGTACTCTTACAGGCAGCTGGATAATGCTAAATTCAGCCCTGGCCTGCCAGGAGACAGTTTGTGAGTATGGGTGGAGTGGATGTCTCATCAGAAACACACAGCCACAAGGGAAATATGGGGGTGGGGAAATGCTCACCCTTTTCGCACAGGGGTGTACTCCATAACTCCCCGATCTGGAAGCCTGTTACAGCAAATCATGCCAAAAGTATTTAATAAACTGCTGAGTAAGATTGCTTCAGGAAGCAAAACAGAAACCGTTATTTTCTCAATAGTTCCTTTACTTTAGATATGTAGGAATATCTTTAATATGTATTTATCACACCCTTCCTGGACAGGATAAACACGGTGGGGGGTGGGGTTCAAGGTTCTCCCCACATGTTATCCTCGTAACTTTCTTGTGAGGTAGATTATGTTAAGAGTTAGTGACTAGCCCATGGTAGTCACCCAATGAGGTCTATAGGCTGCAGAAGGCTTTGAACCGGTGTCTTCCTGCTTTAATTCTGAAGAATACTTCACACCATTACACCACACTCGCTTTGTCTGAATGCATCTTACACTTGCTTTTCTACTTCCCATTACTGCTGCTTGCTATTGTCTTCATGTTCCTTTTCCATGACACGTGACACCACCATAATAGTGGTGATGGCACTATACAACAGTGATGACAACGACAATGAATATTTATATACTGCTTTTCAACAAAAGTTCTCAAAGTAGTTTTACAGAGAAAAATAAATAATTGACTGGTTCTCACAATCGAAAGAAAGAAAGAAAGAAAAATGGCCCTGGATATTATAGGTTCACAAGGTATGCCTAAATTTGTTATTGTCCTTGGAAGCTCACATTACAGTAGTGTTGAGCAGTGTTACTCACCAACTTCTTATAAAAGGTCTACTTTCTATGAGAGATGACCAAGCAACTGACATTCATGCCTTAGTAACTTGGAGACTAGTCTACTGTACCTCACAGGTCCTAACCAAAATGTTCAGAAATTGCAGCTGATGAAAAATATGCATCTGAGAAATTCAGTCCTGAATTCAAGATGCATTTACGATGACAAAATTACCAGAGGTGGTTGAAGTTAGCATGCAGGTCATACATGTTTGCTCTGTGATTAAATGGGAATCAGAGGTGGCCTCTCTCCAAATGATTTCAATTGCAATTCCATACACACTTTGATATGTGTTCCACTGAACACAGTTGAACTTCCTTCAAGTAAACATGGGTTGGCTTGACTGTTAGTTTGTAACCTAAATCACATTAATGAAAGATAGAAATGCTGGAAATAGAAATAAACACAAGGCAATATTTTATGTTTAACTAAGCTTTATTCAGAAACAACTCAATTTTTCTCCTCCTCCGTTCCCTCCCTTTCTTTTCTGATTCCACCCCCGACACTCTCTACAGGATCCCCAATGACACAAACTTCCAAACAACAAAACACAAAAGATTACTAGATAGAATTCAACACATCCAGGGGCGTAGCAAGGTTGGAGTGGGCCCAGAGATTCGATTTTAAAATGCCCCCCGCCTCAAAGTCCAGGGCCTCCGCACACCCCAGGCCCCAAGGATTTAAGTCTGATATTTCAAAATACGTATGCTGCCTGGAAATACATTTCACTGAATACGCACATGTACACTTCACAATATATAGTGATATACTTTGAATACTATATATTTGTGCTACTTTTAATGCCTAGAACACACTTTAAACACTAATTATTAAAATGGGCCCCTCGGTGCAGATTAGCAAAGGAGACTTTCAACCATGCAGTGTGAGCCTATGTTTGTTTTCTCAGAATTCTGAACAAACTCAGTAAAGTTTGATTCCAGGAGGTTTTTCACATGGGGCTTTTAAAGCCCTTTAACACACATCTGCTCTGGAATGGAGGTACTTCATTCACATGTTGGCCAGATTTACCCTAAAATCCCTGCGAGTTATTGAGAAGCAGTTCACATGCAATTCAGGTTTTTCACTGCTCATTAGAGTGTAGCCTCATTTATATCTGGAGTAAAAAAAATCCACTAGTTTGCATTGGTTCTTTGGGACAACGTCAATTTCGCAGTAAAGCCTCCCAGTAAACTTGCAGTAAAGCCTGCTGTGTGTAAATGTCCCAGGTAAGTGTGTGGAGAATTGCGGCCTCAGGCAGCAAATCTAACCACATTTAGCTGGAAGCACATTTCACTGAAACCTAAAGGACTTACTAGCAAGGAAAGCATGTCTACTTAAAAATAAACTCCATTGCATTCAACGGTCTGAAATCCTTCCCTGGTAAGTGCATATAGGATTGCACATGCTCAGGGATGTAAAGCAAACCAAACTAATTTCTGCTCCCAGCATATTGTGCTCCCTATAGGAGACCAGTAAGTCCCACTGAAGCAAGGAGATAGGTAGGGAGAAATAGAGAAAAGAGCAAGAATTAGCACCATTCCTCAGGAGAAAAAGAGGTGGGGGGAGAGAATGAGGAACCTGCCTCTTTTTGGTAAAATTTTAAGATAGATGTGACATGCCGGGACTTAAGGAGCTCCTGAAGTTACAGCCTAGTCTGTCCTAAAAGTCGTTCTCTCTGCTCCCCAGTGTGGAAGTAGGGCTGGTTGTGGTCTCTCACTGTACTGAGATAAAAACCACTCTGCAGGTGCTCAGAAGCAGGGTCATCCCGAGTGGGGTGCGGGGCTGGGGGGCAAATCAGCAAGTGCAGGGCCTCCTTAACTTTTCATATCATTACAGAATAATACTGACTGATGACATACAGTGTAATTAGTGTGAGTGAGGTTTTTGGACATGTCCAACCAGCTTGGCATTTCTAAAGAAAAATAAAATAAAATAAAAGCACAACACATGCTTCTTAGTTCTCACTCAGACCTTCTGGGTTGCAAAACAAGTTGAACATAAGTGCATTTATGAATGAATATAATATAATATAATATAATATAATATAATATAATATAATATAATATAATATAATATAATATAATATTGTTTGTTCCAGACGTTTTTGTAATTTTCTGCCATGAAACAAGCCACTTATAGGACTTTTTAGATAGGTTTTTTTTAAAAAGCCAGCAAGTCTTCCAATCTGTTTCAAATTAAATATTCAGACACTTTTCAGTCTCTCTCCCCCACGCCGCCCATATCAAAGCCCTCCAGCAAGCAAGCAGATCCCTATATATGGGGGCGGGGCGGTAACCACAAAAATGAATTCACATTCATTACTCCATTACTGGCAAAGGCTGGGCTGGCTGGGCTGGACAGAGGGTCTGAAGAGAACGGTACTGGGTAAGGGCAGCCAGCGCTGGCCACTCTGCCTGCCTCCTTCCTTCCTTCGGCACTCGAGTTCAGGCTTCAGGGAGGCCTGCATGGAGGCTTCTCTGGAAGCCCCACACACCCACACACCAATCAGCTGAGAGGCAGAGAGAGAAGGAGTTCTAGCAGCTTGCAGGCTGCTTAGATTGCCAGAGAGAACAGGGCAAGGGGGACTGGATGAGTGAGAGGCCTTTGGGCTGGGCAGGTGGACAATGGAGAGTCATGTGACATGTCTCGGGGGGGGTCCCCCAGGCAGTGAGCCCCCCAGACAACCCCCCCGATCCCCTTGCCTGGTCATAATTACACCCATGAACACATCCCTCTCCTTTATAACAACCATAATTGAATTGATTTATACTTTAGTGACAAAGTCTTGAAGTCTTCTAGGTGATCTCCTGTCACACATACTTGTCCTAATTCTTGGGTTCCCTAGCACAGGAGCTGTTTGTGATTTTTCTAGAAAAAATATTGATGCTTTTGAAATTTGTTGCTGGAGCAGACTTTTGAGGATACCATGGACAGCCAGGAAAATAAACAAATGGATCATAGAACAAATCAATCCAGAATTTTCACTCGAGGCACAAATGGCCAGGCTCAAACTATTATTCTTCACACATTATGCAAAAACCCACCTCCCTTGAGATGTCCATAATGCTGGGAAAAGTTGAAAGAAAGAGAAGAAGAGGACGACCAGCAGCAAGGTGGAAGGCCTCAATTACGACAGTAATGAGTGCACCACTGAGAGTCCTTAAAGGCCAAGTTGAAGACAGATCATCCTGGAGGGAATCTATCTATGTGCAGAGGCATATGTAGGGAAAATAGCGCCTAGGGCAAACTGCAATTGCGTCCCCTGTCCAAACATCTGACACCCATCTTTCAGATAACTTTACCATAATATCAGCTGAAAAATACAAGTCAAGCTCGTTAATCTTTTAATATTTCAAAAACTATTTAGCAGTGGATGTAGCCAGACCAAAAAATGCTGGAAAACTACAAATTTCAGTATGCTGGGGCTAATGAAATACCCAAATACTATGTGGAGGTGTACTTGGAAAACGAAACAGAAGTGCCTGTCTAATTCTCTAATATGCATTGTAGCATCACTATAACGTAAGTTTTAAAAATAAATGGAGAATTTGGCTTTTCCCAGATACTCTGAAAATAATTAAAGGATATGCAGAGTAAACTGTGTCACTGCTTGGAATATATTCTAGTATTTCAGAAAGACAGTTAAAATGAGAGAAAGATAGCAAGAAACTCCCAGTGGGCCTGAATACGAAGGATTTCACACTGATTCAAAGACAAACTCACCATTAATAGCCATATTATTAAGACATCACATTTAACTCACTTATCACAAGAAGCAAAGTAAGAACAAATGAATACAATCCTAGCTCATAAGCTTCAGCTCAGTATTCACAAGCCCAGATTCTCTGTGCATAGTTCCAAATTAAATATGTGTACAGTGACTTATATTATATTAAAATTCTTTAACCTGTAGCCCCTTCAGGGGGCTTTCTAAAGGCTGTGGAGGGGTCTGCAAAGGTTCCCCCTTCCCGCGCTGGCCTCTAGGGCCTCACAGGGATCATTTGAGCATGTGTTGTGGCCATTAAAAAAAAAAAAATTTTTTTTAAAAGGCTGCTAAATACAAAATGGTCACCGTGCATGCTCAAATGGCCTCTGTGAGGCCTGGCCTGGCCTAGGGCCTCACAGAGTCCATTTGAGCATGTGCAGTGGCCATTTTGTTTTTGAAGGCCATTTAAAAAAAAATTTAATTTTAGAAAATGTTGCCCCCCTTCAAGTGGTGCCCGGGGCACGTGCCTTGCCTGCCCTACCCTAGATACGCCCCTGTCTAAGTGGTTGCTAACAGTCAACACTGACTTGATGGCACTTAATCAATCAATCAATCAATCAATCACCGAGGGAAGAGTGGGAAGTGGCAGCTGTGGGTGCAACCTTGAATTGTTTGCTCTGCCCTCTCCCCCTCTGCAGGGATAAGAACACCTTAAACACCTTCCACACCTGGAAGCAGAGGTGTGAGAATAGCCTGTGGCCTGCAAGGAACTGTGGGGAGTGTTCAGACTTCAGACAGTTAGAAGCTTGCAGCTTGTCTCTTCTTGATGGTCTGGGAATGAAAGAACCTGAGATTTGTGTGACCTCTTTAAACTCTGCCTTTTTAACCTTTGCTCACCTGTGGGAGCTGGTGCTTAGCATGTGCCTGGGAAGTCTGAGGGCAGCTATTTCTTGGGTGGTGGGCAGGGGGAGATATGGAGGAGGGAGTTGGGCAGGCCATTACAAGGCGGGGGATGGTCTAGGCAACGGAGGCCTATTCTTCACAGTAATGGTCTTTTGGATAATTATTTGAAATCAAGGAAGGAAAGAAGGAAATAGCTGAACATGATGAATGTATATATTTGAACTTAATCCTTCCTATACTCCTGCTTTATGCATATCATAAAATATACTTCTCAGTACTATGCATTGTTACATGTTATATGATAAAATGGATGATAATTTGTTGCAGCACTCTAGAAATTTGGTCTATTGTAAAAATGGAGCCACCAAGATAGACAAAGGGTAAATTAACCTTGTAGAAAACCTGGGATGAAAAGATGCTCTCAGTTTTCCTCAGAAAGAAAAGTGAGATGAGATCTCACCACCAATCTTGTTCATGTTTAATTCTTGTTAAATTGTTGGTATATTTATTTGCTCATTCTGGGAAGGGGGGAGGGACTATTTTTAAAAAAATATTATTAGCTGGCTCAACTTTCACCTACAAGAAATTACACAAGTCTTCTCTGAATGGGATAATGAGTATGTTTTTGATAATGCACAATGGTGGACACATTAAACATCATTTCTGTTAATTGTAATGGCTTGGGATCATGTATCAAATGCTCTAAATTATTTTAAATGTTGCATAAACAACAAACCAATGTATTCCTGCAAGAAATTCACACAAAGAAAACAACTTTAAAACTATTCAGTTATTCCAATTTCCCACAATAATATATTACATAAGGAACATCTAAATCAAGAGGAATAGCAATATTAATATCTAAGGACTGTCCTTTTAGAACATTTAAGATGCACGCTGACCCAGCAGGATGTTACATCTTTATAGAGGGCACATTATTTGATAAACCTGTGATACTGGGCTCAATTTAAACAACAATCCTTCCTCAAACCACTTTTTAAAAAATTACAAAAAACAAAAAATTAAAACTGGATTATAGGAGAAGATTTTAACACATTAATAAACCCAATTCTGGACACCTACAACAAAGAAAGGCAACGCATTCAACGTATTCAAGGCAAAATTATGTTAATGCAATTGACTGAAAAATTGAATTTATTGGAAACATGGAGAGAACTACATCCCCTGGAAAGAAACTATATATTTATTTCTTTAAGACGTACCCATGGTAATCCCATGAGTGGCAGTTCTCATGAGATTTCATGATCGAGCTGCCGATTAGTGACAAGGATGGCTGTGGGGAGAGAAGCAGTGGCCTGAAAAACAGCCGGCCACTGGGGGGGGGTGGGGAAGGAGAGAAGCAGTGGCCTGGTGAGCTGCCAGCTGCTGAGAAGTGGGGGTGGTGGAGACAAGCAGTAGCCTGGCAAAAGGCCACCCACCAGCGGGGGGAAGCAGCAGCCTGGCGAACAGCTGTCTGCAGGGAGTGTGTGTGTGTTGAGAAATGGCGGCCTTGTGAACCACCGCCCACTGAGAAGTGTGGGGGCATGGAAAGAAGCAGTGGTCTGGTGAACAGCCAGCTGCTGGGGGGGGGGGGAGAGAAGTGGCAGCTTGGCAAATGGCCGCCAGTGGGAGAGAAACGGGAGGAATACAAACTGTGGGGGAGACACAAACTGCGACGGAGACACAAACTGGGGCTGGGGGTGGGGAGACAGGAAGAACTAGAGGTACAGATGCTCTGCACCAGGTCAGCTAGTAAATTTTATTCAAACATACATCATACATACTCCAGAATTAATTATATCTATATCTCAGCCCCTCTGTGGCTATCTTTACAAAAAGCATTTATTGGAGATAATATTTGTTCAGATCATAATTGGATCACAGGGTGGCTACAATTTGAAGAAAAGGAAAAGAAAAGAAACTAATGGAAATTAAACATATCTTTATTTTAAAAAAAAACAGATTGTAAAACAATTAGAAAACAAAATCCAAGAAATATTTGAGTTTAACACAGATGTGGAATAAACCAACAAACAATCTGGGAAACATTTAAAGCCATGCTTTAGGGTGAATGTATAAGCCTTGAAATACATCACAGGCCTTGAAACACAGGAACTCTGAAAGAGAATTTCTTTTTCAAATTATTAAAAATCTAGAATCTGAACACAAGAGGACAGGAAACTAAAAAAATATACAGTGAACTACAAAAAGCTAGATCAAAACTGGACTTATTAGACTCTCATGTAATTCAGAAACAGCTATTATTTTTAATACAAAACTATTATGAAAAAGGTGCTAGAACAAGTAAATACTTAGCTAGAAGAATAAATAACAAAATTAAATCTAAAACAATCTGACAATTTACATCCAAAGACCATAGGAATTTAACAAAAACTGACTAACTAAATTTTATGAAAACCAATATAGCCTTCACAGGGTTGTTGTGAAGAGAAACTTAAGTATGTAGTTACATACTTAACCCCACTCTGGACTCCTTGGAGGAAGAGCAGGATATAAGAATAAAATAAAAATAAATATACTTTGGAATCTCCGCAACCAGACAATATTCTCAAATTTGTAAATATGCACCTTCATACTAAAATAACATCTTTGCATGCTAAAATAATGGAGGCTCCTATCACAGAAACAGAAATTGCTCAAGCTAGAACATCCACTAAACTGGGCAAATGTCCTGGGCTAGATCGCATCTCAATGGACTTTTACAAAACACTTAAAAACTAACTCACCGAATAGCTTTCACCAAGTCTGTTTTGGGATGTACACCACACCACTCAGATATTATGTGTCCCAAGTATGTCACTGGATGTGTGCAAAACTGACATTTCTCTGCAGATATAGTAAGTCTGTATTGTTGGAGTTTTCTTAAGACATCTGTCAGTTTAGCATCATGCTCCTAAATGGTTTTGCCATACACTAAAATGTCATCCTGAAAGTAAGTGATGCCATCCATAGTACCAAAAATTTCATGCATCATTCTTTGAAATACTGAAGCTGCAGAGGGTAATCCAAAAGCCTGTCTTTTGAATTGAAAAAGACCCTCTGGGGCAGTGTTATCTCTATCCCCCCCCCATCTGTGTGCAGAATGAGTTTTGTTCTGGGTGGCAGCATCAAGGCAGTGTGTGTACACATGCATTCAGAGTGGTGCCTTCCTGATTCAACCTGAGTGGAATCTAAAATTAACTGAGGAGACATCAAAAAACTTGTGAGCACATGCATGTGCACACACCTTATAGGGAACACTGTTCTGGGGGTAATGAAGGCTCAGTATTTGCAAAAACATTTGAGTAGAGGAATTTGATGATAGGCTGAAGACAAGTCCAAAGTTGTGAACATGGAGGCCTCTTTTAGAGTAAGCAGCATTTCATTGATATTGGGTAATTGATGACAATCCACTATCATATTGGAGTTCACATCTCTTAAATCTACACACATTTGTAGTGTACCATTTTATTTTCATACATGAACAATGTAAGAGACCCATTCCTATGAGATTTTATCTGGGCTGTAGCTCAGTGGCAGATCATCTGCTTCGCATGCAGAAGGCTCCAGGTTAAATCCTGAGAATCTCCAGGTAGGACTGGGAAAGACTCCTGCTTGAAACATTGGAGAGCCACTGCCAGTATTGTGTAGACAATACTGAGCTAGATGGACCAATGGTCTGACTAAGTCAGTATAACACAGCTTCCTATGCTCATTTTATGGGAGGAGAGCTAGTCTTGTGGTAGCAAGCATGAATTGTCCCCTTTGATAAGCAGGGCCTGCACCAGTTTTGCAGTAGAATGAGATACTACATGTGTGAGCACTGTGAGATATTGCCTTTAGGAGATGGGACTGCTCTAGGAAGAGCATCTACATGCAAGTTCCCTCCCTGACACCTCCATGCTAGGCCTGAGAGAGACTCCTGTCTGCAACCTTAGAGAAGCCACTGACAATCTGTGTAGACATTGACAATACTGATCTAGATGGACCAAAGGTCTGACTCAGTAGAAGGCAGCTTCCTATGTTTGTATGAGGTCAGCATGCTGTATTCTTGAAAGCTCCTCTTTAAGTGGTGCAGTGCTATTGGTATGTTCCTCACTTTATGTTGTACAGTTATTGGATTTGCCTTCAACTGAATTTTATGTTTAAAATGTATGGTAGTGTCATGAGTATCAGCAAAAAAAGTGTGAGAAATCAGCATATGGATGCCCCATCATCTGTATTACGGATTCCGTGCTATTTGGGTCTACACTATCTGTAGATCTTTCTGATGTTTCCAGCCCAATATTGAGACTCCTTTTTGTGACACATACACTTTCCCTTCTGCAATACATCCTTTGTATTCCAGAACAGCAGTGAAATATCCATTTATGGTAGCCAGGGAACCTCCATATCCCCACAGGTGCATGTTTGAAGGCTGCAGGTACAGATCTGATGTAGTACGTGTAAGGAGTTTCTTGTAAAGTAGATGGGAAATGATAGGGTTTGGAGAACCAGAATCAGCCATCATCTGCACTTCCTGGCCATTAAGTTTAACTTGACAATGTGGAGAAGCAGGCTCTGAGTCTGTCATACTTAAAACACTGTCAGGATGTTGGAGAAACAATCAGCAGCAGCAATAGTAGAATGCAGCAGTTCAGGAATGTAGGCCAGTAATGCAATGAAAGAAAGATGCAGGAACTTTCACAAGCTTTGCAGACTCACACACATAGTTGGTTCAAAATCTCATCGCCAAATGTTTTATAGCTGTTTCTGTCATAAATGCAAAGCAATCTTATGTTTAACTAAGCTTTATTCAGAAACAACCCCATTTTCTCCTCCTCCTTCCCCCCACTTTCCTTTCTGACTCCACCTCCCACACTCTCAACAGGATCCCCACTGGGACAAACTTCCAAACAACAAAACACAAAAGATTACTACGTGAACTACATTAGGGAGGTCACCAAAATTCATCCCATGTGCAAGCGCTGATGCTGCATTAGTCAAATTATCAACAGCACCAGCACATCTTATGTCACGCGTTAGGAATGTCAGTCGTTATCTTTAGGCATGGCTCAACCATCATTCTTCCACATATACTGTATTTCATTTCACATTTGACCCTCATTGTCCTGGCACTAATCTTAATGTGTTTCCTTCTCTTGGAATTATCAGGCTGGTTTTACTTTTATTTATGTAGTAACAAATACTGAATTGCACTTATGCACCCATGAAGTTCAACAAATCTGATATGGTTTATTGAAGAAAGAGGGAGACAAAAGCATAGGAGAACAATGAATTAGCCAACTTCCATTTCTGCTGAAATGCATTAGCATATAAATAACCAAGGGGCCTAGGGAAATTGGTACATTAGTGCAACAGTGCAAATTTGTTGTGAAAAAAGAAGGCAAAGAGTCATATGATGAAGGAGGGGCCAAAAAATGCCTCAGAAGCGGAAGTGTAAGACCGAAACTTTCTTTATTATGAAATGAGAATTATCCTTTTATTTTATTTTTAGTTACACAAAGTATTTATGCATTCCACCCTGAAGTGCACTATGAATAGTTATTTATTTATTTATTTATACATACATACATACATACATACATACTATTTATTTTAAAATTTCTACCGAATTACACCCTCTGGGCTTCATATCCCCCCACTGCCAAGACACTGACAGGTGATAGGATGTGCTGAGGAATGCACTAGTTCTTCACAGGTACCTGTTTTTCCCCTCTTTGCATGGCTAAGAACAGCTTGGGGGTGGATTTAGAGGTGGAAAATGGCATGGAGGGAATATTAAGCACTCTTTCCTAGAGACCTATTGCTCTGAGTAAACTTGGAGCCCCTCACAAGAGCATTAAAATAAAAACAAAAATGTCAGCAGAGGATCTCTCACGTAACATGTAGTTTGATTCTGAAGGCTGAGAGAGAGAGGTGCTTGTCTAAGGCTCAAATGAGTTTATGGCCAAAGTGATGTGCAAACTGAGGACTTTCCATCTCACATGTATAGCCATTACAGCAGGCTGTGCCAAAAGAGAGAGAGAGAGTGAAAAGGGTGGTGGTGCACTCTGGAGAGGCACCTTCGTCAGAGATGGGAAAACATGCCCTGCATCAATTAACTTTGAGAGAAAGAGCATGCTCCTGCTGCCACCATGAAGCCAGTCCTGAACAGTCCAGCCTGTCACAATATGTGCTGCTGTTTTATATTTCTCTGTCAGACAGAAATGGCTCACTCTCAAAATATGTGAGTCCTGATGCGATGAAGCAGCCAACTGATTAGAGGCATTTAGCATCCTTCACAATGCCAGAGGACATTTTATTGCAGATCTTTTCCCCCAGCAGACTATTTTTCTTTAATGCAAACATAAACTGGTCTCAGAGATAAGGAGTAAATGTATACCAATTCACACTGTAGCAGCCAAAACACTGATGAGGAAAAAATTCCTCCTCCTGCCCCCGCCCTGGTTTTCCCCAGTCAGCTGATCAGCAAGCCCACACCCTGCCATTTCCTCACATTCTGCCCATATTCTCATAATTCCCACTCCAAGCTTGGCTGCCCAGACCTTTCCTGCCAACTATGCAGACTTCCACTAATGCAGCCAAAGCCAAGGATCTGTAAGACTTCAATAGAGATAAGGTTGAGAAAATTCGCAAGAGGCTTTGGAATATTTGTAGCCCACCCTCATGAAGCGAGGTTCTCTTTGCTGTAATAAACCCATGTCTGTCAATAGTCACCTTTGAAAACTACAAAGGAAATCCTGCTGACAGTTTTCCTAGACAATCATGTCCATTGCCAAGTATGCTTATAGTTAGGAAGTTTATCTTAAAAGCTAACCAAAGTCTGCCTTTCTGTAACTTGAAACCAATTGATCTTGAGAAATCCCTATCTTGGTTCTGCCATATCTAAGAAAAAGGACCAAACCCAGGCATTTAGAGTTCTATTTGTTTTCTTTAGATGTTATTACATTTTTATCCTGCCCTTCCTCCATAGGTTCCCAGGGCACATATAGTATGTGCCCCACCCCACTGTCACTCGATCCTCACAATAACCGTGCAAGGTAGGTTAGACTGAGGAATTGTGTCTCCCACTGAGCTTCAGTGGTTGAGCAGGAAATTAAACTCAGGTTGTTCCAGTATAAGTAACAACAACAACAACAACAACAACAACAACAACAACAAAATCCATAACACCAGACTGGCACTCAGATATTTGAAGAACTTCTAACAATGTGTATTATAAATATTATAATACTAGTAAATATTATAATAATAGTAAATATTATTTCCAATATTATCACTGATATCCCCAATGCCATGTTGGATAATTCCAATCTGATATAGCCTTCTAATTATAGTATCAGAATTATTTCCAATATCTTTGTTATCGGGACATTTCTGATATCAGAAATCTGATATTGCACAGGCCTAATATTTTCTACAAATTACTGAATCCTCTTTCACTGTGTACATTGGTCTGCTCAGAGGCGTAACGATAGGGGGGGCAGGGGGCACGTACCCCGGGTGCCATCTTTGCGGGTCACATGGGGGGCGCCCCCTGACCCCCGCCGATCCCAAAAAATTTCAGCAGTCAAGGGAGCGCGTTGGCGCCCCCTCCCCCACGAGCAGCCCCTTCCGCCCCCGCCCCCGATGGCTTGGCGGCGGCCCGGTGGGCACCGCGGCGGGCGCCTAGTTTCCTGCTGCTTCCTTTGGGGAAAGTTTTCCCAATCCCTTTGCCTCCGCGGCTCTGCTCCGGGAGGGAGGGGAGAAGGTGGACACCCACCCCCAGGGAGGTGGAGATGATGTCGACGTGTAAAGCACATGCTCAGACGCATGGCTTCTTTGCCCGCCAGTCCTCCCATCTCAGCCTTGAAGTCTCCCTGGGAGGGAGGAGGAGGAGGAAAAGGGGGTGGAGGGCCTTCCCAAGGCGTGGCCGAAGAGGCGAGGGGCGGGAACGGTCTGGGGCCCCTTTGTTCGGATGGGTGGGAGAAGAGCAATTTTAGCTGGGCGGGTGTCTTTGTGAGGTCTGCTGGACGATCACATAGTAAGTAACATGTGGGGTGGTGGGGATGGGGAAGCCATTTTGGTTTGGGGTAGGTTAGATTAGCTTCGATTGAGTGGGTTCGGCTTTTGTCTTAGTTCCTTGCTCCCTTCGTTGAGAACCCCCATCTCAGCTCGCGTGGCGCCCTCGGAGACCCTCTGCTGCTGATGGGGAAGGGGGGTGGGGGAGGTTTGGGGTATCGCAACCAGGGTTTTAGAGAGGTAGGAGGGCAATTAGTTCGCGCAAGATCAGTTCACTATCTCGCCTTATTCCTACATTTTTGGGTGAGCACGTTCAAAGTCTCCCCAGGGAGAGGAGGAGTAGGTTCTCATGTTATGCATTTTGAAGAATTTCTTTTCTTTGTTCTACCATAGTGGTATTTTTCCCCCGTGAGTTGCCCATTGCTCCGGGGTACTGCTGTGGCGAAGCTAAAGAACTAACACTTGCTATGTGGGACGTTGCTGATATTAGGCTTAAATGCATATGTTTAATGGTAATTAATCTAACGGAAACCCCACGCACCAAATGAGCTGCGTGTGTGCGTGCCCTTTTGCAAATCCTGATGATCGGTTTTTACAAGGTTTCGAATAAAAGAAACGTATAAAAATCACATCCATGGACCAACAGTTGAGAGAGATCAAAAAAGCGATAGAGATAAGATATGGTGTTACATTAACCAAGCATTTTTAAAAATGCCTTTTTTTCACATTTCCTTCTCCGGAACCCTGAAATAAAGCTTTTCCCATCTCCTTGCCACTGAACTGATTATTATGATATTCAAAGCTCCCGTTTAAAGTTAAATGTATCTTTCTCGAAATTACCAAACATGTAGGAAAAGGACAACTAAAAAAGGCCAAAGACTAATCGTACTTTTTGTTTCTTTCTAAAACGAGAGATCCGGATTAATCTGTGGAAAATTGAAGCAAGTTAGCTGTTTGTTTTCCCTTCAGACGCATTCCCATCTGCCTTGTCTACATGACTACGAGTACGAGCAGCAGCCCAACCCCTTGGTGCCGCTCCCCCCATGCGGCGGGGGGGGGGCGCAATTTCAGTGCTTGCCCTGGGCGCCGTTTTCCCTAGTTACGCCTCTGGGTCTGCTGGTCCCCATATCTCACTGTAACAACTAAGCTTGTTTAACTCAAGTAAACTCTTTCATTTCCACTTTGCCAATCTATTTCATTTCAGGCCTGAAGTGAGAGTTCCAGGATCTCTTAATCAGAGACTGCCAATCTTCCCAAATTACATGATCACAGTGCAATATGTATGAATCAAACTTGAATAGGAGACCACCCAACTCTTTTTTTGTTTGTAAATTGCACTGGAACCAGAAGCCAAGTGTAGGAGAACAGATCATGAGTACTCAAAACATGTGAAGAACATCTGAAGTGTAGTCTTTGCATCAGTGGCATTATTAAGTCATTGGAAAATTCAGCCATATAGAGACAAAGGAGGCATCTGTGCTGAGTAATAATAATATTTGTGGATATCATCTACTTTAGAGTTCAAAACCATGATGGGCTTGGTTTATCCAGACAGATGTTTGGTTGTTGTCCGTGTAGCTTCATGTTATTGGTGTATTTGCCCATAGTGGTTGCTCTTTCAAAATTTAAACTCCTTGTTTGTACTGAAAGTAGTTAATGGTTAATGGCCATGTATATAGATCCCAGTAAACTCTGTTCTCTATCATACTTTGGCCACATTTGCTCGTAATGGCGAACCACAGGTAGACAATCCTGAGGTTCATTTTTGTAACTGTGGATCACATCACAGACGTTCATCCAGTTGTAGCCTGGCCACCTTTGGTTTCAGGGCAGGGGAGCCACTTCCTCTTCCTGGTCCACTGAGGTTGCATCCCAGCAAGCTCCATAGCACTAGCATCACCAGACTGTGGGCAAGGCATCAGAATGTCTGCAGGGTGGCAGCCATTGGCCATGATCTTCAAGGGGGTGTGCTGAATGAGTTCATGCCTTTTCAGAATGGACTGCCTACCCTTAGCAAGGAAAAGGCATCTAAATCCCTCTACATGGCATTTAAGCCTTTCTCCTGACAGCAACTGTACCACTGCCCTTGTAAGAGCCCCACAGGAAAACTGTCTTGCGCAAGCACAATTACTGGCAATGGGGGTGGGTGAGTGGAGAGGGGCATTATTTTTCTATTACTCTGGGAAGGGATCATGATGACTTCCTAGCAGGGAATATGTATATGAGGGAGGGCATATGGGGTCTAGTCCACTGTGACAAAGGATGCTCTTGCGATGGCAGACCCCAACAAAGAAGTCCAGAAGCACACTCCTGCCCCTGTGTCATCTTGCCAGATGGGGATTAGCCCTCTCATGAGATGGTCAGTCCACTGCGGAGGATCAGACGCACAGTGAGCTTCAGGCCTCTGTCAGACTGCACTCTCATGAGGTAGGCTATCGAAATCAAGGGGGCCCCTTCTCTCTGGTAAATAAATAGAGTTTGTACACTGTGATCTCCTCCTCTCCAGGAGTACTCCCAAAGAGTAGTGGCCACTCCATGTGTCCAAGTGGTACTGGCTGGGCAGACTAGGGAAACACCAGGACTGTGGATAGATCTTTACTCACACTTGCATTTTCTGGGTTTGGACTGGCGTTGTGACAGATTGGCCGCCATGGGGAATTGCAGGACAGGGGAGCCCCGATTATTAGTGTTCCCAGAAAAGGAGAGTGGCCATATTGGGCAAAACCAAGCATGGATATGTGCCAATGACCAATTGGACTGGTAGACGGACTGCTTGGGCTGCTTCATCACAACAGTCGCAAGAAAGAGAAAGGTGTTGCTGGGGTACCCATCCCTGTGGCTTGCTTGTGTTGAGCAACAAGGCTGAATGGAAGCAACCATCCAGCCTGCATGATTATCTCAATGGGCATGATTGTCTCAATGGGCTATTACTCTCATGAGAGAGTGGACTGTTCAGGAGCAGCTTCCATCATCACACAGAAAGAATCTCTCCATTGACTGGAGGCAATACTGCTCCTGCTAGATCGTTCTTCTCAGATACTGCATGCTTTTACCCAAAGGTAAAAGCTGGACCCCATTTCCCCAAATTTATTGTACAAAAAATAGAGCAGAGCCATTCAAGAATTCCCCGGTAGGGCATCCGTTTAAACCCAATACTGGGTATTGCTGCCCTATCATATGTTATCTTTGCAGTGATCTAATCGGGTTGCCCAGTTTATGGTGCCACCACAACTGCTTGTGATTATGGACATACTTCTTTACTGATTCATTTTTGGAGTGCAAAATACAGAATGCCCATCTTGCCATCCTGTCCTCTTTCTCTGCAGATTGCCAGAAGGGGGAACAAGAGACACAGTGGAAAGCGGGCATCTCCCAATGAAGCTTTTCCCTTTGAAGCTTAGAAGCTTGTGATGGGACAACACAGCATCCCTCAGCAATGGTTTGAGGAGCGCAGAGACAGGGGGCGGGGCAAGTGTTCAGAGAGGCAGCCAGCGAGAAGTGTGGCAGGTATAGAGTGGGCACGTTCCTGGGCAGGTCTGGGCCACCCTCTCTATGATTTCAGTTCCAGAAACAGCACAAAACCCCAGTTGTAGTGGTGTCTGTGTTTGGACATAATGCTGCTGCCGCAAAACCTCAGGTTGTAGTGGTGAAACTCACTACAAATCGAAGGTTCAAATTGGAGTTTGGCGAGAGGAACTTCAGATCACTTTTGCCCGCAAAACTGCAATTTCACACATTTGGACTTACAAAAACCCCAACCTCTGCCCCATTCAACTCTGGCTTGGAGTTATGTGTGAACAGGACCAATGATTGCCCCAATGATGATGGGCAGACTGTCCTTGGTTTGATTTGGTATTGCCTTGGCATTTATGAGCTTTAATGGAGAATCCTCATAAAAAGCTCTTCTGTTTCCCAAGAGTTTTCTTCTGGTTCATAATGTTGTTGGCATGATGTGCACTTGTGCTGCTCCGGCTAGTTCTCAGCAGCAGTCATGGTGGAGAGTTGGTTAAAAATTCAGCCACCATCACCCTTCCTACAACACAACATCAAGAGTAGATTTTAGATCTCGATGGGTGACAGCAATCACATAAAATGTTTACAAGAAACCATGAAGATAATTGACTTAAACAGAGAAGACACTCACCAAACAAAGGATTGCTTGAGCAAGTGCTATCGTCACATAGTTCACAGAAATGAATGAGGATTTCATGGAGATGATGCGGTGAACTTTAAAGAACTCTGTAGTTATCAAAGCAAGCTGACTTTGTAGTTTATAGTTTCACAGGAATCAACGAGAGTTTCATCTAGATATAGGGTTTAATATTAAACAACTTTTACATATGTACTTACATAGCCTCTGGTTTTGGATATCTGGTTTGCTGAATAGTAGCTTACATACAGGCCCTCCCAGAGGTCCAGAGAGGTCCAGGCCACTTCCAGCTTTTGAAGCCCCTAGCCATAATAGTAGTAGGGGGAGAGTAACTGGCCCTACCCACCCCCAGCACAGTACCTCCAGTGACTGTTGCTGGTGTCTATCTTGTGTTTTTTAGAATGTGAGCCCTTTGGGGACAGGAAGCCATCTTATTTATTTATTATGTATCTGCGTAAACTGCCCAGATCAATTTTTGGAAGGGCAGTATAGAAATTGAATTATTATTATTATTATTATTATTATTATTATTATTATTAATAATAATAATTTGAAAATGGCAACACATGAAAACAAAATAAGGCACCCAAAATTGACAAGTATCTAAATTTGAGGCCCCCTTTGACCTTGAGGCCCAAGCCAACTGGACCTCTTGGCCCCACTCTGATTGGCCCTGCTTACATATCTGGCAGTGTAGTGTGGTGGAATCAGACCCGCCAGTGCTACTGTGGGGCTCCAGAACATATAGCCGTGCTACTTGCAAGAGAGCAGTACTGGAACTGCTAACTCTTGTGGGATTGCATGTCACATGCAGATTCTATTGAAAGTCACACATAATGTACAATCTCATAATAATACGCTTTTGGGGGAAATAGTGTTTGATTTGTAACGCATCCTGGTGTTATGAGCAGGGGCAGAGACACCATTGGGCAAACGGGTTCAAAGAACCCGGGATGCCGCCAATCAGGGGCTGCAAGTGCGGCCCCAGACATGCCCCCTGCATCTGACATCAGACGTGGGGGTGTAATTTCAGTCTCAAACGGGGCTGCGCAGCCCCATTTGGAGCCCAAATTGGCCTGCACTGCATTGGGCAGCACAGCCAGAATGACTCTCCCTACCTTAAAGGCAGGGAGAGCTGCTCCTGGTCTCACTGCCAACACAGTGAGGCCGATCAATCTCCCTCCTAAACAGGTCTGCGCGGGCCCGTTTAGCAGAGAAATTGGCCCACGCTGCCTTGGCAGCATGGCCTGAACGGCTCTCCCTGCCTTTAAGGCAAGGAGAGTTGCTCCAGCCCATGCTGCCCAATGCAGTGCGGGCCAATCTCCCTTCCAAATGGGACCACAGGGCCCCGTTTGCGAGGGAGACCATGTTCCCAGCATCTGATGTCAGACACGGGGGCATGGCTAGCTGGGCGGCGGGGCCAGGGGGCCGTGGCCACTCACAGGCCGCCGCCAGCCTCCTTACGCTCTTGGTTATGAGCTGGACAAATTTGTCTTCTGAAGCAGGTAATTCTGAACTTTGATGACATCACTACCAAGGACCAAGAAAAGGGGCGGCTGCATGATAGATTAGAAATCCTTACACACTTTTGAACCTTCTTAGTTTCTAATGGAGTAATCGCCAACACTTTCCTAGCTTGAAATTGAAGTTATTCTTCGGCTCCTCTTCACTACTGCTTTAGTATTTGTTTAAGAAAGCATTTTGATAGCCATGGAAAGCAGGAGCTTAATGAAAACCTAGAAAACACTTTTGACTAAAAACATGAGGAAGAGGCATGAACCGCTGACTGGGGAAGGGAAGCTCTGCTGGGACTGACAGGCCCCATCCTCAGCTTTGGTCTCGCCCCCTTTCATCTGACATCAGATGCAGGGGCAGGGCCAATACCTGGGAGAGGGTCCATTCAGACCCTCTGCCATCCCTCCCCAGTCTGTTTCTCATTGAAGTGCTGGCTGGCTGGGCTTTTCCCTCCAGCCCAGCCAGTGTTTCCGTGGAACGCTGGTTGGAGAGGAGGGGGCATGCCTCACACTTCCAGACAGCGAGCTCTTCATTTACTGGCTGGATGCAGGAGGAGGCAAGGGGTTGCCCTGACCAAGGGCAAGAGGAAACCATGGCGGCTTCCCTAGACCCTGGCAGCTGGGGGACAATCATTCCTCCTTGCTCCATAGTCCTGATGCCCCTGCCATGCCTACTGCCTGTGAGCTTCTCAGAGGCATCCAGTGGGCCACTGTGTGAAATGAGATGCTGGATTAGACAGGCCTTGGGCCTGATTCAGCAGGGCTTGTGTTCTTATGTACACGGCTATACATGCTTATTCTACTATGGAAGTCAAGGCTAACACACTTATGCCTGCTATGAATGGCTAGAATGGTTGGTAAGCAGGAGGCATGTAGCCAGGCTGGGCAAGGCCTGCTCTAAATAATTCTGTGGCACTGACCCAAATCAATCTCTGGACTGGTCCCCTCCAGGCCCCGCCAAAGATGAAGCTAAACTAGGCATAACATATCTTCCACTGAATATTGCCTGAGGCAGATTGTGATGTCTTCCCGAGGAGAGAGATTATCTCTCCCCATTGAGGTTGTTATGTCTTCCTCATCTCCCTGTTGTGTTGAATAAAGTCATGGTTGAATTATTCACTCCTTTCTTAGGACTTTAAGTTTAAAACTTTGCATTCATTTAGATTGCTCTCTGGTCTACTTCAGTATAAGTAGTACAAATTGTATTTAAAAGGCCATATATGCTGGCCTGGCCCATTGAAGATGGACCCAGCCTCCTCCCCTTTTTGTTGGGGCCTGCCTTAAACTTTCAGGCTGGCCACAGGTCTGAGCAGGACCATTTTCTTCATGGAGAGTCTCCTTTGCTTTGTTTCAGGTATATACTGCAATCTGAATAACCACTCAATAACCATTCTTACACTATTCTGTGTGGTAAAAGATAGAAGACTAAGTGGGAGGAGAAGGGCCGATGACAGAATCTCTTCCCTGACATCTCCTATAAAGCTTCCTTTGTTTAGAACCATTGTGGGGGCTACCCAGTGAGCCAAGCCTCAGGGCTAGTGGTGCTGTAATGTTTAAGTTACCAAACTCTGCCAAAAACAAAACAAAAATTGCTTTGCTGACCAGAGTAATCAGTACCCACTGTACCCCCACTCCTTGCAAAGGCGCTACAGGTTTGTGAGCTCTGAAGAACCATAAAGCCTTTTTATTGGCAGCTTTTAAACATTCAAATCAGAGTGTGTGACTGGATAAACATTGGACAAAGCACCAATTTGCCATGCGACCTGTGCGGCATGCACAGCATGTGGACATCAATTGTATGACAGATTTATTGGGCCTCATAATTAGCTGCAGTCCTAGACCATGGACAACACACTCTTTCACCCAAATTCATACGGATGCTAGAACAATCAGGGCACTTTGCATTTCAGTCTTTGCCCCCTTCCAGCTCTGCCAATCCTACAGAAGGAGGGAAGGCTCTGTCGGTCACACTAGGAAGGATCGAAGGAGCAGAGCAATGGTATGAGCAGGAGCAGGATTGCTGGTACTTCAGAAAATGAAACTGTCCCTCTGACATTCTCCTAGACATAAATTCAGAAACAGAAGTAGAAAGACAGGAAATAACAAATCTAGAAGCCCCATAACTCACCACTTTCTAATAAAAGCGTAGAAGGGCTCATCCAAATATCACACTGGATGTTTGTAAGAAACAATCATTGAATGGTTTCATATGCAGCTAATGACAACCGGTTTCATTTTCAATATTGGGACCCCCAAGAATATACTGTAGTGTTGAAATCCAAAGCTTCCACAGGGATCAAGATGGCAGTCTGGAAGGCTTGTGACGGCATGCCCAACTAAAAGCTGGGCCCCAGCAGAGTCTTCATATGATTCTGCAGTGCAGCCAGAAAACTTCATTATAATTGCCAACTTCTTTAGTGGGCCAATTCCTCTGCATTTAACCAAAGCAGATATGTAGCACATGAAGTTTTCCCTGGCAGGGAAATAATGTGATGGATGGGGAATTCTGTATCTGCTCAGTTTCTTTGTGTTGTGCTGCTGCTCTTAGACATAGGTGCAAGGCCAATTTAAAAAACAAACAAACTTGGCTATTCATTTTCAGCCATTTCCCCATAAACAGTGAAGTTTTTTTTTTTAAACACCCTTAGATGAAGGTTGCCAAGCAGTTTGAAAACTACCAGCTCAACTGCTTTTTGAATTTCTCCCTGCTGTTATTGGGTGTGGAAGCCAAAAACCCACTTCCCCATCCCCATTTGATTTTCCAGGCATCTTACATGTATTTGTTTGTTTGTCCCTCCCTCCCTCTTAGTGTTGAATATGCATGCACAATGCATGCATATTGTGGGTGGGCAGGGATAATCCACAAGTGTATGCATATGGCAGAAATCCCTTGTGCTGTGCACCTGGTTCCTTCTATTTCACCACTGCAAGCAACCCTGACAACCTGGCCGGCTGCCACATAGCTACTTGATCATTCCAAACTTCAGTGGAGGAAGAAGAAGGAGAAGAAGGTTGGGACATTGGAGGGGGAGGAGAAGGGTCGGCCATTGAGCAAGGGGAAGCCACACTGGACTAGGTTGGGTGGACTGGCCACTCAAGCCACACCCTCACCACTGCTGTCACCATTTTTGCTCATTTTGATTGGTCAGCTTGACCCTTGTCAGACTCTTCCTACCACCAGTACTAGCCAGATGAACCAGCCAACATAACCAGACTAGATGGAGCAACAGGCAGGTTGTGTGTGTGTGTGTGTGTGAGTTAGAACGGGGAGTGTGCAATGGATAAATTTTTTCTAAGTGCTAAAATCCTTCACCATTATAATGCATATTGTGATGGCTTGTAGTCTATGGCTAAATTGGCTCACGTCTTGAGTGATCTTCTCAGCATGGGATTTGAGTTCTTTGCTATGGATTCACATCTATCTGTAGCTTGGGGCTTGGCTCCATTTTCTGAGTGGTCTGCTTTGCACAAGTTTGTGGTTCTCTGCCATGGATTCACTGATTGTCTTTGAAATCAGAAACTTTCAGCCTCAGTGTTTCCCTTCTATGAAATGGATAAATGTTGGGCTCGGTATTCTGTATAGATGCATTGCTTGGTGGAAGGGAACTTGTATGCAGATGGAGCAGCTGCTCACCTTAGATGAATTAAATGTTTTCAGTGGGCTCAACTGTTTTAAGGTTATCTCCTCCTTTGGCCCGCCAGGCCCTGCCTTTCAGAAGTTAACAACCCTATCTTAGACCCAGATTATTTATCAAGTAAAAAAGGCATGTGTCCCATGAGCACTGCATCTGCTCATTACAGCACGGTTACTCAGAGTGCTTTTCTGTCTTTATTCTTTAACAAGGTTGTACTGAGAAATTGCCAGATGTGGCTATAGACGAGGCTGTTTCAGTTTTGGCCAGAGAGGGAGACAGGGTAGGTTCTGCAAGAGATTGGGACTCATGGTAAATATTTATATACTCCTTAACCACTGCCAGATGTGTGTGTCTCTTATCTTCGCCACCACATCATGTCCCTTGTGGCCTAGAACTAGTGTGCTCCAACTTTAAATTGACACCTCCTTGCCTGGATTCATTAGAGTTTGGAAGATCCACACAGAGTGTTTGAGCAGAGTCTATTCCAGAAGAGCTAATGGAGTAGAAAGTGGCAAATATGGGGCACATGGCTGCTCTTTTTAAACACAAAGCCATGCCAAAAATCCACGGTGAAATGTCAGCCCTCTGTGTGAAAGTGTTTGGGACCGAGACCTCAGCCAGATGCTCAATAAATAAATTTGGTTAACATGGATCATCCACAAAGGCCTGCAGAAAGCCGCACACAGAAAGCAGTGGAATTAAAGCAGTGGAAATTGAAAAGGAAACTTTGTTGGCTTTCAAAGCATCTTAGTTTGGGCTGTTTTTCTTTTTTCTGTTTGGACTTTGCAAAGCTCTCAGCCCTTCCCAGAGTGTGTTTTCAGAGAGCTGGGCATGGCCTGCATTTATATGTTTGAAGTAAGCTCTTAAAAAATATAGGTGGCTAATGTCTTCAGTATGTACGATATATACCATATGCTGTGAAACAAAAGGGGCTCTGTGCTATTAAAGTTTCAGCTCCACGCTCCCCCTCCCTCCCCTTTCCCCGTTCACCCTTCCTTCCTCTGTTCCTGCTCAGGCAACTAGGAGGGAGGGAGAAAGAGGAGAAACCCAGTTGCTCTGAGATGCAGGCTGAGGTGGATGGCGAAGGAAGCGTCTGCCGCTGGCATGCATGGTAGCTGGGGGGCATCTTTTTACTGCTGCAGGTAAGGGGGCCTAGCAGAGGTCAGAGGAAACACCGTATTCAAGCTAGTTGCAGTTGGATGGGGCAGTGTGATGAAGCCAAATAGTGTAATCAGATGCTTGGTATATTTCAAAGGGAGAGAGCATGCAAGACCAAGAATGTAGTTTTATTACTTTAGAACTATTATTGGTATGATTGATAGAGTCTAGGTGATTTCTTCATTACAGTACTTGGTAATGAGTTTGAGGGAGAACTGTTTCCCGCCTGCTTCTTTATCTGAATTGTTTCTCTCAGCAGAGCATCTTGATTTGGGTAGTTAATGTTTTCCTAGGCTCAGGATTGCCCTGATCGTGCTTAAGGATATTGGCCCTTTGGTATGTGTATGCACTGTGACCTGAGGGATATGCATTGCCAAGGTACACATTTATCATCATCTTCTGCCTGTTCTTACTTAACAATGTGCCTTTCATTATGTGAGGGTAGTGGAATAAAGTACAGGAGCAGCACATGTTCTGAGAAAAACCAATCAGCACTGCTCTTTGGATCCCGTTACCTGAATGGAATGTCATGGCTTTCTTTCTTTCTTTCTTTCTTTCTTTCTTTCTTTCTTTCTTTCTTTCTTTCTTTCTTTCTTTCTTTCTTTCTTTCTAAACCATCCTTAGTGTAATTGCAGATCTGAACTCAGATTCATACAACTATCCAGCCCAAATCCCCTTTGGATGTGTGAATCAGGGGCGTAGCTATAATTGAGCAGATGGGTTCAAAGAACCCAGGCTCCTCGGCTCCTCTGCTTCACCCCTCCCTATTCTCTTCATTATCACCCTCACTCTGAGGGGCCACCAGGGAAAGAGGCAAACCTGGGCCCCCTCTCTCCTAGCTATGCCCCTGGTGTGAATTCAGAAGATCCACAAAAAGCTTGAGGGTCGTCAGCAAGTCTGTTTGGACTGTGCATAGTGCAAGTACAATTATTGTCCAGTATTAAGGCTGTTTTAAAAATTATTTTCACTGAGTTTCACACAGTCATCTTAATGACTAATTTAAAAGTAAAGGTCCTCAAACTTCCATGGGAGCCTCGGAAGCATGCTTTCTTCCCTTTGCCATTTGGATGGCTGAAGGTGCTGACATCTGTCACCATGATACGAGGCCTTTCTGCTTCCCCTTAAATCAACAGAATGTCCTTTGACTTGTCTGTCCTGTCAGCATATGGGGTTACTGTTGGCAGCGAGGTGATGGAAGGAAAGGGAAACGTGAGGGAAAGGCGGCAAAAATCTAGGTAGAGGAATACCAGTGAAGAAAGACAGGTTATAAATAAATATCATGCCAGAGGATTGCTAATGCAGCAGCATACTCTGAAAATTCTTTTGTTGTTGTTTGGTCCTGCCTTCAATGCCATTAAAATGCAGATGGCATAGGTGTTTCTAAGAAGCCTAAATACAAATTCGTCATAATTTGTCTGCATAGTTAAGGGCTAATACAAAATTTGGATAAAAGGCCTTGATTGATTGATTAATTAAGTGCCATCAAGTTGGTGTTGACTCTTAGTGACCACATAGCCTTACCAAGGATTTAAGATGACATAGAACACCATGGTACAGGAGGGAGGAAGAGACAGAATATGACAACATGTGGTCTGCAGGTAGAATGATAAGAAAACGAGAGCCCACCTGGTCTTTTGCATTCTCTTCCCTTGCCCACCCGCACCCTACACTCGTGTGCATTAAGGTTACAAATGTTTTGCTCAATCCAGTTTTAAATATCTTTAAACTGTATGGCTCAAACTGCCCACCTTCATTTTCTCTAGGACTTCATTATATTTATTTAAAATGTGTATATCCTATTCCTACCCTCTATAGATAGATAGAAGTATTTATCTAGAGATCTCTCTAGAGAGATCTATCTATCTAGAGAGTTCTAGAAAACTCGTGTTTGGGGCAGTATAAAAATGTGATAGATAAATAAATAAATAAATAAATATTTGTTTCTCATAACTATAATCCACCCTTCCTTAAAGGAGCACAACACATCATACACAAGGTTATCCCATGCTATCCTAACAAGAAGCCTTTGTGAGGTAGCTTAGGCTTAAATATAGTGGCTTCTCCAAAAGCATTCAGTATACTTCATGACTGAACAAGCATTTGAATCCAGATATCTTCAGTCCAATATTCAGGCCAATATTCTACCCACCACACTGTACTGACCTATAGTACATTCAACCAGCTAGATTACTGTCACAGAAGCTATGTGGGGCTGCCATTGATGACTTTGCAGAAGCTTGTGTAGAATGCAGTTTGGTGGTGATGTCACTGTGCCACAGCACATTGTACCAGGGCTATGAGGGATGAAACTTACATTGTCTAACCATGCCTTCAGCATATCTTTAAGGGAGATTTTGCAAACTCCCAGTGGAACAGCGCCTTTGTCCTTGTGCCACTGGTCATATGGAGGACATCATCCACTATGTACTCTATTGCCCTATTTATGATGAAATAAGGGTAAACACAGTGAAGATAAATAAACTTAAGGGGTTGGATGTATAATGTTGGACTTATTTTCTTGTGGATGCAATTCCACATATCAGTGGTCAAGTTGCTACTTTTGCTATTACTTTCTTTTAAACTCAGAAAGAAATTTATATGTTCTAAAATGTAGCATCGGTTTTTACTGAACTTAACTGATGTAAGTTGAGCTAACATCAGGATGTTGGTATGTTGCATTTCTTCTTTTATGTTATGCTGTGTTATGACCTGTGGTCAGAACAATAAACTTATTACTTACTATATTGGCTAATCATGAATTGCAAAATCTGATGAGAACCAGAAGTGCACCCACAAGATGTGCTCAGGGATAAAACTGAGGGGGCAGGCAGAGGAAACCACATCAGAACCAACCCTCCCATATGTCACCTCCCACACCAATAACCACACCCCCTGCAGCTCGCACTAAGATCCAGCCACACCAACGTTTATTTTGGGACTTCCATGGTCATGACAGTGCAAAGGTAGTATTGAGTTTCTCCTGGGCTGGAGGGCTAAGCATGAATTTTTTAAAAAAATCTTCTAAGGGGTGTACATAATCTGGATAGCCAGTAACACAGCTCATGGGAATCAGCAATGAGTCACTGTGTGGAAATACCCAACTCTGTATACATTCTGACCAATACGTAGTGCTTGGAAGAGGTGGGGCCTGCCATCACAATCTCCCCGTTTCCACACATGCAGTGAACAGAATTGTGCTATTCACTGGCCTCTTCTAAAAGGTTTCCAGACTCCAGAGTGCCTGGACAGATTAAAATGAGCTTTTCCTGTCCCCCCCGCCCCCCCCCCCCAAGCCAAGAACATGTTCAGGCATTTTCCAAGCGTTCTTTTTGAAGGCATAAATATTTCATATCCTTCATCACCAGTGGCACAACCCCTGCATCTATTTGTCAGGGAACACAATGTGTAATTATTTTAAAGCCAGGCAACTTGCTTTGAAATGCAATAGCACTGGATGAGATCTTTCTTTCAAGATTGATGTGATTTATGAGGAATCTAGATTACAGCCACAGACGTTGCACAGTCATGTTACGCAGTGGCAATGCTAAGGCTGTGTCATGCTAACATCCTTCTACTCTAAATGTGTCGCTGCTGCAAAGGAAATGACTGGGAAAAGAAGGGTTTTTCTCTTCAGCAGCCAGACAAAATCTGATTGTTTTGTCTGTTGGTATCACTTGCAAAATAGTGGATTCCAAAGGAAGGGAATGAATAGATGGATCTGTCTCTGTACCTGTGTATACAGTGTCATAAGACATAAGATCTTATGACATTCTATACTACATGCACGCAGAGATTTCATTGTGCTTCCAACGAAGTATATTAGTTGGATCCTAAGAAATGCATGTGGAAGGATCATGCCCTCAAAAGCCTCTCCCTCAAAAGCCTCTCTTGCGGGTAGGGAGAACTCAGGAACTGGATGGGATGGGGGCACAGCCTGGAACGTCTTTCTGTACGTGCTCATAGGAATCAACCCATAATGAATCGATGAAGCCACCTTATACTGGATCAGTCCATTGGTCTATTTAGTTCAATTTTGTTTACTCTGACTAGTGTGACCACAAAGCACTCCAGAATGGAACTGTGCAGGTGAATGGGCCGACTATGCAGACAGAAGGGGCTTAATTCTTAATGGTTGGGGTTACCAGAACAGGTTTGACCTTCATCTTAATGGTGTCTCTAAATGCCCCCTCTTTATTTTCTCATTTACCATTCAGTGTTTGCCACCCAAAAAGTAGTGCCTCATTTGGCAACAGGGTTGCAATAGCCATAACACTGGATGGCTGCTCTTCACTCTTCTCCACTTCCACAGGCATTCCCACCATTATGGGGAGAAGAGAGCAATATGCTTTCAATATGTTTCCCCTCCCTCAAAGATGCAGACACCTAATAGAGGAAGGAAGAGGAAGGAATGGCTTAATTCCATGGTGATCATGGCCCTGCTAGCAATTTGGCCACTTGCTGTCAATTCCTGGTTTGAGGAGGAGCAGTTCTCCTTCTTACCTCCTTCTCATCAGTTTGGTGTAATAAAGGTAAAGTGTGCCATCAAGTCGATTTCGACTCCTGAGGCCCACAGAGCCCTGTGGTTTTCTTTGGTAGAATACAGCAGGGGTTTACCATTGCCATCTCTCGCGCAGTATGAGATGATACCTTTCAGCATCTTCCTATATTGCTGATGCCCAATATAGTACCAGTGGGGATTTGATCCGACAACCTTCTGCTTGTTAGTCAAGCATTTTCTCACTGCGCCACTTAAGGTGAACATAGGTGGACTGAATTGATTTTAGGAAAACAGCCCTAGCCCCATTCCTTCTTTCCTGCACCACCACCACAACAGTGACCTCATTACGAATGGGAGTCTCTACTCATTGCTTCCTCTATATGTCTGTAGTGAATTGTGGTCTGGAATGTGTCTGGACAAGATGGGGGAATTGCTCAGATCGTGGGATGTTCATGGAAGAGGGAGGGGGAGGGTATTTGCAGGGTGGAATGCTGGGGAAAAGGAGTTAGGAGTTTATAGTTGGGGAGATGGTTGGGCTGGGGACTGGGGATGAGGGTGGAGAGGAGAAAGGATTCTTAGGTTAGGAAACCTGTTGACCTATTTGAAGCTGTGCCTGTGTGAAAAATAAAAGACAAAGAAAAATACATTGAGCTAACATCACATGGATACACAAATACTTATTGCAATTGAAGATTAGGCTGCCATTCCTTTAAAAATAAACTATGAACTTTGCCTGACTTCTCTGAGACTCATATATTTAAGGTTTTAGCACCTACCCTGAAGTGAAGCAACTAGCACAGTAAGCCTGTGACATCTCACTAGCCCATTCATCTTCACTGAAGCTGTTGCCACGGGTAACATGCCAACGAAAAGCTGGGTTTGGTCAGTTTCTCCACCTGGTGAGTGGGTGTGATGAATGGGTAGGTGGGATGGTGATGAGTTGGGATGGAGAAAGGTCTGGATCTCTCCCACCTATAGTTAGATTTGTATAACAATTTTCTCTTTAAATGTGTTGTGTGATGTGAAGAGAAGGTACAGGATGGCAGAGAAAAAGTTGGAGGAGTGGAGAAGGACAACAAGGAAGACTCTGGGAGTGAGTGGGATTCTCAGTTGGTGAAGGCACCTGGAGCAAGGCAATAAGAGAATGCGCAGAAGAAGTGAGATTTTGTTTTTAAATGATCTCTCCTCTTGCACTCCCTCTTTGTCCAAGTTTTAAAAGCAGCCTTGAGTGTTTCCTCAGATCACATTACTGGATAAGCATCCCATTGAATGAAATCCAATGTGTCTTGGGGCTAATGCAACACAAGCCAGACATCACTGTCCCATCAGCTTCCTTTTATGGGGCACCCTTGCCTCCATCCCACAACTTCTCTGTTCTGCAAGTCCTTCTTTGTCCTCCTCCATTTCCCGAGGGGCACCATGCAACCCACAGGGTCAATAAACAAATTAGAGAGAGAGACGCTAGTTTAAAATATTCCCATTTTGGACAGAAATCCTGGAAGGTTTTTTTTTTTTTTTTTTTAAAGCAATAAATAAATGGCTGGAATGTTTTTTGGTATTTTATTTTTTAACAAGAATCAGAACAGATCCACACACTGTTTTTTTTTTTTAAAAAGGCCCTGGTTGAGGTCCAGGAAGCTTTGCAGTGCAGCCATTATGTCTAGAACAAAAGCAAAAAGGATATGGGAGAAAATAGTCCTCAGCAACAGTGGGTCACTGCTGCTGCTCCCACTCATGCCGCTATCCACCAACCGGGTTGGAGGCTGCTGGGAATAGGGCCTCTATCCTTCCCAGTAGCAGTGGGCAGTGGGCAGTGGGCAGCAGCTGGCAGGATCTGCTGCAGCAGCAAGTGAGGAGGAAGGGGGAGTGACAAATGAGGGGCATCAGTGAACCAGGAGGCCTGGCAGCGAGTGGGGGGAGGCCCCCCATGTCCAAGAAACATGGGCGAACACCATTAGCAGCCCAACAGCATGAAGTCTAGGTCAGCATTTCCCAACTAGTGTGCCATGCACACCAGTGTGCTGTGATATACTGGCCAGTACCTTGGGATGAAAAAGGTTGGGAAACACTGGTCGAAGTAGTTATACTGGACAAGAAAGACTGACACAGGAGCATATATGTGTGTGTGTATTTAGGTCGCTAACGTTTGTGAGTCTTTAGCTATTTAGCTATCCTCTACCATTCTCTTGGTTTAGCCCCTCAGGCATGGCTAACTGCCTCTGCCCCCCAATGCTTCTTCTCATTCTTCATTATGGCTATAGTGCAGGGATTCTCAAACTTGGGTCCTCAGGTGTTATTGGACTTCAGCTCCCATAATCCCCAGCCTCAGTGGCCTTTGGTTGGGGAGTATGGGAGTTGAAGTCCAATAACACCTGAGGACCCAAGTTTGAGAATCACTGCTATAGTACCTTGTTGGTTTAGATGTAGCTGAGCATACTCCTGTATGCTAAATGTTTATTTACCCCAGATAAATAAATACACACACACAATACCACTTCCAAGGTGGTGGCAACATTCAGTGTAAACAGAAGCCGCCGATGGCGTAACAGGAATGCTTAAGCCAGTGGAGACCAAAGATGTCGGGAACGCTAAGCCACACCTAGTGCCCTACATGCCTCATCACAGCCCATTGCCAGCTCAGCTTCCCCATTCTTTAGGGAAAGGCTGAAGGGTTCTAGGCTTGAATTTCAGACTTGGCAAGTAAAGAGTTGCCTGGCAGGCCCAGACCTGTTCTCTACTGCTTTCCCTAGAAACCTATAGGATGTGCCAGATGTAATATGAAAATGTAATTGATCTGATATAAGTGAGGCTAAACTGACCAGAATCAAGATCAGATCAGATCAGATCAATCACATGTTCTTATTGCAATCACATTATCTCATTACATCTTCCATTTCCTATAAGTTAGACCAATAACTTACTGAGAAAAGGGTAATTTGCCACATATGAGTTTACCCTTTCCATTAAATGAGCATCTGGATAATTCATGAGTCAATATGCCTGGTGGGAGTTTTCCACCCTTCTTTCCATGCTTTTCAAATGGGCTTAGTCACCATGGTTTTTTGGTTGTTGTTTTGTTGTTGTTGTTGCTAAAGCAGCCATAGAAGATTAAGCTTTTATTTCTCCACTTTGCCATCTTACACCTCAGTCGTAAACCCACCCTATTGTCTATGTCCTGACTTGAAGGTGTGAGTACAGTGCTACTGGCACAAAGTATTCATTATAGCAGATATATAAAACTGATCGGCTTTGAGTTTACTCTTCTGGTTAGTTAAATGAAGCCCTGAAGAAATAAAAGAATGCCACTAAGCGATGTGGGTTTTTCCAGAGAAGAAGATGGCCTATGTTAGAAGTAAGTAAACGGTGAATTGAGATCCACTGGGAGATCTGTTGGTGATTTGCAGTTGACTGCAGTTGTGGTCATCAATATAATAGTGTGATTCCCCCTCCCCCTCTTAACAAAAAGGGTGCAAGGCAGGTCTCGCAAAGGAGTCGGGATCTTATGAGCAAGGTCTACAAGGTTAGCACCTGATATCAGACTGCAACAGATGGCAAGCACTGGGCTGCTCTGTCAGCTCTGGCTATATTCCTGATCTCACTCAGAGCTATACCTGGAATGGCATGTTGGGTATCAGCTATTGCATCACTAGGCATAGGCAGCATTTCAGAAGGCAACACTCCCTACAGTCCCTGAACTGACCTTTCCCCCTTCTTAAGCAATCAATGGGCACCTAGTGAAACTATACAATCTTCTCCACTACATTGGCATGCAACTACACAAGTTGTTGGATATTTTTCAGATGGAGCTTAACTGCTAATTTTCTAACTGGGTGGTAAAGATTATGTCAGACAAGAGTCAGGTGCCTTGAGTAAGGCCACCAAATTAGCCAGTGAGTCAGTATGAATTAGAAGTCAAGGAGATGCATATGCTTAGCCTGGAGAAGCAAAGACTAGGGGAGATATGATAGCTGCATCTTCAAACATCTGCTGGGCTGTTGCACAGAAGATGGGACTGCCTTATTCTCTGTTCCTCCTGAGAGCAGGACTAAAACAAATGGGTTGAAATGATAAGGAAAGAGATTTAGGTTTTCCAGACATCCAGAGGAATTTGCTTATTGTACGAGCTGCTTGACAGTGGAACACTCGGTCTCATGCAGTAGTGGGTTCTCTTTTGCAGAAGGGTTTCCAGCAGAGGCTGGGCAGCCATTTGTCAGGGATTCTGTAGGAGATTCCTGAACTGAGCAGAGGGTTGGACTAGAAGACCCCAAAGGTCCTTTTCCACTCTATTATTCTATAACCTCTTGGTTCCCCGGGTTATATCTCATGTAGTCTTCTTTATAAGAAGTCACTTGGAATTATCATGTGCAAGCTGGTAGCCCTCCTGGAAGAGAAGGTGGAGAGGCTTGAGGCATTCCTTTCTGTCCTGAATCTTATCAAGGAAGACAAGGAGGTCTTAGACAGGACAGAAGAAGCTCTCTGGGAATGACCACAGGAGGAGGAGGTTTCCATGGAGGATGAACTAATTCAATTGAAAGAGGTGAGCATATGGAAGGTTGCAATCCACAGGAGCAGGAAATTCAGGAGATATTCAGTGCCACTGGTTATGAGGAACCAGTACAAGGCTATATGGAGGGTGACCCGCTGCCAGGGGTGTAGCTAGGGGAGAGGGGGCCCGTGTTCATCCCTCTCTCTGGCAGCCCCCCAGAGTGAGGGAGATAATGAAGAAAATAGGGATGGATGGATCTGGAGGGCCCTCAGGAGCTGGGGGCCCGTGTTCTTTGAACCCTTTCGTTCAATTATAGCTACGCCCCTGCCTGCTGCCACCTTGACAAGGATTACGATCTCAAGCTGCACAGAAGAGGGAGGAAGACAATCTCCCATGACTGGGAGGAACCCAACTACTGCCTCGACAAGGAGGAGAAATGTGCTGGTGGTGAGTGGGTGACTCTCTGTTGAGAGGGGTAGAGGCGGCTGTGTGCAGACCTAACATATCATTGAGGCAAGTATGCTGTCTTTCTGGTGCACACATCCAGAAATTGATGGAGAGGTTGCTAAGACTTGTCAACCCTCCCCCCCTTTCCTGCTGATCTATGTAGAAACAAGGGATACCCCCAGAAGAAACTTGAAACAGATGTACAAGGACTATGAGGCACCAAGTGAAGGAGTTGCAGGGGGAAAGTGGTGTTTTCATTTATCCTTCTTGCAGAAGGTCAAGAAGCAAGAAGAAAATGCAGGCTTTTGCAAGTAAACAGCTGGCTACAGAGATGAAGTCCTCAAGAAAGGTTTGGATTCTTGGACCATGCATGCCTGTGCTACCTACATGAAGCACTCCTGGAACTAGTTACGATGCACCTCATGAGGACTGGGAAGAACATTTTTGGCAAACTCTATCGGAAGGGATTTTAACTGGACCTGATGGAGGGAGACAAACACCCAGGATCAATATAACACCAAGATTAGGGTCAAGAAAACATCTGTCAAAGGCAGGGGCAAATGGAGAAAGAGGTGCTGAGAAATTCACGACAGGACAGAAGCCAAAAGATAGTGATACGCACAATCTCCAGTGTCTATTAACTAATGCGCACAGTCTGGGAAATAAACAGGAGAAACTTGAAATCCTAACACGGGGAGGCAAATACAGTCTGAGAGATTTTATTTATTTATTCATTCATTCATTCATTCATTCATTCATTCATTCATCACATTTATATACCGCCCAAACTTTCGTCTCTGGGCGGTTAACATAAAACAATTAAAACACATATAAGAAGTTAAAACAATTCAACAATTTAGAATCAATCACAAAATAAAAACCAACAAATGTTAAAAGGCTGAGAAAGCTTGGTTAAAAAGATGGGTTTCTAAATGTTTTTTTTAAATTGGCAGAGATATCACTGAAACTTGGTGGGGTGAGACTCCTCACTGGATTATAGTACTTTATTTATTTATTTATTAAACTTCTGTATTGCTCAAACCTTCATCTCTGGGCGGTTAACATAAAAACAATTAAAACACACATAAAAGTTAAAACAATGCAACAATTAAAAAACAGCCATAAAATTAAAAACAGACATTTTTTTAAAGCTGGGAAAGCTTGGTTTTCAGGTGTTTTTAAAGAATTGCCAGAGATGGGGAGAATCATATCTCAGCAGGGAGGGCATTCCACAATCTCGGGGCAGCGACCGAGAAGGCCCGTCTCTGTGTAGCCACCAGACGAGTTGGTGGTAACTGGAGACGGACCTCCACAGATGACCTCAATGGGCGGTGTGGGTCATAGTGAAGAAGACGCTCTCTTAAATACCCAGAGCCTAAGCTGTTTAGGGCTTTGTAAGTTACAACTAGGACTTTGTATTTTGCCCGGAAACCAGTGAAGCTCCATCAGCAGAGGAGTAATGTGGTCTCTCCGAGATGACCCAGAGACCAACCTGGCTGCTGCATTCTGAACCAACCGGAGTTTCTGGACTACGTACAAAGGCAGTCCCACGTAGAGTGCATTACAAAAGTCAAGTCTGGAGGTTACCAACAAATGTACCACTGTTTTTGTTTTGAGGTCATTGATCTTGAGAAACGGGCGCAGTTGGCGTATCACCCGAAACTGATATAAAGCACCTCTGGCCACCGCCTCAACCTGAGAAATCAAGGAGAGTTGTGGATCCAGAAGTACTCCCAGACTGCAAACCTGTTCTTTTTGGGGAAGTGTGACCTGATCTAGAACAGGTAGATCAAGAGAGTCTCTGGAGTTCTGACCCCACACAATAAGTACCTCCGTCTTGTCTGGATTCAGCTTCAGTTTATTCTCCCTCATCCAGCCCATTAATGCTTCCAGGCAGGCATTTAGAGAGGATATTCCAGCTCCTGAAGAAGTTGGCATGGAGAAGTAGATCCGGGTTTCATCAGTGTACTGGTAACACCCAGCTCCAAATCCCCCTCGATGATCTCTCCCAGCAGTTTCATGTAGAAGTTAAAAAGCATTGGAGAGAGTATGGAGCTTTGAGGGACGCCATACTTAAGCTGAGATCTCGAAGAGCAACAGTCTCCAATCGACACCATCTGGAATCTGTCTGAGAGGTAGGAGCAGAACCACTGTAAAACAGTGCTTCCCACCCCCAACACTCTCAGACATTCCAGAAGGATACTATGGTTGATAGTATCAAATGTCGCTGAGAGATCCAAAAGGACCAACAGAGTCACACTTCCTCTGTCAATTCCCAATTCAAGATCATCCATCAGGCTGACCAAGGCAGTCTCTATCCCATAGCCTGCCTGAAAAGCAGTTTGAAATGGGTCAAGATAATCAGTTTCCTCCAAGACCTCCTGGAGCTGAGAGGCCACCACCCTCTCAATTACCTTGCCCAGCCATGGGAGGTTGGAAAAAGGCCTATAATTGCTCAACTCTGAGGGATCTAATGCAGGCTTCTTTAGAAGAGGTCTAATGATTGCCTCCTTAAGATAAGGAGGCATCCTGCCCTCCCTCAGAGAAGCATAGATGATTTCCACCAGGCTGTCTATAACAGCCACCCTGCTAGATCGAACAAGCCATGTTGGACAAGGGTCAAGAGAACAAGTGGTAGGCCTCACTGCTCCAAGCAGCTTGTCCACATCCTCAGGAGTCACAAACTGAAACCGATCCAATTGAGTCGCATAAGAGGAGTTGCAGGACACCTCCAGTTCAGACATCAAATTAACTGTGGAGTCCCCATCTAGATCGGCTCGAATCCGAGAGATTTTATCTGCGAAAAACTCTTTAAACATATCGCAGTGGGTACGTGATGACTCAAAATTCTGGTTCAAGGGATGTGGAGCAGATACTAGTCAACTCACAACCCTGAACAACTCTTCTGGATGTGAGCTTGCAGAGGCAATAAGGGCAGAAAAGAACCGCCTCTTTGCCGCACGTATTGCCTGAGCATAGATCTTTAGATGTGCTCTATGTCTCAATCTGTCAAATTCGAGTCAAGTCTTTCTCCACTTGCACTCCAGTTGCCTACCTTGCCGCTTCAGCTCCCGCAGATGGTCTGTATACCAAGGGGCCAATTTTGAAGCAGGCCGGAGGGGACGCTTGGGGGCAATTGTGTCTACTGCCCTGGTGAGCAAGTTGTTCCAATTCTCAACCAGGGCATCAACAGGATCACCAGCAAAGCCAACGTTGAATCCCTCCAAGGCTTCTTGGAATCTTACTGGATCCAATAACCTCTTCGGGTGGACCATTCTAATATGCCCCTCACCCCTGCAGGGGTGGGAAGTGGTTGTATGTCCCACCTTAACCAGATTGTGGTCCGTCCATGACAATATGAGGAGTCCCCACCCACGGAACACCACCCTGATCAGAGTAGAAGACCAAATCAAGTGTGTGACCTGCAATATGCGTCAGTCCAGAGACTGCTTGGGATAGGCCCAAAGTTGTCATGGCCTCTATGAATTCCTGAGCTGCCCCGGACAAATTGGTCCTGAAATGAACATTGGTCCCCCAGCTCCAAATTTCTGGGAGACTCCAACGCGAGTTCCGCAACCAAGTCCGTGAGCTCAGTAAAGTATTCCGTTGGGCAGCGGGGTGATCGGTACACCAACAGAAGTCTCAAACTATCCCTGGTCCCCAAACTTAAGTACACACATTCAATATGGTCCAATAACCTAACAGGGACCCTGGTGAGGGAGATGTTATCCGTATAGACCACAGCCACTCCACCTCCCCGCCCACGTCCCCTCATCTGCTCCTTTACAGAATATCCTGAAGGGAGAAGCTGGGACCAGACTGGACCACTAACCTCCCCAAGTCTCTGTAATACATACCAGGTCAGCCCCTTTATCCATAATCAATTCATGGATGAGTTCAGGCTTATTTTGGACTGACCTGGCATTGCAGAGGAGCAAGATAAGGCTATGTGGGTTGTTGGCAGTGCTCCCCGAGGTCAAAGAGCTGGTAGGACAGCTGGAAGGGGAGACAGCTAATAAATATCTGACTACCTTTACCCTAGAACGGCCTGCTGACCTTCCAACGTTTCTTCTTCTGTTCCCCACCACCACCAGAATAGTTGCCCCATAGTCAACGAAGGTGCCCCCTGTTTCCCCATCTCCAGATGAACCCAAACACATTGCAGCAACTTCAACCCAATTCCCAAACAGCTAAAACCGATCAAACAGAAGCCCTCTAACCCTTGCCCTTGTTCTCCCCTGAAGTGGCTCCCCCTTTGGTGTCACCCCTTTGGTGTCACCCCACCACCACAAGCAGCCTCCTATAAAGCCCAAAACTGAGCAGATGACCTGAGGAACAGCTGAGTCACTCAGGGGCTGGTCCCAGTCCTGCACTCACTCCCCACACACTCCTCACAGATGTTACCTACAGGCAGCAACCCCACAGGGAAGCAGGAGTAGGCAGAAGAAGCCCCCAAGACCCACCTGGTCTCTCACCCCAGGCAATATTGGGTGGGAAGCAGATGAACTTCTCCCTCTCCTCTGCTGGGCTTCTCTGCTTGAAGGATATAACTTATTCAAAAGGAATAGCCCAACAGAAAGGGAGGGAGAGTTGCATTATTATATGTAAAGGTCGACATCCAGCATAGAGAAGCATGTATGCAAAGCCCTGCATTCCAAGCTAAAGCAGTGCGGGCATTCATGGGAGGAGGCATCTCATCTCCCCTTTCCTCTTTCCCCCCACTCATCTCCCCTTTCCTCTCAAGATCTAATGAGAGCCAGCGTGGTATAGTGGTTAGAGTGCTGGACTAGGACCGGGGAGACCCGATTTCAAATCCCCATTCAGCTATGATACTTGCTGGGTGACTCTGGACCAGTCACTTCTCTCTCACCTACCCTAACTTACTTCACAGGGTTTTTGTGAGGAGAAACTTAAGTACGTAGTACACCACTCTGGGCTCCTTGGAGGATGAGCGGGATATAAATGTAAAAATAAATAAAAATAAATAAAAATCTTTGGGACCCTCAGGGGACATATTTTTGGGTGGCACAGAGTGATTTATTGGAAAGGAGAAATTGACCAAAAAAATCCCCCCATCCCAGTGAGTTTCCATGATGCTTTAGTCTGGAATGCAACATTCTGCACGTACATACTTCATTCAGACTGGACTCACACGAATGTAAGACTATAAAACAGGTATTTTTATGCAAATATGGATTAGCAGAAACATTTCAACATGCAACACAACATATTCCCATCTCACATATTTCTTTCCCCACTCCTCCATTCCCCGCTCTAAAACACCTGGCACAGGTCATAATCACAGTGTGCAGTGTGGGACAGCAGCGACCACACCACCCAGGACAGATTTGGGGTCCCCAGGGGGTGTGGAGGCCTTGGACTTCGGCCCCAAAGTCCAGGGGTGAGAGTACCGCTGACTTCATTAGTCTGGTTGCCAGTCCAAGGATGTTTATGCTTGCATGGATATGAGCTTGGAAACACACTCAAAAGTGTCTGGGTAAAAATGAAAGGAGAGAGAAATAAAAGCAATATTGTCATGGGACTTTCCTCTAGACTAGGCCTGCACATGGTCCAAAATGTTGGATTTTGAACTGACCTGACCTCACCAACAGGGGTCATGTCAATCTCTCACAACTGTTGCGTCAGGTCAAAGACCCCACCCCTCCCTGTCCTGCCTCTCCTCCCACTCATTCACCTGGGACTGGAAGGGGGCAGGAGACAGGCTGCATCATGTCCTTTTTACACCAAAGGGAGTGCTCAAGCACTGCCTTGCCTTCTAATCTATGCCATGTGTTTAAAAGGCATCTTGTCCTCCTCTCTCTTCTTAAGACCTTGAGTGGTGTGGTGGTTTGGGGATTCACAGGTTTTTCTGAGACTGCAGCAATGGCTGAAGCCTTGTGGGGGAAATCTCAGTTTCCCAGAAGTTCATGCACCACGCAAGGAAAGGGGGGGAAATGCACTTTCCTTTGGATCTGTGAGTGGCACAGGTCCTTCTGGGGAACTAATTGATTGGTCCTAGACAACCTGTTAAGAAGTGCTTCCTCCAAGTGTCCTGGAGACTGGAATTACACCATATTTACCTGAATAGAAGATGACTCTAAATTTAAGATTCCCCCCCCCAAAAAAAACCACATTAAATACAGCTTATATGGTATTTACCTGAAAGGAAGAGGACTCTGAATTTAAAATGACCCCCATATTTCTAACATCAAAGAACTAAGGGGAAAAAACCTAGCCTTGGATTCAAGTAAATACAGTATTTCAGTTGAGAGAGTACTGGATGGGGAAATATATTTTCACTTTGACTAGATTTAAAGTTTATTAACTTCATAACTAAAACCAGTTCTGGTAAGAACTAATTTGTCCTTTCACTATACTCTTAATTGATCATTACCATCCTTACAAGTTAGCCCACTTCAGCTTTAAACGTTCACACATCTGCCATCTTGAATTGGGGTGGATGACATTATCACAAACTATGCCATTGAGGCATCTCTATGTGTCCCTACAGCTGTAGCAAATTTGGTTCAAATTGATTAGACGGTTCACAAGTTAGCCCACTTGCACCTCAAATGTTCACATGTCCACCATCTTGAATTAGGGTGGATTACATCATCACAAACTGTGCTGTTGAGGTGTCCCTATGTGTCCTAACAACTGTACCAAATTTGTTTCATATTGGTCCAGGGCATGTGGTTGATAGGGGGAAACATAGACACACACACACACACTGCCAGGTGATCACATAAGCTTACTTTCCTTAAAGAAAGTAGGCTAATGAGTTACCATTTAAAGTAAAAATCCAGACTGTGATTGGAATATAACAGTCAAAAAGCATATATTGGTTTTTATGTGTGTATGTCTTCTTAAAACTCTTTAAAATGAGAATTGTGGTTAAACTTCCTTGCCTTGAATATTATGAATTGAGAACAGCTTGTGTTCACTCCCTTGAGGCCATTTAAGAACTGAATTTAATTGTTTTCTTTTATTCTGAATGTACTCTCCCTTGGGCAGAGTTTGAATGGAAAAGTGGGATAAAAATTCCCTAGAACAACAACAAAAAAACCCCTCTGGTTTTGACTGAGATCAGAAGAGCACAATCCACATTGTTTCCAATCCATGGTATGTGGGGGCAGATGGGCAATGCAGACCTAAAACAGAGGTGTTCTATTCCTGTTGCTAGCAGTCTTTGACAGTTGCTGCTAGCATTGATTGCATAATGTTGATTTACAGCTGTGGTGACCAGCCAGCCCACCCTAAAGAGTTAACCAGAAGTGAACCCTGTCCTGACTGACAGGCTGGTGAACTCTAGAGCTCAGCCAATCCTCACACCAGGTGGGTGGGACCTAGAGAGCTGTTGGGAGGAAAGAGAGGCTCCTTGTGTTAGAAGAAACTAGGCTGGAGGTGAGAAAAGCACAGGCGGAAAGGCTTAGTGAAAAGCAATTGAGTTTTGCTCCCTCAACCTTGTGGTCAAAAGCTAGCCTGGAGATTTCTCTCATGAAATGACCTACACAGGGTCCTGGAAAGCCAGGAGGGTGGGCAACTTGAATTCTCATCCAGGATTTGGTGAGTTCAAGACAAAGGAAGTCAGGTCTTTGGCTTCTGTAAGTTTAGTCTAGGGAAAGTTTGTTTAGTCAGATTTTGCATTAGACTTTCTGTTTTCTTTTGTGTGCGCTTTGTACATCCCTGACACTGGTCTATTATTGTTTATCTGTAACATAACTAAGGTATGAAACACTAGCCTTCACCCATCCAGCCAGGGTGTTGTAAAGACTCTGTAATTTAATTGTGCTTTTGTATTTTCCTACATACCTTTTCCTTGCAACTATGGAACCACAATTTTTAAAGCGTGCTGCCCCAACTTCATCTGGGATGCTTTTTGAAGTATTCTGTAATCTATTGAGTATTTTTTACCTGTAACTAAAAACTGGGAAAACCTCAGATGGAAGCTGTCTGTGGCATTTGAATAAAACTGTTTTTCTTTTTGTTCTTTTCTTTTACAAGCCTAATTTGAGTGGGTTTTTAACTCAAGAGAAATGGGGGGGCTGAAAGGGGGCTCTTTCTCTGGTGCAAAACACACCTCAACTGGTCAATGGCTATCAGTTTTCTCCCCACGTGTAGGCTTGCACGTGGAAGGTGGTTTTGTTTTTGTTTTTGTTGTTTTACTTTTCAAATAGCAAAAGAGAGTTTTCCCTGGGATTTCCACCCTAAGCCCCAGGAGGGTCAAGCTCTGTAATAGAGAGGGGTGGTGGTGACAGCCATTTTTGAACCTACCAGAAATTTTATTTCGGAAAGTAAGAGAAAGCCTTTGCCAGAAAGCATAGAGGGGATGATTCAGCATTTTTCTTCCCCTCACATGGGCTTGCTCTGAGACAAAGGCTTTAATCTACTACAAAAGCTCTAACAGGGAGGTACAAATGCTAAAGATTATCATAATGTGCAGTCACATTCAGTAGCCTCAAAACAGGGTGATGTATGGTCTGCACTGAACATATCAGTGCACTAGGCACATATCAGTGAACTAGGAACACAGGCAGCTGCCATATACTGAGTCAGACCCTTGGTTCATGTAGCTCAATATTGTTTACACAGACGGGCAGTGGCTTCTCCAAGGTTGCAGGCAGGAGTCTCTCTCACCTCTATATTGGAGATGCCAGGGAGGGAACTTGGAACCTTCTGCATACAAGCAGAAACAATCCAGATTTTCTGCCAAAAAATCATGAATATGGCAATATGTGTATATCATGCACATTAATCATCTTGTCTATATTTGGTTTAGGTAATTATGCATAATTTATTGTTTTCTGGTACTCATTAAGAGAGGCAAGGAAGTACCGAAGACAATAAAGCCCCACCACTGATGATTACAAATCCTGTCCATACATGCGTGCACACCCACGCCCACACACGTACCACCTCCCAGAACTCTTGATCTTTCCCAAAGCATTCCACATTTCCTGGGGAGGGGCCATAGTTCAGTGGTGGAATACATACTTGGCATGCAAACAGTCCCAGGTTCAGTCCCTGGTATCTCCTGCTAGGGCTGGGAGAAATCCCTGCCTGAAACCTTGGGGAGCTGCTGCCGGTCTATACAGACAATACTGAGCTAGAAGGACCAAGGGTCTGGCTTTGTGTGAGGCAGCTTCCTGTGTTATTATAAACATGGATGATCCAAGACCTTTTGCTTCCCATACCATTTGTGGGTGATGCTCAGCATTCTCAGGCCATGCTGCAGAGGAAGCATCAGCGGCAAGGGAGCAGCACTCTCAGGCTATGCCTCCAAGCCAGGCAAGGGTGGCCACGTCATGGGGGGAAGTGGAGGTGCACTCCAGCGGGGTGAGAAGGGGGGAAATGAACAGCATGCCCCAGTGGGTGAGGAAGGGCAGTGACAGTAAGTGGCAGAGAGGCCCGCGGGGAGGCTCCTGTGGTGCTGGTGCTGGTGCTGGGTCGTGCTTTCCGCCCCCTGACGTGATCACCTCACCCTGCCTCAGGCCACCCCTGGTTATATATATATATACATTGACACCTGCATCCATAATGGCTAGAAACTTGCTGTTGAAACCAAACTCAGCACTTGACCTGAATACAATGTTGCAAAACACTCAGTGTCCTGCCCATCTTGTAGAATTGCATCCTGACACTTGGGGGTTGCTGTAGTTAGGGGAAATTAGGCTGCTGAAGCTCTCGCCTTCCCCACCAGATGGGGATATCGCAGTAAGAAGCCTTTTAATTTAACCACTCTTTCCCCTTTTAGTTTGATGGTTTTGAAGCTAGAAGTTCTTGCCAAAATATACTTGTGTAGGAGGTGGAAAGTTAACTTTATTTTTTCTTTGAAAGGGGGTGTATTCGTTCTTTACATCAAATGAAATGCAAACTGAGTATGCAGTAGCCAAGATCATGGAGAGAGCAAGGTGATTTTCTTGCTATTTTCTGAAATGCCTCTGAACTTGTGATTGCATTTATTTTAAGTAGCAAAGAGCTAAAGGTTGTTCCTTTCAGAGTTGTCATGCTGTATGATATTGAAAACATAGAGGATCTGACAGGAGAGATTCTTTATTTTGGAGGCCAGAACAGTAGAAATAGTGAGGTACAAATAAACTTCATGCAAACCACAAAATCATGCTCTAATAAAGTTAGTGGAGATATTTATTTTATTTTATTTTATTTTATTTTATTTTAAACAGATTTCTATTCTGTCCCAAAACTCATGTCTCCAGGTTTCTAGGCATTTATCACACACAAAGCCCTTCCACATTATCATATGGGAATGGTTGGCAAGGTGGAGGGTGGGCGTAAATTGCTCCTATCCTGGTAGACACAGATGAACAGAAACTCTGGGTCTGCAAACTCAGCGCACGCACAATCAAAGCAGCCATGGTCTCCACTGCAGAATCTGGGAGCTGGGTCCTCTGAGGATTGAGTCATCCATCCCAGCATGCATGGTGCTGTCAGTAGACTGGTAACCCTCACTGCATTATCAGCTATCCTTTGGCCACAAAGGGGCAGGAGATGGCCTCACCGTACTGAAGGTATTGCAAGCAATAAGATCATAGAGTGTTCTTTGCTGAGCAAAGAACATTTATAAATAACAGATCCGGTAGCCACAGTGCTCTATTGCAGACATGGCTGCTGCTTTTCAAGTCCTGCTACCAAAGGCAAATGCATCCAGACTACCCAAACTTCATGGTAGCAGTACAGCCTTTTCATCCCACCTAAGTAAAGAGCAGGGTAAATTATCTGGGTTACCTGGATTTAACTGTAGGGTTGGAGGGATCACCGTGGGTTCACACGAGCATTAATAGTGAGGTTTGCTGCCTCCATCCTACCCTCTTTTTGCTGTTTGTGAGAATGAGCTCATTGTATAAGCCTGTTCAATTCAATATGTGTTATGGTGGCTACTAAGATTGCTGAGGTACCATGCCCCATGCAGCTCAACATGTATCTAAGTCTGTTGTGATATGGCCACATTTTCTTGGGAGGAGATTTTGAAACAAACCCACCTTGCACACCGTGCATGCGTGCGTCTGCTCACATATGAGCTTATCATGAGCTTAAATAATGAGCTTATCAGCATGTGAAAAAGGCATCACTGTGTCATAAGAATCTTCCTGTTCTGCATTTATATGCAGAAGCCTGAGATGCTGGGAGAAGTTGCCCCCCGAACAATCAAACTTATTCTACAACTGACTTTGTGGATTGGGTTCTTACTGAAGTATTTGTCCCAGATTTCCCATTTCCTGTCGGGGAGCGGGGGTGTATAGTATGATGCCTTAGGGTCAACTTCTGACATCTCTAACACTGTGTTCACACTATGGGCTCCCTTGATGGAGAAGAAGAGGCAAGCTATCCCTCCTTGTCCTTCCTACATTGGAATATAGGAACACAGGATACTGGCTTCTACTGAGGTCTTTCACACAATGTCATGGCTGCTGCTGGGCCCGCTGTGGGGAAGGCAGGAACTCGCCTGCCTTCTCTGGCAGACGAGCCGCAGCTGCCCTCCCCTCTACCACAAGAGCTGGGAGCAGGACTTTCCCCCTCCCACACCCCAGGCCATGTCGTGCTACAAGTTTGTTGACTTCTCTAGTTAGAGCAGTTGCCACACTCAGAGCAGCCACTCCTTTCCCTGGCTTGTGGCTGGAAATGGCGATAGGCCGGTGCGGGGGGTAGCCATTTAACCCGGCGGGATCGCCCAGATGGTCACTGGCTGAGGTTAAGTCTTGGCAACATGCTGGGTTAAGAACTCAGGCTTGTTGCAGGGGCAGTGCCAGCACCGGGCTCAATCCTGGTGCTTCACTCCTGTGACCTGGGCAGCCTGGGCTAGGTAGCACATGTGAACAGCCTCACTGAGTCAGACCATTGGTCCATCGAGCTTAATATTGTCTACATTGACTAGCAGCAGCTTCTCCAAGTTTCTGTTGCAGCCCTACCTGGAGTTGCCAGGAATTGAACCTGTAACCTTCTGCATTCAAAACAGATGCTCTACCACTGAGCTACAGCCTCATCCCCTAAGGGGAATATCTTACAGCAGTGCACACAAGGTGTTTTGCTTCTGCTTGTTGTGGGTATATGGTGAGTAAGTGCCTTCACCTGCTCGGCTTCAAGCAACAGGGTGAGGTGCTTACTCATGAGTAGTTTTGCTCCAGCATGCCTCTTGAAACAAAATCCTTCGTATCCAGCAGATCTATTATGGCCATTCACTGGGTGCGGAGCTGCAAACTGGGCAGCCTCTCCTCGAAAGAGAGGCCTTCCCAGCCAGCAAATCTGTACCACTTTACACAGCAGGTCTAGGGACTTATTAATTAGTAGATCTGTGATGCAGGGGGCAGGGTTCTGCTTGAAATTTCAAACTGCTTGAAATCATAGCCTGCAACCCAGATCTGCTTCAGACTTAATCACTGGAGGATACTCCAGCTAGGCAAAGCTCTGTGTAGTGTCTATTCAGACTTAAGGCAGAACACTGTGGAATGGGGAGAGCAGTAGTAGTAGTAGTAGTAGTAGTAGTAGTGGTGGTGGTATAATGATCTACACATCTGCTTCCAAATTACATCCCAGGAAAAAAGGCTGGTATGAGCATGCCCTAAGAGTTTCATCTAGGTAGTTTGCTGCAAACATACTCTGGCATAGTTAAAAATATAATATTTCATCTTCCAGAACTGAAATAAGGCCTTTATCATAAGACACATTTAGTGTCACTAACTAGTACAAGTAGGATTTAGAAGGTCTTATTTTTAGCTGAATGTTTAAATTTTGATCTTTTATGTAATGTTACTTATGGGGAACCACCCAGGGATGGATACAGTTCATCATAAATCCAGATGACAGGCAGATCATGTTCCATGAGGCCTTGACATCCTTGGCACTTTGACATCTGCCATTCCCTGTCAAATAGGTTCATACATATATATTATTAAAAGCATTTGACTGTTTATTATTGCCATGCTGGAATAACATCAGGGTGACAGAGGCATCTATATTCCAGTAACACACCCATACGCCACACAGTAGGGGTATAGCACTGTGTACCATACAGTGGAGTATATTAAAGAAGGGATAGAATACAACAAACTAGAAAACCTAGGAGGACCAGAGTCCTCCACAGAATCTTTATGAGTGACAATATGAGGACTGAAAGGAAATGTGTTCCTAGACGTGTTATTGCCCTCTGGATCAAAACACAGAGTGACCTGGAGTTGGAAAAGCAAATCAGAGAGGCATCAAAGAGACAGCATGCTGTAGTAATGGGTGACTTCAATTACCCTCACCTAGACTGGGAAAATTAATGTGCGGGTATTGACAGAGAGGCTAAATTTCTAGACATGCTAAATGACTGTGCCTTAGAACATCTGGTTGCGGAACCAAACAGAGAGAAGGTGACCTTGGACTTAATCCTGAGTGGTGCCCAGGACCTGGTGTGAGATGCCAGAGTTGCAGAACCACTGGGAAACAGTGACCATAGTGTGCTCCAATTTAGCTTATGGAGCATTGCCAAGGAAGTCCAATACATATGTGTTGGACATCTGTACTGCAGCCCCTTGTGGACAGTTAGAACCCAGGCACCATATCTGGAAAAGTATTGGGGCAGGGAAGAGCAGGTAAGGAGCTCTTTACTGGCTCCTTAAGGGAACTGCTCCCCATCCCATTGAACCGGCTTGAACGTCGGTGCCTGAGCCAGTTTGGTGCTTCCGAGGGGAGGCGCTGAACCATCTCATGCACATCCCTACTCTGTACCAGAGGACTGGAAAGGAGCTAATGTAACTCCAATTTTCAAAAAGAGATGGGGGTGGGGGGTGGATCCAGGAAACTACAGGCTAGTAAGCTTAACTTCTGTGCTGGGTAAATTGATGGAAAGCATACTTAAGGACAAAATGGTTAAACATATAGAAGAACAGGTCTTGGTGAAGGAGAACCAGCTTGGCTTCTGCAAGGGCAAGTCTTGCCTTACTAACCTTTTGGAGTTCTTTGAGTGTGTCAACAGGCATGTGGATAAAGGTGACCTGGTTGGCATAGTATACTTGGACTTCCAAAAAGCTTTTGACAGAATTCCCCACCAAAGGCGGGGAGTAAACTTAGAAGTCATGGGATAAAGGGACAGGTTCAATTGTGAATTGGTAACCGGTCGAAGGACAGGAAACAGAGGCTGCATTTGCACATAACATTAAACTGGAGGTCCCTTCACTTTCAGTTTCATAAACTGTATGTCCGAATGTGGGCAATTGGAGTTTAAAAATAATAATGGACCCATGGCTTTCCTCCCCAGACTCTGATTTGTACCTACAGTTATATCTATGTTTTGCACCCTTCAACTCCGGTTTGGCAGTGCCAGTGTTACATTGGAACACTGGCACTGCAGTTTCCCCCTTCTACAACCAGAGTTAAGGGAGGAAGCTCCTCCCTCGCTCCAGCTGCTATTGGCTCTTGGGGCTGTCGTTCATTAAAGAAGGAAGCCCAGGCAGCCAGTTCCCCCTACTTTCTGCAGTCTTGCTGACTGCAGAGAGGCAGGTCTCCTGAACATCTGGATTCAGATGGAAGAGTGTGGGGGGCAGTGGGGACACGGAACTGAGGGTCCATTTGACCCATGGTTCCACATTATGTCCAAAGGCAGCTAATGGGTAGGAATAAATGGACAGTTTTCGCAATGGAGGAAAGTAAGAAGTAGGGTTCCCCAGGGATCTGTATTTGGACCAGTGCTCTTTAACTTATGTATAATCTAGAAGTTGAGGTGAGAAGTGAAGTGGCCAGATTTGCAGATTACACTAAACTATTTAGGGTAGTGAAATCCAAAACAGATCTATCTATCTATTTATTGGATTTATATACTGCCCTTCCAAAATGGCTCAGGGTGGTTTACAAATTAAAACAAACCATTAAAACAATAAAGAGCTAAGACAAATTAAAAACAATATAACAACAATTAACAATTTTAAAACATTTTAAAACAACTATTAAACAATTACAGTGATTAAAAGCCCCAAAATCGGGTTAAAATATTAAAACAGATATAAAAACTCTGGAAAGCCTGGCCAAACAAATACGTTTTAAGGGCTCTCCTGAAGGCCAATAGAGAATTCAAATTGCGGATTTCTGCAGGGAGCGCATTCCACAGCCCCGGAGCAGCTATAGAGAAGGCCCGCTTCCGAGTCGCCACCAGACAAGCTGGTGGTAACTGGAGACGAACCTCCTCAGATGACCTTAATGTGCGGTGGGGATCACACAGAAGAAGGCGCTCTATAAGGTAACGCGGGCCTAAGCCGTTCAGGGCCTTTAAGGTAATAACCAGCACTTTGTATTTTGCCCAGAAACATATTGGTAGCCAGTGCAGTTGTTTCAAAATAGGTGCAATATGTTCTCTCCGGGTTACCCCAGAGACCAATCTGGCTGCTGCATTCTGAACTAATTGAAGTTTCCGAACTACGTACAAAGGCAGCCCCATGTAGAGCGCATTGCAATAGTCAAGCCGGGAGGTTACCAGCTGGTGCACCACTGTTTTGAGGTCATCCTCCTCAAGGAATGGGCGCAGCTGTCAAATCAGCTGAAGCTGATAGAAAGCACTCCTGGCCATGGCCTCCACCTGAGAAACCAGGGTGAGGCCTGGGTCCAGGAGTACTCCCAAGCTGTGCACCTGCTCCTTCTGGGGGAGTGTAACCCCATCCAGCACAGGAAGATCTCACTCCTCAGATTCTGAGCCCGCACAATGAGCACCTTCATCTTGCTTGGATTCAGCTTCAATTTGTTATCCCTCATCCAGCCCATTACTGCCTGTAGGCAGGCATTTAGAGAATGAGTGCCATTTCCAGAAGATGAAAAGGAGAAGTAGATTTGGGTGTCATCAGCATACTGATAACACCCAGCACCAAATCTCCTGATGTCCTGACCCAGCGGTTTCATGTAGATATTGAAAAGCATTGGTGACAGAATGGAGCCCTGAGGGACTCCATATAACAGCTCCTGCTTTGGGGCGTGACTGTCACCAAGCTCCACCATCTGGGATCTACCCGAGAGATAGGAACGGAACCACTGCAGAGCAGTGCCCCCTATTCCCAACTCCCTCAGGCGACCCAGAAGGATACCATGGTCGATGGTATCGAACGCTGCCGAGAGATCCAAGAGGACCAACAGAGTCACACTTCCTCTGTCGATTTCCTGGTAAAGGTCATCCATCAGGCCGACCAAGGCTGTCTCAACCCCATAGCCCGTTCTAAAGTCAGTTTGAAATGGGTCTAGATAATCAGTTTCCTCCAAAACCATCTAGAGCTGGTTAGCCACCACCCTCTCGATTACTTTGCCCAGCCAGGGGAGATTGAAGATTGGCCTAAAACTATCCATTGCTGAGGGATCCAGGGAAGGCTTCTTAAGAAGCAGTGTAACTATTGCCTCCTTCAAACAGAGGGGCACCCTACCCTCCCTCAGCTATGCATTTATGATATTAACTAGGCCATCTCCAACAACCTCTCTGCTAGATCGAAGCAGCTAGGTTGCCAAGGATCCAGAGAACAAGTGGTAGGCCGTACCGCTGCAAGCAGCTTGTCCACGTCATCAGGAGTCACAGATTGAAACTGATCCAACCTAAGACTGCAAGAGGGATTGCGGGATACCTCCCTCACAGACCTTGCAGAAATAGTGAAGTCCATGTTGCCCTGAATACAGGAGATTTTATTTGCAAAGAACCCACTAAAGACGTCACAGCAGAGTATCTCTGGGAGCTGATTTGAGGCAGAAGGAGCAGAAGGAGCAGAGATTATACTCCTCACCACCCGGGATAACTCTGCCGTACGTGAACTCGCAGACACAATGCACGCCAACCAAAAACGCTTTTTTGCCGCGCGCACCACCATTGCATAGGTCTTCAAATGGGTTCTATGCTGCATCCTGTCAGATTCGAGCCGAGTTCTCCTCCACTTGCGTTCCAGTCGCCTACCAAGCCACTTCATCCCCCGCAACTCCTCCGTGTACCAGGGGGCCATCTTAGAAGCAGGCCTGGAGGGACGCTTAGGAACAATAATATCTACTGCCCTGGTGAGTTTGCTATTCCATGTTCCCACCAGGGCATCGACAGAATCACCGGCCGCACCAACATCGAAACCCTCCAAGGCCTTTTGGAAACCTGCTGGGTCCAGCAGCCTTTTGGGGCAGACCATCCTAATAGGTCCATCACGCCTGCAGGGGTGGATTGTGACCGTGATACCAACCTTAACCAGGTAGTGATCCGTCCATGACAATGGGGTAACCACCGGATTCCCCACCCACGGAACACCCCCCTGATCTGAACAGAAGACCAAATCCAGTGTGTGGCCGGCAACATGAGTTGGTTCAAAAATTAATTGGGATAGGCCCATAGTTGTCATGGCCGCTATGAACTCCTGAGCCGCACCAGACAAGCCAGTCCCAAAGTGAATATTGAAGTCCCCCAGCACCAAGAGCCTGGGAGACTCCAACACCAACTCCGTGACCAGCTCCGTCAGCTCAGTTAGGGAGTCAGTTGGGCAGCGGGGTGAACGGTACCCTAACAGAATCCCCAATCTATCCCTAGTTCCCAGCCTCAAAAATACACACTCAATATAGGTCAACTGTCTCACAGGGGCCCTGGTAAGGGAGATAGTATTTTTATGGACCACAGCCACTCCACCCCCCACCCCCCGCCCACTTCCCCTAACCTGCTCCACAACAGAGTAACCTGGAGGGAGAAGCTGAGCCCACACTGGGCCACTCGCCTCCCCCAACCAGGTCTCAGTTATGCATGCCAGGTCAGCTCCCTCATCCATGATCAAATCATGAACAATTTCGGTCTTATTTTGAACTGACCTGGCATTACAAAGGAGCAAGGTCAGGCTCTGTGGGTAGTTGGTGCTGCTCCCCAAGGCCTGAGAATTGTCAGAACAGTTGGAAGTAGAAATAGTTACTAGATTACTATTTCTCTTCCCCTGTAACGGCCAGCTGTTCTGCCAGTGCCAATTCTTCTATTCCTCACCACTACAGCAATAGCTGCCCCAAGGCTGCCCGGCGCACCCCCTGCATCATCCCCTTCAGGGGAGCCCAAACACATCTCAACAACTAGGCCTGGCACAACTCAGGGCAATAATAACAGCACTTTGAGCCAAAAAATCCACCCACCCACGAAACAACCACCCCCCAGCCCTCAGTCCCACCCCTAAAGGCCCGGACCCAAAGGCCGGCCCCCTTTGGTGGCCGGCTTCGGCAGCCGCCTACAGGCAGGCTGTCAGCCATGCCACCGGCGTGTCTTCAGCAATATTTATGAGCCTCTAAAACTTCCCAGCAGCCCCTTCTGCCACAAAGGACTGCTGGCCAACACAGGTGTTAATTGTCAGGCTTTCTGAAGGCAGCAGGCTGGCAGACAGCTCCTTGTCCAGGCAAGATGGAAAAACAAACCCAGAGGGGCCAGATGTAAAGATGTAAAGTGAGGAGCTCCAAAAGGACCTCTCCAAACTGGGAGACAAAATGGCAGATGCGGTTCAATGTAAGCAAGTGATGCATATTGGGGCAAAAAAAAACCCAACTTCACATATACAGTGAAGGGGTCTGAGCTGCCAGTGACTTACCAGGAGAGAGATCTTGGGATTGTGGTGGACAGCTCATTGAAAATGTTGACTCGGTGTGCGGCAGCTGTGAAAAGGGCAAATTCCATGCTAGGGATCATTAGGAAGGGGATTGAAAATAAAAATGCTAATATTGTAATGCTCTTATACAAATCTATGGTTCTGCCACATTTGGAGTACTGCATACAGTTCTGATCACTGTATCTTAAGAATGACATTGTAGAACTGGAAAAACTGTAGAAGAGGGCAACCAAGATGATCAAGGGCCTGGAGCACCTTCCTTATGAGGCAAAGCTATGCCATCTGGGCCTTTTTAGTTTGGAGAAGAGGCAACTATGGAGAGATATGATAGGTGTGTATATGGATGAAGTAGAGAGAGTGGACAGAGATAATTTCCCCCCTCCTGTTTCACAGCACTAGAACCAGGGGTCATCCCATGAAGCTGAAGGCTGGGAAATTTAGAATCAACAAAAGGAAGTACTTTTTTACACAGCGCATAATTAATCTATAGAATTCTCTGCCATGGGATGCAGTTATGGCCAATTGCTTGGATGGCATTAAAAGGGGTATAGTGAATTAAAGCCTTTGTCTCAGAGCAAGCTCACGGGAGGTAAAGAAATGCTGAATCATCCCTACTGAGCTTTCTGGCTAGGCTTCTCCTAAAATTATTCTGTAATTATAGGTAGGTTCAAAAGGCTGCCACCAAGCACCCTAAAACCTGCAGAGATCTGGACCAGTGGATTGGGTGCTGTAATCCAAGGTCCCTCTGGGCAAATAATAAAAAAAAATCCTTCCATTTGTAAGTTTACACGGGATGAGAAAACTGTTAGCTGCTGAATGTCTGAGGACATGTTTGCATCAGAGGACTCCCCCCTTCAGCCCATACTTTTTCCTGTGTTAAAAACCAACTCTGAGAGGCTTGTAAAAGGAAAAGACTCTAAAAAACATTTTTATTCAAGTACTGCCAACTGCTTGTTGAGAAAGCTGAGGCTTTCTCAGCTTTAAATACAGCTAAGAACACTTAATAGGATTACAAAGATAGGTTGTCTTAATGAATGCTTAAATGTTTACAGAGACTTTTGCAAAGCCCTAGGTGTATTGGACATAGGCTGGGGTTTATTATTTCAGTTGCATTACATGTAAACAATAAAAGAACAGTATCAGGAATTTGAAAACACACACACCAAAGAAATAGAAATTCTAACATAAAGTCTGATTAAACAAACTTTTCCCTAGACTAAACTGCCCTTTTTATTGAACTTACCCAATTCCTGAGCAGAAACAAGCTTCCTGTAATCCTTTCTTTCAAGGATCTACAGAGTTATTCCATGAGAGAAACCTCCATGCTGGCTACAACCATGAGGAAGCAAACTCTGTTGCCCCTCACTAAGCCTTTCCGCACGTGCCTCTCTCCAACAAAGACTGCCCTTCTTGTTCCCAGAATTCCCCGCAATCCCTCTCTAGGTCCCACCCACCTGGTGTACTGATTGGCTGCCCTGGAGTTCACCGGCGTGTCAGTCAAGACAAGGCTTCATTCCCTGTTACCTCTTTTTAGGGGGAGGGGTGGCTGTTCACTGCAAGGGGCTTAGACAAATTCATGGAGGACAGGTCTATCAGTGGCTACTAGTCTGGTGGCTATAGGCCACCTTCAGCCTCAGAGGCAAGATGCCTCTGAATACCAGTTGCAGGGGAGCAACAGCAGGAGAGAGGGCATGCCCTCACCTCTTGCCTGTGGGCTTCTCAGAAACATCTGGTGGGCCACTGTGTGAAATGAGATGCTGGACTGGATGGGCTTTGGGCCTGATCCAGCAGGGCTGGTCTTATGTTCACATCTTGAATGGATAGTGACTGACATTCAAACTAGCACTGACTGCACTGTTGCAGCAGTACCTGAGATCCAGGCCAGCGCTGCGCCATTGTGAGAAACGGGAGGAGCAATTGTCAACTATCTCCTCATCCCTCTGAATGAAGCCCACTGTGCCTCCCAAAGACATGTCCCTGAGGGGTCACGCAGAAACGGCCACTGACAACATATTGTTTTAATATACTTGACAGTAAGAAGCACATTTGGAAAACCAGAAGCTGCCTTACACCAAGTCAGATCACTGATCCATCTAGCTCAGCCCCCTTGCCTACACTGACTGGCAACAGCTCTCCAGGAGAGAACCCCAGCCCTCCCTGGAGATACCACAGAGTGAACCTGGAACCACTGCAGGTGGTTCCAGGTTCTGGAAAGTGGTACCAGGCCTACCATTACAGCCCTTCTCTAAGAACAAGCCTTGTGAGCTGCTATTGGGCTATTTGTGTCCTATGTGAACGTTGTTAATGTGGAACAGAACATACAAGAGAAAGTGAATATACATTCTAATCTGTACAGGTTTTGCATACAGATTATTAACTAATATTGATTGAAGCCTCACATGAAAGGACCTTAGATCTGGTGTGTGTGTGTGTGTGTGTTTAGTTTAGATTTCACAAATGTGTAGGAGAATTGCACAAGGGCCAAACAGAGCACTCAGATCTATTGAATACATTTCCTCTTTTTTTTTTTTTAATGTCCTTACTTGGCCACAGAAGTTAGCATAGTTTGGAAGAGGGTGGAATTCATGGGCCCAGGCATACAAAGGATTGAGGACACATGATCCTTCATTCATTTGGGCTGCTCCATCTTCAGCCTCCAGATATAAATATAAAAACAAATATCTTTCTATTTAAAAATTTATATATATATATATATATATATATATAGAGAGAGAGAGAGAGAGAGAGAGAGAGAGAGAGAGAGAGAGAGAGAGATCACATAAAACACAAAGCAGCAGCGGTAGAACTGTATGCTAATATAAAAGTGAAGAGCTACATTTTTACTTGTTTTCTAAAAACTGTAATGGAGACTGAGGAGCGGATGCCAGCCAGGAAAGCTGCGTGAACTCTCAAACTGGGAGATTGTGAGCCCTTTAGAGACAGAGAACTCTCTTTATTATTTTTGCTACATAAACCACCTTATGAACTTTTTTTTGGTGAAAAGTGATGTATAAATATTCTACATCAATATTATTTATTTATATGAAAGTCTTTTTGATTTACTAAAGCTGTACTAAGGCAAAAATAAACTGTTGTGTGGACATACGTGTATATTTGATTATAATGAATTATAGATATGTTATAATTGAACAGATATAACAGGATGCCCAATTTATTTATTTATTTAACACATTCTTATACCACCCAAAACACAAATTCTCTGGCGGTTTACAACAAAACAATAAAAACAAACAAATAAAAAGATTAAAACATTTCAACTATTAAAATTTAAAATGTTAAAACTAATAATATCTAATTAAAAGTCTGGGTGAACAAATGCATCTTGACTGCCTTTTAAAAAGTTGTAAGAGATGGGGAGGCTCTTATTTCAGCAGGAAGTGTGTTCCAAAGCCTCGGGGCAGCAACAGAGAAGGCCTATCCCCTGAGTAGACACCAGACGAGCTGGTGGCAACTGCAGACAAACCTCTCCAGATGATCTCAATGGGTGGTATGGTTCATAGCAAAGAAGACGTTCTCTTAAATATCCAGGGCCCAAGCTGTTTAGGACTTTATAGGTTATAACCAAAACCTTGTACTTTGCCCGGAAACTTATTGGCAGCCAGTACAGATCTTTTAAGATAGGAGTGATATGGTCTCTCTGAGATGACCCAGAGACCAACCTGGCTGCTGCATTCTGGACTAACTGCAGTTTCCAGACTATGTACAAAGGCAGCCTCACATAGAGCACATTGCAGTAATCAAGTCTGGAGGTTACCAGCAGATGTACCACTATTTTGAGGTCGTTCATCTCAAGAAACAGACGCAGCTGGCATATCAGCCAAAGCTGATAAAAGGCACCTCTAGCCACTGCCTCAACCTAGGACACCAGGGATAGGTTTGTGTCCAGAAGCACCCCCATACTGCGTACCTGTTCCTTCTAGGGAAGTGTGACCCCATCCAGAATTGTCAGATCAAAATTATCTCCCAAGTTCCGACTACGCACAAGAAGTACCTCCATCTTATCTGGATTCAGCCTCAGCCTGTTACCTCTCATCCAGCCCATCACTGCCTCCAGGCAGGCATTAGGGAGGTTATGCCTTCTCCTGATGATGTTGACATGGAGAAATAGGTTTGGGTGTCATCAGCATACTGATAACACCCTGCACCAAATCTCCTGATGATCTCTCCCAGCGGTTTCATGTAGATGTTAAGCAACATTGGAGACAATAGGGAGCCTTGAGGGACACCAAACTGAAGTTCAGTTTTTGAAGAACAGTCCCCGAGGGATACAATCTGGAATCTGCCTGAGAGGTAAGAGTGGAACCACTGCAAAGCAGTGCCTCCCACCCCCAACCTCCTCAGACACTCCAAAAGGATACTATGATCGATAGTATTGGAAGCCGCCAAGAGGTCGAAAAGGACCAACAGAGTCACACTTCCTCTGTTAATTCCCAATTGGAGATCATCCGTCAGGCCGACCAAGGTAGTCTCCACCTCATAGCCCACCCAAAGGCCAGTCTGAAACGGGTCTAGATCCAAGACTGCCTGGATTTTGGAGGCCACCACCCTCTCAATTACCTTGCCCAGCCACGGAAGGTTGGAGACAGGCCTAAAGTTGCTCAACTCGGAGGAATTCAAGGCAGGCTTCTTCAGAAGTTGTCTAATAATTGCTTCCTTAAGGCAAGGAGGCATCCTGCCCTCCCTCAGAGAAGTATTTATGATCTCTACCAGGCCTTCTACAACAACCTCCCTGCCAGACAGTATTAGCCATGTCAGGCAAGGGTCAAGAGAACAGGTGGTAGGTCGCATCGCTCCGAGCAGCTTGTCCACATCCTCACAAGTCACAAAATTTAGCTCAAGGCAGCATGACATGGGGCTCATGCAGGCATGACCAGACCTGTCCTGCTAAGCTTCACCACAGTTGCTGTAAATCTGTGAACATGCTTTTATCTGTTAACAAATATACAGTACACCCACAACAAAATGCTGCATTATATCCCTGGTATTCATGTGTTGTTTGAGCCTGTGGTTGAGCATGGCAAAAACAAAAAAACCCCACAGGAGTCCCTATTCTTGGGTCTTATTTCACATGCATTTCCCCGTTTTCTGGATGTGTGCGGGAATAGGGGCAAGGAGTGCACTAGAGGTGTGCAAAAGCAAAGGAGCCAGCGTAGTGTAGTGGTAAGAGTGCTGGACTAGGACCAGGGAGACCTGAGTTCAAATCCCCATTCAGCCATGATTCTAGCTGGGTGACTCTGGGCCATTCACTTCTCTCTCAGCCTAACTTACTTCACTGGGTTGTTGTGAGGAGAAACTCAAGTATGTAGTACACTGCTCTGGGCTCCTTGGGATATAAATGTAAAAATAAATAAATAACAAATAAATAAATAAAAATTTGATTTGAGGTAGAATCAAATTGCAAAATCCTAGAATTGATTCATTGAAAACAGCCAGGTTGCCAGCTGTCTCAACAAATCAACTTTGAATCACACATATCGATTCGAGTGCCATTTTGAGGCCCATTTTTCTGGGGAGAGCTGGAAAAATTGGCCTCAAAATGGTGCTGTTTTTCTGGGGAGAGCTGAACTGCAATTGGGGCCATCAGGTAGACTAGCCCTCCGCTCTAGACTTAGTGTGTCAGCCTACCTTGGAGAACTGGTCTACCTGGTCTCCTTGAAAAAATAGGCCTCCAAATGGTGCTTGAATCACTTGAATCAGTTCGAACTGAATCAGGGGTGATTCTACTCAAATCAGGCCATTTATTTTAAGGGTGATTTGATTTGATGTCGAATAACTAGAATCACTTCAATTCAAATCAATTCGAGTTCAAATCGATCTTTACATCTCTAATGTGCACTGGTGCTCAGCCCCAGCTCATTTTCATCCAGCCCTAAACTTTTTAGAGTTCATGGTTAGTGAGGGATCAGTTTAATATTTTCATCAAAAAAATTTGAAGTTGTATGAAGGGAAAGGGATTGTGGATTAGGCTGTATCTAATGGTGAATGTTGTTAGTTTATTGTGTGACTATGTGTATACGTGTGCACATACAATGATCAACACATTCAGTGTGCAACTTCTCCATCCATTCCTCAGGAGAGTTCACACACAATTGTGAACTTTATAGAACAACATCAAAACAAGGTAGCACCTTTTAGACTGATGTTTTAATATGCAAGCTTTCGTGAGAGCCTATTAACCCAGACACAACACACAAGCTTAAATATATCAAACCCCTTCCCCCTCAGAAACACAAAAGGTGTGAATGGCTGGTGAAAAAACTAAAGAGTTTTAGACACCTTTCTCTAAGAAGCAGAAGAGGTTGTGACCAGTGTTTTCTCTAATTTTTTTCATCTGTGTGAGGAATGAGTTCTGTTCTGGGCAGCAATAGGCAGTGTGCTCACATGGATTCAGAGTGGGGCCTTCCTGATTCAACTTGAGTGAGAACTAAAATTAACTGAGCGGACACCACAAAATTTGTGAGTGTGCGCACGTGTACACACCTTAGAGGGAACACTGGTTGTGACTATATTGAGGGAGTATTCATCAAGATGAGAAATTCCCATTCTTTTTGTTCAAGCCTTCCTTCTCCCTCCTTGCCACTGAGTTCCATTAGCTATACCCTCCTGGTTGTCTGTTAAGTTTATCTATCTATCTATCTATCTGTCTATCTAACATATTTCTATATCGCCCAAAAGTTGTGTCTCTGGGCGATTTACAAATAAAACCATTTAAACATTAAAATCAGTTAAAACATTAAATGTATTAAAATTATAAACCTGATTAAAAGCCTGGGTGGAAAAATACATCTTCAGTGCCTTTTTAAAAGTTGCCAGAGATGGGGAGGCTCTTATTTCGACAGGGAGCGCATTCCAAAGCCCAAGGGCGGCAACAGAGAAGACTGTCCCAGAGCAGCCGCCAGATGAGCTGGTGGCAACTGCAGACAAACCTCTCTCTCCAAACAATTTTAATGGGCAATGGGGCTCATGGTGAAGATGTTCTCTTAAATACACAGGGCCTAAGCTGTTTAGGGCTTTATAGTTAATAACCAGCACCTTGTATTTTGCTTATCGGCAGCCAGTGTAGTTCTTTCAACACAGCAGTGATATGGTCTCTCCGAGATTTCCCAGAGACGAACCTGGCTGCTGCATTCTGTACCAACTGCAGTTTACGGATTACATAAAAAGGCAGCCCCACATACAGCGCATTGCAGTAGTCCAGCCTAGAGGTTACCAGCATATGTACCACCATTCTGAGGACCTTCATCTCAAGAAACGGATGCAGCTGGCATATCAGCTGAAGCTGATAGAAAGCATCTCTGGCCACCACCTCAACCTTGGACACCAGGGAGAGGTTCAGATCCAGAAGTACCCCAAGACTACATACCTGTTCCTTCCGGGGGAGTGTGATCCCATCCAGAACTGGCAGATCAAAATTGTCTCCTGAGTTCTGACCCAACACAATAAGTACCTCCGTCTTATCTAGATTCAGCCTCAGTTTGTTATCCCTCATCCAACCTATCACCACCTTCAAGCAGGCATTTAGAGAGGTTATACCTTCTCCCAATTATGTTGATATGGAGAAATAGATTTGGGTGTCATGAGCCTACTGTAACATCCTGCACTAAATCTCCTGATGATCTCTCCCCTCGGCTTCATGTAGATGTTAAACAACATCGGAGACAATATGGAGCCATGAAGGATACCATACAAAAGTTCAGATTTTGAAGAACAGTCTCCAAGAGACACCATCTGGAATCTGCCTGTGAAGGAGGAGCGGAACCACTGCAAAGCATTGCCTCTCACACTAATCCCCTCAGACGTTCCAGAAAGATACCATGGTCAATAGTACTGAAAGCTGCCGAGAGATCCAATAGGACCAACCGAGTCACACTCCCTCTGTCAATTCCCAATTGGAGATCATCCAAAAGCCAGTTTGAAATGGATCTAGATTGCCTGGAGCTGGGAGGTCACCACCGGCACCTTCTCAATCACCTTGTCCACCCATGGAAGGTCTGAGACAGGCCTGTAGTTTCTTAACTCTGTTGCTTAGCTCTGAGGGATCCAAGGCAGGCTTCTTCAGAAGGAGTCTAATAATAGCCTCCTTAGGATAAGGATCCTGCCCTCCCTCACAAAAACATTTATAATCTCTACCAGGCCCTCTACAACAGCCCCCCCCCGATAGTATAAGCCATGTCGGGCAAGGATCAAGAGGGCAGGTGGTAGGCCACATCATTCCAAGCAACTTGTCCACATCCTCAGGAGTCATGAACTGAAACTGATCCGGGGTCATCACATAAGCGGAGCTGCTGGACACCCCAGCATCAGACTCATAACAATTGTGGAGTTTGAATCTATGTTGATCCGAATATGAGATATTTTGTCCACAAAAAAATCCTCATTTAAAACGTCACAATGAGTAATTGTTGGTTCCAAGTACTGATTCAAGGGGGAAGGGGCACACACTAGCCCCTTCAAAACCCTGAAAAACTTCACCACAACCCTGAAAAACTCCACCAGATGTGAACTTGTGCAGACAATATGGGTGAAAAATAATCACTTCTTTGCCGCACGTATCGCCTGAGCATAGGTCTTCAAATGCGCTCTATGTAATCTGTTGGATTTGAGTTGAATCTTTCTTCACTTGCACTCTAGTTGTCTACCTCACCACTTCAGCCCCTGTAGTTTTTCCGTATACCAAGGGGCCAGTTTCAAAGTGGGTCGGAGAGGACGCTTAGGAGCAATCATGTCCACTGCCCTAGTGAGTTGATTGTTCCAATTCTCCACCAGAGTGTCAACAGGGTCACCAGGAGAGCCAACACTAAATCCATCCAAGGCTTATTGGATCCAATAACCTTTTCAGGCAGACCATCCTAATGGGCCCCTCGCCCCTGCGGATGTGGTCATGATGTAGTCATGAGTCCAACCTTAACTAGATGGTGGTCTGTCCATGACAATGGGGAAATGGTAGTCCATGACAATGGAGTCCCCACCTATGGAACATCCATGGAGTGAAAGACCAGATCAAGCGTGTAATGAGGCCACTTGGGATAGGACCATAGTTGTCATGTCAATATGTCAATGAGAGCCAGCGTGGTGTAGTGGTTAGAGTGCTGGACTAGGACCGGGGAGACCCGAGTTCAAATCCCCATTCAGCCATGAAACTAGCTGGGTGACCCTGGGCCAGTCACTTCTCCCTCAGTCTAACCTACTTCACAGGGTTGTTGTGAAAGAGAAACTCAAGTATGTAGTGCACCGCTCTGGGCTCCTTGGAGGAAGAGCGGGATATAAATGTAATAATAATAATAATAATAATAATAATAATAATAATAATAATAATAATAATGGCGCTATGAACTCCTGAGCCACCCCTGACAAATTGGTCCCAAAGTGAAAATTGAAGTCCCCCAGGAAAACAAGCCTGGGAGAGTCGAATGCCAAGCCCAAGACCAAGTTTGTCAACTCATAGGGATTCTGTTGGGCAGCGAGGTGATCAGTACACCAACAGAAGTCCTAGTCTATCCCTGGTCCCCAAACTTAAGTATACACATTCAATATGGTAAGACACTTCAACAGGGATCCTGGCAAGGGAGATGCTCTTATAGACCACAACCACTCCACCTCTCCGCCCATGTCCCCTCCCCTGCTCCTCAACATAGTACCATGAAGGGAGAAGCTGAGACCAGATTGGGCCACCAGCCAACCCCAACTAAGTCTCTGTCATACATACCAAATCGGCTCCTTCATCCAGAATCAGATCATGGATGATTTCAGGGGTGGTTTTTTGTTGTTGTTTTTTAAACATTCATTTATTTAATTAAGTAAATATTATAGGAACATAGGAAGCTCCCATATACCTAGTCAGACCATTGGTCTATCTAGCTCAATATTGACTTCACATATTGGCAGTGGCTTCTCCAAGGTTGCAGGCAGGTGTCTCTCTCAGCCCTATCTTGGAGAAGCCAGGGAGGGAACTTGGAACCTAGATGCTCTTCCCAGAGCGGCTCCATCCCCTGAGGGAATATCTTGCAGTGCTCACACATCAAGTCTCCCATTCAAATGCAACCAGGGCAGAACCTGCTTCACTAAGGGGACAAGTCATGCTTGCTACCACAAGACCAGCTCTCCTCTCCAAAATATTGACTTCCCGCTTACCTATCTGTGCGGTTCACATTAACTATACATATAAACCATTGCTATAATTCAAAACATAATCCACATTACTACTCGATTTTACCCAACCTGCTGTCAATACTATATTTCAAACCCTGCAGAAAAGTCCATATTAGAAAAATAGTTCTTTAAGTAAAGTAAAAATGGTTCCCAATCTTCTTGGAAACATTCCAAATTTTCATCCCTTATAAGTGCTGTAAGCTTTGCCATCTCAGCATATTCCAAAATTTTTATCAACCAGTCTTCTTTGGAGGGCATTTTAGTGTCTTTCCATTTCTGCGCATATACTCTCCTAGCTGCCATGGTTGCATACATAAAAAATGTTAAATTTCTTCTGGAAAACTCTCCTTGGGATATTTCCAGCAAGAAGGATTCTGGCCTCTTAGGAAATGTCATTTTAAAATTTTTCTTCAACTCATTATATATCATATTCCAAAAAGCCTTTGCCTTCCCGCATGACCACCACATATGGAAAAAGGTTCCTTCACATTGTCCATATTTCCAACATTTGTTTGAAACATTTTTATACATTAATGCTAATTTTTTCGGTATCAGGTACTACCTATACATCATCTTATAATACTTTTCTGTTAAAGTATAACATGCAGTAAACTTTAAATCAGTTTTCCATAATTTTTCCCAAGCAGCCATATCTATATTATGACCCACATCTTGAGCCCATTTTATCATAGTCGTTTTAACCACTTCATCTGTTGTATCCTCCAAAAGCAACAACTTATACATCTTAGAGACTAATCTTTCATCATTTTCACACTTCTTCTCGAATCTCAACATTTGATCCACAAATCCAACTTTAAGATCCTTTTTATAAATTTCATTTAGCTGATGATACTGAAAGCAATTACTAACCAAATTTTGTACTTCGTTTAAATTTTTTAATTTACAGCCCTTCTCTTGAAAACATAACAAATCAATATAGTTGCCCAAATCAGATTGCATATTTGTCTCTTTACGTGCCAAAGCCTCAATCGGGGATACCCATAATGGTGTTTTATACTCCAACCATTTTTTATATTTTGCCCACACTCCCATCAGACTCCTTCTTACATAGTGATTAAGAAAGTCTTTATGCACTTTGCTTTTATCATACCACAAATATGAGTGCCAGCCAAACCTTCTATCAAATCTTTCCAAATCAAGTATTCTGGGATTTCTTAATGTTATTCATTCCTTTAACCACGTCAAACAAACAGCATCAAAATACAGCCTTAAATCAGGCAGGGTAAGACCACCTCTTTCTTTAGCATCTGTTAAGTTTTTTAATTTAATTTTTGGTCTTTTCCCTTGCCATACAAATTTAGTTATGTCCTTTTGCCATTGCTTGAAACAGGTTAACGTACTGATTATAGGAACAGTCTGAAAAAGAAACATTTTGGGTAATACATTCATCTTCACAGCTGAAATTCTTCCCATTAAAGATAAGTTCATTCTAGTCCATCCTTGCAAATAAATTTTTACTGTATTTCATATTTTAATATAATTATTTGAAAAAAAACAAAGAGTTTTTATTTGTCAACAAGACACCCAAATATTTAATTTTCTTCTCCACTTTCAATTCACTTATTTCATAAAGTCTGTCACTGGATTTCTGCTCCATACTTTTTGTCAACACCTTCGTTTTACTTTTTTTTATCTAAAACCCGGCCAATTGGCCAAATGATGATTTCAGGTTTATTCTGGACTGACCTGGCATTACAAAGAAGCAAGGTGAGGCTCTGTGGGTGGGTGGCATTGCAAGGTCAAAGAGTTGGCAGGACAGCCAGAAGGTGAAACAGCAATTAGGTTTCTGATTTCCCTCCCCCTGCAATGGCCTGCTGACCTGTCAATGTTACTTCTTCTGTGCCACGCCACCACTGGAATAGCTGCCCCGTAATCAGTGGATATACCACCTGTCTCCCCATAAGAACAGCCCTGTTGGATCAGGCCCATGGCCCATCTAGTCTAGCATCCTGTTTCACACAGTGGCCCACCAGATGCTGCTGCAAGCCTACAGGCAGGATTTGAAGGCATGCCCTCTCTTCTGCTGTTACACCCCTGCAACTGGTACTCAGAGGCACCCTGCCTTTGGCTGGAGGAGGCCTATAGCCCTCTGACTAGTAGCCGTTGATAGAGCTCTCCTCCATGAAGTTATCCAAACCCTTCTGAATGCCATCATCCAAGTTGTTGGCTGTCACTACATCTTGTGGCAGAGAATTCCACAAGTTGATTATGCATTGTGTGAAAAAGTACTTCCGTTTGTTCATCCTAAATTTCCTGGCAATCAATTTCATGGGATGACCCGTGGTTCTAGTGTTATGGGAGAGGGAGAAGAATTTCTCTCTATCCACTTTCTCCACACCATACATGATTTTATAGACCTCTATCACGTCCCTTGCAGTCATCTTTTTTCTAAACTAAATAGCCCCAGGTGTTGTAGCCTTGCCTCATAAGAAAGGTGCTCTAGGCCTCTGATCATCTTGGCTGCCCTCTTCTGCACCTTTCCCAGTTCTACAATGTACTTTTTTAGATGTGGTGACAGAATTGTATGCAGTACTCCAAGTGTGGCTGCACTATAGTTTTGTAGAAGGGCATTATAATATTAGCATTTTTATTTTCAATCCCCTTCATAATGATCCCTAGCATGGAATTAGCCTTTTTCACAGCAGCCGCACATTGAGTCAACACTTTCAACGAGCTGTCCACCATGACCCCAAGATCCCTCTCCTGGTCAGTCACCGACAGCTCAGATCCCATCAGTGTATACTTGAAGATGGGTTTTTTTGTCTCAATGTGCATCACTTTACATTTGCCAACAATGTACCGTGTTAGCCACTTGGTCGCCCACTCACCCAGTTTGGAGAGATCTTTTTGGAGCTCCTCACAATCCGTTTTGGATTTCACTACCCAAAAGAGGTTGGTATCTTCTGCAAATTTGGCTACCTTGCTGCTGCTTACTCCAACTTCTAGATAATTTATGAATAAATTTAAAAGCACCAGTCCCAGTACAGATCCATGGAAGCCCCCACTTCTTACTTCCCTGCATTGTGAAAACTCTCCATTTATCCCTACCCTCTGTTTCCTGTCTTTCAACCAGTTAGCAATCCACACATGTACTTGTCCCTTTATCCCATGACTGCTAAGTTCCCTCAGGATTCTTTGATGAGGAACATTGTCAAAAGCTTTCTGGAAGTCCAGGTATACTATGTCAACTGGATTACATCGATCCACACACTTGTTGACACTCAAAGAACTCCAAAAGGTTTGTGAGGCAAAATTTACCTTTGCAGAAGCCATGGTGGTTCTCTCCTAGCAGGGCCTGTTCTTCTATGTGCTTTACAATTTTATCCTTGAGGATGCTTTCCATCAATTTGCCTGGAACAGACGTTAAGCTAACCGGCCTGTAATTTCCCGGATCGCCCCTGGATCCCTTTTTGAAAATTGGTGTTACATTTGCTACTCTCCAGTCCTCTGGTACAGAGCCCGATTTCAGGGACAAGTTATATATTTTAGCAAGGAGGTTGGGAATTTCACATTTGAGCTCTTTGAGGACTCTTGGATGGATGCCATCCGGCCCTGGCAGTTTACCAGACAGACCCAGGCACATTCAAACTGAACTCACCCAGGATTTCAAACATAAGCCGAATTAAAATACCCACCTACCTTTACACACCCATTAAGAATCTTGAGCCAAACAGCCTGGCCCTTGCCCTCATTATCTCCTGAAGTGTCTCCCCCAAAGGGGCAGCCCCCTTTGGTGTCGCCCCTTTGGTGGTGACTCAGTTGCCGGTGGCAGGCCCACCGCCACAGGCAGCATTCCTATAAAGGCCCAGAGGTGAGCAGATGGTACCAGAAACTGCTGAGTCACTCACTCCTGGCCCCAGTCCTGCACACACTCCCCACAGATGTTCCACAGAGGCAGCAGACTGCAGCCCAGCAGGGGGAGCAAGGAGCAGGCAGGTAACAGCAGAAGGAGCCAATAGTACACACACACGCACACACACACGGTCTCTCACACCGGGCAGCACTGAATTGGAAGCAGATAGGCTCTGCCTCTCCTCTGCTTGGCGTCATGCCTCTGACTCCATGAATATTCTGCTCCATTGAGTTACATTGGGGCATTGTGTGTGTGTGTGGGTGCCCCTTTAGTTTTTTTCCTTCAGATATTTGTGAAACCAATGTAACTGTGGGTTACCCTGAGTCTGCTGGTATCTCCCTCTTATCCACAGGTGCTCCTGTCATGCATCCATAAGGATAATGTGTGCACCACCTGGAGATTTCAATATCAGGCGATACAGAAATGAATGGATGGATGGATGGATGGATGAATAAAACAAAATGTCCTTTTCCAGCTCTGTTGGAAAATCTATTAGATGCACTGATCCCTCTTCAAGGGGATGGGATGTAGCTCAGCAGCAGAGCACATGCTTTGTATGGTTCAGTCCTTGGAATCTCCTGGTAGGGCTGGAAGAGACCCTTTGTTTGGAATCCTGGAGACCTGCTGCCAGTCAGTATTGAGAGTCCTGACCGAGATGGACCAAAATCTGACTCAGAAGGCAGTCTGCGTTGTACATTTGTGATTCAGTGTGTTGCTTGCATCCAGCCTTATTTATAACTGGGGTTTTCTTTTAAAGGGGGATGGTGAGAAAGAAATGTACTAGGCAGACTTTGTACATATTCCCAGCTCAGTCCCCTCTTCTCTTCTCTGCTCTTGTGCCTGACAGATTCCTTTCCCGCTGGACCATCTTTGGATATTAGCCCAGTGATGTGACTCGATGAAGAAACAGAGGGAACTCCCAGGTCAGAGAGATTTAAGACTGCCATCCCAGAATGTATGGAATTTACCATAAAACTTTAGTCATCAATGAAGCCCCTTTTAGTGCTTTGTCATCTCTCATTCAAAAAAGCCACAAATGGGAAAACACATGTAAAAATGGGAAAACAAAACTATCCATTTCCTGGATAGCAGTAACAGATGCATTCATCTCAGTACTGTAGGGCTGTTTCAGGGAGAAGAGAGTCGATTCTACTCTACAGACTGCGGCTTTGTCTTTGGTTTATTCCCCTGGCCTAAAGCAACTTAGAAAGCTCTTTTCCTTCCTTTACCACATGACATCTGCTTGAATCGTCCCCATACAAATCCCATGGGATGTATGGATGAAAGACCACAGGGAGCTTGCTATGTACAAACAAACGGTAGCCCTCAGCAGAGGAATGGGGAGGTGATAGCTAAACCAACTCTTCATATGATCAGTTGAAAATGGCCATGCTTGAAGTTCCTCTTTGGAGGATTACATTGGGGCCACCACAAAGTCATAAAAGGGCTAGAATCATGGGCGTCCAGAGAGGGGGCAAGGGGGCAGGTCCCGTCCCCCCCGATTGAGTCAATATCAACATTGGATACAATGTGTTGAGTTTTGATTTCTATTTACTTGCTCTGTGTGTGTGTGTGTGTGTGTTTTGCTCACCCCCTCCCCTCCTCAGAAAAAGTCCTGCAGATACCCCTGATTAGAATTAATATAATATGGTTACTACTTATTTATTAAACAAAACTCTCAATTGTTTTATTTATTCTATCCTTCTGTAGCCACAAAGTCAGAAAAACACCTCTACACATATGCAGATTAAGAATCAAAATAAGCTTCTAGGCAGCTTCTAGGCAGTCTCCATCACAGTTTCCAAATGAGATCATTTATACTTCCATTCTTCATATGTTTCGGAGCAGGACTAGTATATCATTTATCCAACCTAAGTTGTGGCTATAATTTGGCATAACACATTGTTTATGCTCCACTCATGAGCTAGCGTTTGCATTCTAAACTCTTCTGCATAATGTATCATTTTCAAGTATAAAAGAAGAATAGATTGGCAGCATTATAGCTCACATGTACAGCCAAGCTGTTCATGCAGGTGGCTTAGCAGCATCTTTTCCAGCTGCTAGCAAAAAACCCCAACAACATACATTGTTACCTCTGGAAAAAGCATTGAAATGTTATCTGAATTGGGCTTTTGTGTTCTCATACTAAGGAAAAATGACTTGCCATCAGACAATCAACCAATAAAAGCTCTCCAGCTTTTGCTACAGCCAGGAAATGAAATGAACTTGAACAGCAATGAGTTGATATCAATGTTCCTTTCCAGAATTGTCTTTGCTTCTGCTGGTCACAAACGGCAAGGGATGCTTAGACATTATATACCAGGCAGGGGATACCAGCAGCAGAAGAATAATATGAGGAAAAAATAAGCCCTCTGGGATTGGTTTCTGGTGTCACACCTGCCTCATGACATGGGGAAAGTCTTGTGGAGGAACAGGTGAGGAAAGGACAAACTCAGGAGCTCAAGAGAGAGTGGCTTGCTTGCTTTGCTTTGTGAATGGAGAACTGTGCGAGGACTTTTAAGGCCAGGGTTTAACAAACCAAAAGTCCAGGTAGAATGAATGAGGAAAGAGCCGATGGACTCGAAACCTCCGAGACCTGGTGACAGGACTGATCATAGAAACACCACAAAACTTTAGGTTTCCTACTTCTAAAGACCAGCTCCAGCCTAAATAATTTTCAAGTCCTTTCTAACCCAACTAGTGGCTGATTCAAAACTAATTTCTGAATATAAATTTACATTTCAATTCAATTTTTGTTATTTAAAATATCTCCATATATAGGCATGTCCATAAGTAGACTATCAATTGGCTACAAAAGGGAGCATTTTAAATTAATTTATGTTTATTTGCATTTCTTTTCTATTAGATTTGTTTGCTTGAAGTGACTTCATCCATACAACAGAAAAGGAAAGCTTCAGATGATGCTCCTCTTTGTTCATCTTGAGCAATGGAAAACTACAACTATATATAAGGGGAGAAAGTCAGTTTTCCAATGCATTTGAATAATTCACAGCTAAACATCCGCAATTCCTCTTTGAAAGGACATGCAATGTCCACATTTGCATGTGGTCCCACCCATCTGTATCTAAGAAGGCAAAATCTTCTGGTAAGTCTAGAGAAAGGATTAAAGCTCTAAGCAGCTGAAACATTATTTACTCATTTGTGGACAATCCTACTGAAGTGTTCAAAATCATAGAGTCTGATCCTAAATCTAAACCTGATCCATACACCTACAGAAAATCAATGAAGCACTAAACCTTACCCAGCAAGAGTGGAAAAGAGAACAAAATGCTAAAGGCAACCTTACCACAACCTTGTCTCCAATCTCAGTCCAACTGTGCTGCATCCAGCAAAGCAAACCAAAATCCACATAGCTCTAAGAAACTCAAGCCTGACTCTGCAGAAGCCTGTGTTTGTTTGGGGAGGCAACAGGGGAAGAAGATAGAAAGCCATCAAAGATGGCAGCTAGTTGGAAAGAGTTGCCCTTCAGAACCAAAGGAGGAAGAGATGAAAAAATCAAGAGAGAACTTCCTACAGGAAACTTGGAGAACCACTGGAAATATGCTGCAATTCAAAAGGGATGGCAGTGAGCTGGTGTCGGATAGTGGCTGCTTTGTAACAAAAGGTTTTCCAAGAGCTGCTTCAGGCTTGCCCCATTCTGGGCTTAGCAACCAAGGTGACCAAAGTCAAGAATGGAAAGTGGTGAAAGTGAAACGAGTCCTTATTTCTCCTGTTGGTGAACCTAGAAAAGCAAGTAAGTGATGTCTTATTTTACTTCACCACCATCAATTATGTTGTTAGGAGAGCACAAAAGAAACAAACCAGTAATAATCAATGAGGCTGTGTTCACACAATCACCACAATCCTGGTAAAAGAATTCTAATCTAATCCTGATTATCTATCCTGGTGAAATGTGGTTTAACTGCAGCAGTTTGACCAGGATTGCTGGAAATTCTGTGTTCTTACAATCAGCTCCACAGGGAGAGTTTCTGGTTAACTCTTTAACCAGGATTACTGTTATTGTGTGGATGCAATAAGGATGCAAGCTCACTTACGCTCATTGGACTCAGTGGAACTCACTTCCATGAGTCTTTAAAATGTATTTCTATGTATTTATGTTATATATATTTATCTAAAATTATTTCCAGGTGGCTTTACAACATCATATCCTACAACCGAAATATGTTAAGATCATCCACACAACCAAAGTGGGCTGGGCTGGGGGGTGGGGGTAGGGAAGGAAGAATCCTACCTACCTTCCCACAGATGATCAGAGATTCTTTGGGGCTCTGCTGCTTCATGTCCACATGGTGGCAGACTTCCACAGTGAGATCGGGAGGAGGAAGTCCTCCCATATCCCACAATGCAATGTGCAAACAGCGGAGAGGCAGCTTGTGGAAGTGCAGCAGCACTCCTCTCCTTGGCCACACTTGCCAACAATATCTATGGCTGCCACTCCTGGCAGCTGTTTTTAAAGCTGTGGTGCTCCAGACAAGCACAAAGTGTGGTGGGATGGGCTCCGTTTTCCTCCTACCTCACTTTGTGTTTGGGCGGTGGATCTGCACTACCCGGGTCTGGAGCAGCTGGGTTGGGCTGCCTCTTGGTTACCCAGATGACATGAGCTGCTTGGGTTAATTCTCTCCTACCCAGATAGCTCATGTCATGAGAATGGGCTCAATAAGTATTGTGGACCTAAAACAAAAGTAAACACCAAGTTGATTAGGTAGCAAATAGAGTTGGTGTATCAGATTAGGCTGGCAGCCAGTTCTCATACACAGGGAAGTTTTTACACAGGGCTTTTAAAGCCCTTTCGCTCACAACTCCTCCAGAATGGAGGGTGTGCATTCACACATCAGGCAGATTTACCCTGAAGTCTCTGCGAACTATCGAGGAGCACTTCACACACAATTTGGGTTTTTCACTGTGCATTAGAGTGCAACCTGGTTTATATCCAGGGTAAAATAATCCAATTTTTGCTCTGGGTTTTTGGGATAACTTTGAGTTCTCAGTAAAGTCTCCTGGGAAACTCATGATAAAGCCTGCTGTGTGGAGAACTCCAGGGAAGCAATATTCTCCACAACTCCGTTAAGCACATTTGAGTAGCTAATATACATTCATTTAAAGGTTCTTTGCTACTCCTCCTTCTGCTCTGCTCACCACACTCGCTGACTGGAATGACACACCAGTAGAAAAAAGATCTCTCTCTTTTCCTCCCTCCCTCTCTTGAGGGTAGGACAAGTGGCTACTTGTTTCACCATTATCCGTCTGGAATGATAATCATAACGCTTTTCCAGGTAAGCAGTTTGTTGGAAGTGACAAACTTGCAGTATGACAAGAAGTTGAGTTGATTCTCAATCCCCACTCTCTCTTTCTCTGTAGACCAAGGGCTGGAAATTCAGAATTTTAACCACATTGCCAGTACAGCACAGGCAGCAAAAGTGCTTACCTGATTCATAATTTGCAGGGGTCAGCTTGCTTGGATTTCAACTTCCCTCAGCCTTTCCGTTCTTGATTCTTTGCTGGCTGACTTATGCTATGTATTCCTCCATTAAAATGGGCACCTCCTTGCTATTTGCCAGGTCTGAGGCCATAACTAATATTTCCTGCCTTACTTTCCTTAAGTTGTACTTATTTGCTGGGGCGGGAGGAGTGTTTTATAGATGCTTCCCTAATACATCCAAGGAAAACTTATGTAGATTTAGTTAAAGGTTTATGCAGCAACAACTCCATTTTCTCCTCCCCCTCCCCCTCCCTTTTCCTTTCTGACCCCTCACCCACGTTCTCTACAGGATCCCCTCTGGGACAAATGTCCAAAAACCAAAATACAAAAGATTACTGGATAGAATACAACAAAAAAGTACAGGGATTAAAGTAAATATTCATTATTTTCCTGGGAGTTCTTCACACAGCAGGCTTTACCACAGGTTTACTGGGAGGATTTACTGCAAACTTGAAGTTGTCCCCAAAAAAAACCGACGCAAAAAGTGAATATTTTACTCAGGATATAAATCGGGCTGCACTCTAATGTGCAGTGAAAAACCTGAATTGTGTGTGAAGTGCTCCCCAGTAGCTTGCAGGGACTTGGGGGTAAATCTGGCCAATACGTGAATGTATACCCTCCATTCTGGAGGAGATGTGAGTTTAAAGGTTTTAAAAGCCCTGTGTGAAAAATGCCTTGGACCACCCAGTCAATGCTGGACCTCTCCTTCCATCCATACACCTCTTTGCCCATGTTTCCTGATTATTAAGGATTAGGACTTTTGCGAATACAGTTGGCATAACATTTATCCAATGATGTGACTTTCTAGAACTATGTGAGATAAGGTACAAGGTACATAGTGCACCAAGGTGCAGAAAAATTAGCTGCCTGATCAAATGTACACTGGAAAGGTAGGACTAAGATAAAGGACTGGATATAAATCTGTGTTCTAGGCTGACTTTAGACACAATTGCACTCCATTCCAGAAGAGATTTTTTGGTGATAATATAAACAGGGTGCTGTTATTCTTTTGCTAGGAGTATGAGCAGCAGAAACAGACAACCCCTTTCTAAAAAACTTCATTTGCATTTTTAATTTTTTTAAGAATCCAAGCTAGCAGCCATGCTGGAACTGTGATCTGTTTTGCGAAGTTAAATACAGTAAGCCCTAGATCTCTTAAACACAAAAATCAAACAGTAGGGCTACTTTAACAAATAAATGACAGCTGTAGAAACTGGACATATGTGTTGCAGTGACCTGAAGCAGAAGATCTGCATGTGGGACTGCATGTGCCAACACTGTTAATGATAAACTAAAACTATTTCATAGAATAGAGTTTTCAAGATGATCCAGAGATTGGAGAATGCTTGGATTTTTAAGCATGGTGGATCAGTTTTGAAATTGATGAGAGGGAGGGAGGGAGGGAGAACTTATTAGCAGAAGTTCATTGGACACCTTTATTTGGCATTTGTGAAACTAACCAGGCAGCAATGCAATCTAGAGGACAGTGGGATATTTCTAAAGTCTGGTTTCAAGGTCTTATATACTGTAAGGGTGATTTCATGGCTGATATCCATATTCCACATAAGTGGTCACAAGAAGTGTGCTTAGAACTTAAATGCTAAACATATGTTGCCCATTCACACAACATCTGGGTGTGTGGCTGTTGTGTGAAATTCCTGCACGTGTCAGCTGTCATTTGCAGCAACTGCATTTGTGATTTGCTCTTTGTATGATAGCAAGCCAAGAATTTCAGTAGGCTTTAATATATCAAATGGTTGTGTGAACTGGCCGGTATCATTGTAGAGCAGTTCAGTGTCTTTTTTGGTGAAATGCAGCCTGACTCCCTGAGGTTATGCCTGCACCTTTTAAATCTACCGGTTACACTGATTTATAGTGCATTGGCTCTGCACAGAAACACAACAGAACAATGCTATCCAGACAGCAGTGAAGAGAGAGGTGGTAGGAGGAGGAGCAGCAAAGAAGAGGTTGCGATAATATCGATTATTAGAGATGAACAGAGCTTGCACAAGGGTTTTAGTAACAGGTGAAGAGAGGAAATTGTGGCAATGACTTGAATGTGGAAGACAGGGGAAAGGAGGAATCAAAGGTGGTCTCAAGGTTGTGAACCTGCATGAAATGAGAGGGATACTAGTATTTCCAACAGACATAGAAATAGAAATGTGGGAAGGAGACCATTTGAGAGGAAATACTAGGAGCAATGTTTTTGCCATGTTCAGCTTGAGATCTTGGTAAAACATCCAAGAGGTAGAAAAAGAAAGGCCGGGGCAAAAAACACATTATAAAAGTGATATATAAAACCCTGAGATCCCAGGAAAGTTGTGGAGTGAGAAAAGTAGGCAGTCAATGACTGAGTCCTATAGAATCCCTACAAGTTAATGCTAAGAATATGGGCAAGTCTGGACAATACTGTTTGCTGACCCCCAACAAATCACATGATGAAGAGTGTGAGCATGGGTGTGCCATTTCCCTGTGTGTTGCCTCCACCACTGTGGCAGATGGAACATCCAAAATGCCCCCATTGCACAATTTAATATTACTTTAAGGTAATTAAGAGGGGTATTTTGGATGTTCTGTTTCCCCATGCAATTATGTGGGCGGAACAGTGCACCAGGAAGGAGGATGTATGCATTCAGCCTCCACACTGTGCAATTGATGGGGCCAGTGGTCAGTATAGGTGGCCCTCGTCATTCGTGGGTTCTGTTCCTGCCACTTAGCACAAATATGGAAAATTCTAATAAAGACATCTTACTGCTATGGGAATCCAGGGGTTTGGTTCCTTACTCTTAAAAAAAAAAAAAAAAAGCAGGAAGGGAGCAGAAATAAGGATAGAAAAGAACTTTGTTCTCCAGAGCTCCAGGAATGCCCCCCCCCCTTTATTTTTTATTTTTTCATTTTTTTTAAACAAAAAAAGCCACAAAATGGCTCTGTGCTTCAAAACAGTGGCTGGAAATTACATCAGAAGTCATTTCTAGCCACACAGGAACTGTGGATAGACGAAAATTGCCTATATTTCATGCCATGGATAAAGAAACTGGGTCTCTAAGACCCATCCTCAGATACATGGAACTGCAACCCACAAAACCGTGGATAACGAGGGTGTCCTGCATTGCCTGAATTTAGTTGCTAGGTGTAGAATGAACTCAATAGGTGGCCTTAAACAAGAAGACACTATTATCTTTGTCCCACATTTGCAATTTGTGGATAATAATACTAGCTTACATCATGGGGCTGTTGTAAGCACTATTGAGATAATGTATGTAAAGGCCATTACCTTATGGAGCCACAAACATTTAAAAGTATTGAAATGTGATATGCACATAGTACTAGGCACTCTTAATTACTAGAAATGTTCTATATAAATGCTAAGCACAATGATGATGAGCAGCAGAAATTCAGAAGAGACATCCATGTAAGAGATGTAAAGGTATGGGAGGAGAGAACCAGGAGAGGATATTGCCACTAAAAGCCCAAGGAAGGAAACCTTTTGAATGGGCATGGAAAAACCCAGTTGTCTATTTGCCCCTGGCACCTGTTAAACTGGACTTGGTGGTCATAGTGCACCCAGCTGCGACTCAGCTGTGCTAGGGGGAAGAGAAGTATTCCTCATCCCAGGGACGTAACTATAATAGGGCAAGGGGAGACAGTTGTCTGGGGGCCCACTGCCTTGGGGGACCCCCCGAGGCAAGTCACATGACTGACTCCCCCAGCTGTGCACCTGCCCAGGCTTCCTTCAGTTGTATTCATCCTCCAAAATTGATGTGAGTGTTAAGACCTGGAGCTACCAGAACAGCATGTCTTTCTCTAGTAACATTAAATGACTTGCATCGTCCACAATTTACAAAACCTTTTTCAAAATAATTTAGGATGATGTTCTAATATATATAATTTTATAAATAAATAAATATAAATTTTACTATGCTTTTTGTTACCACTATTCCGCCTCATTTAAGATTTCTTTACTTCATGAGCTGAGCTTCAGTGGGAGGGAGCATTTTAAAATCTTGTCTCTGGGCCCACTCCAACCTTGCTACGCCCCTGCCTCATCCTGTCTGTCTCTTAGTGCTTGGGTAGCTGTGCAGGAAAGGAATCGAAGGCCAAGCTGCTCCAGGGAGGAGTTATTGGGATAAGGGAGATAGCCTTCTCTCTCTAGTATAGAATGGCTCTTTTCCTTACCTCCATGGAGAACAAATGTGGGCATTTTTAAATCAGATTTAGAAAAGAAAGAGACAAATGGGCCTGGATGGACCAAATTTATAAATTCACCTTTGTAGTACTGGACTTTGCAGGGTTCTCCCAGGGATTTTATGTCCAGCACAGCCCCTGGGCTTCAGAAGTTCAGGAGGTGTGTGGCAAAGCAGATCAAGAGGACAGGTGTGAGCAGGGCCCATTTAAGATTCTGAAAGACCCAGAGGCAGAATGTTCATTTGAGCCCTTCCCTTTCTTATCTCTGACTGACAGACTGTGGAACGTTGCGCATGCAGTGGGATGTCACATTTGTGCAGTTGCACAAGAGCACTGTTGTGCAAGCACCAAAGTTGCAAAATGGAGTTGCATGACTATATGGCCATTACATATATTTGGACAATCAGCAAATGTTACATTCCTCTATGTGCATAAAGCTGTGCAGTATGTCAGCCACTACATCCTGTGTCAATGTAATAATGCAAAATATTGGAATAACCCTTGATTCTGGGATTATATTTTAACTGATTAGTTTTGATGCCTTCAGTGAAAAGGATTGATCTGATTATTTCAAATACTGAACCATACTTTGGATTCCTCCTCCCCCCCCCCCCACCATGTGTGGGGCCTGGGACAGTTGTCCCCCTTGCACCTCCCATCCAAGGCTCTGGCTGCAAGGCATATGCGGCAAAGGTGACCGCATCACAGGCCGTTTGCCTGATGCAGGGCAAATGGCAATTGGTGGTGGTGGTGAGGAGAATTTCCATTGGTAAAATGGCAAGAGGAAGTTAACCCCACTCCCCTAAGCACTGTTGTTCTGATCAGATTGCCTCTTACGGCTGCTGTTAAAAATCATTGTGAGATCCAGTCAGAAGGATCTCCCTATGTCATGGCAGTTTGGGCCCTAAGCCCCATTTGTTGCATTAATTCCTAATGTAGCTTTCTATCTTTCTGCACAAAAATGTTAAAAGCAGCTTGGGTGGGGATGTGGGAATCAGGACAGTGATGTGTGTGCGGGTGAAATATTTAACCCTTTCCCCTCCTAATGTATTCCCAACAAAACAAAAGTCTTCTGCAGGTGCTCGTAAGCTCAGCAAGGAAGCTTCCATTGGCACCTATAGGTTAGTAGCACTTTCTAAGGGCCATTTTCATAGGAACGATGGTACAGTGGGAAAGGATTAGTATTATCTACTTACTGCTGTCCCAGTCTCAGTCCAACCCACCCCACACAGCTCTTCTTACCTCTGTAAGAACAAAGACGCAGGACCAAACTATGCAGTTAAGGTAATGTGTAGTTTGACCCTCAGGTATCCCATTACCAGAAATGCCCGGAAAAGTGACATTTTTCTACAGCTTTCCCTCACAAGGGTGTGTGTGTGGATGAAGTGTAGGTACTGCCAGACTAACTAGAAAGCTGAATCTTGGTACACAGGTTAGGGTATTGGATGGACCAGGACCAAAATGTTGTCTCAACAGGGGATGCAAATCCCTTTGCTTTCTAAATGGAAATAATATGCTGCTCTTGCTCTTTTGTAGTTTGTTACATAACTGAATATCAGACCACAATTAATCTTATTACCATTCTTCCCGTCTTCTGTCACAAGAAATACCCTCCAACCTTTGTGGCTGCCAATCCAGACTGCTCTTCCTGGTGAATAATCATGTGAGGTTCAAGAGCTCTGTAGGATTAGGAAATTTGTAACAAAACCCCTCAGATTATTGCATCTATCCAAGTGGGGCAGGGAGTGGCCGTTGGGTGGGTGTGGCTATGGGGGTGTGCCTGTTGAGGTGAGCATGGCTATGGGGGGGGGGCTGTCATGGAGGATGCCTAAAGGTAAAGTGTGCTGTCAAGTTGATTTCGACTCCTGGTGCCCACAGAGCCCTGTGGTTTCCTTTTGTGGAATGCAGGAGAGGTTTACCACTGGCGGAGCGGGACCACTGGCGGCCCGTGTGCGGCTGCCCTGTTGACCCCACCCCCTGCGTCTGACATCAGACGCGGGGCTAGCCACGCCCCCCACATCTGTCTGGCTCCATTCGGGAGTTGAGGCCCATTCAGGAGTTGAGGCTCCATTCGGGAGTTGGAGTTTAACTCCCGAAGGGGCTGCGTGGCCCCTTCAGGAGCTAAACTAAGGCTGGTGCTGCACTCGCAGCACTGCTAAGGCAGGGAAGAGCTGCTCCTGGCTGCGCTGAGAACACAGCGGCAGCCTTTTAACTCCTGAAGGGGCCGCGCAGCCCCTTCAGGAGCTACTTAGGCTGGCGCTGCGTTTGCAGAGCAGCCAGGAGCAGCTCCTTAGCAGGGAAGATCCGCTCCTGGCTGGTGCTGTAAACTTAGTTTAGGTCCCGAAGGGGCCGCGTGGCCCCTGCTCGGGAGCTAAATTAGCACCCCCACTTCTGACATCAGACGTGGGGGCGTGTCAGGGCTGCGAAGCACGGCCCCTGATTGGGCGCAGCCGGGTTCTTTGAACCTGTTCACCCAATGATAGCTCCGCCCCTGAGGTTTACCATTGCCTGCTCCCACACAGTCTGAGTTGATGCCTTTCAGCATCTTCCTATATCGCTGCTGCCCGATATAGTACCAGCAGGGATTTGAACTGGCAACCTTCTGCTTGTTAGTCAAACATTTCCCCACTGTGCCACTTAAGGTGGTGGAGGATGCCTGCACTTATGAATTTTGCACCACCGCTACCTAGGACTGGGGAGACCCAAGTTCAAATCCCTGTTTGGCCATGAAACTCACTGGGGGACTCTAGGTCTGTCCCTTATCTCTTCGCCTAGCCTACCTCACAAGCTTGTTGTGAGGATCAGCACTGCTCTGGGCTCTTTGGAGGAAGAGTCAGAGTGGGATATAAATAAAAGACCACTTAATTGCTTGAAACGGGCTGTTTGGGCACAAAAAAGGCAACACGTGGCTGACGAAGTTGACCTGTTAACAGAGGCCAACACTTTAGCCCAGAGCAAACCACGCCGCCTACATCAGGGACAGAATTTTGGGCTGCGCGGCTTCCGTTCTCGATTCCCTAATGCAATGCCACCCTTGAATTATCAGCTTTGGGCAAGAAGAGGGCGGCGGCGGCGGCGGCAAATTCCCAGTAGCAGCCAGGAAGGAACTTCTGTGTGTTTTCCTATCCACATTTCTTGTTGGGTGCTTCCCACAGCTGACCCAGTGAGAGAGAAAAGCTCAAGAAAAGCCCGGCTATCTGATCGGAGAGAAAATGTCCTCACGGTGTGAGAATGCGATGAGTCAAAGGGGGAAAGGGAGCTTTAGAAAAAAACGAAAAACGAAACACACGCCACACACACAATAAACAAATAAGCCACAATAAAGCGGTGAGCTAGGAGCCGCGAGTGAGTCAGCCGAGGCTGAGCCCAGTGCGCTCGCCCGGCACTTGGGCTGCTGCTACACAGAGAGAGCCAGAGCTGGTGATGCAAAGTCAAGTGCCTGGCTGGCTCTTCCACGCTGCTGGCGGAGGGGAGTCGAGAGGATTTGGGTGGTTCCCCCCGCCCCCACCTCCCGTCCTTTGACAGACACGGCCAGTTGCTGCGAAAAGCCGGGACACCCGATCCCCTTTCGGAGCCCAGGCGGCCGCAGCCAGCAGCAGGCAGACAAACAAACAGCGCTGCGGTGCAAAACACACGACAGAGAGACTGGAGGCGGCTTCGCAGGCGAAGGGGGTTGCTAATAGAAGGCAACCCGCAAAGAGGGAGCAGAGGTAAGGGGAGGAGCGGGAAACCTAGCAGCGGCGGCGGGGGGGGGGGAGTTGTTGCACCTCATGCCAGCAGCGGCTGAGCGCCTCTTCTTTACAGCGGACTCGGGGGCGGGGTGTGTGTGTGGGAGGGGGGGACGACGACCACCACCATAGATATGTTTGGCGAGCGAGCAAGAGGGTCGGAAAGCCAGGGGCGAGCCAAGGCTACTACCTGCCACAGCTGGTCTAAGAGACCCCAGGTAAAATCTAACCCCATCTCCCTGGCTCCTCTCCACAAACTAGCCTTGCGATCGTCTCCAAACTGTGGTGGTGTGTGGTCTGATTTAGCAACTTGTTGTTGCTCACCCGGCGAGCTGGGCAGCTGATGTGACTTAACTTGGCCGCAGAGCCTTTGGGGGTGGATGCTGGCATGCATCTTCCTGCCCTGACCCCGCTTTCCTTGCAGAAGTCCCTACGAAGAGTCAGGATAAATGCCAGCGAGCAGGGACCTTTCTATGTGTGTGGGTTGCTTTAAAAAAAAAATTGTTGTAGCGGTTGTTGGAGAATAAGTGATCGCCTCCTGCTACAACATAAACAAGTTGTCTCGGGGTGGTTTCCTTTGGGAGAAATTGAAACGCGTGCGAGCCTCGAGTCGTGTGTGTCCCCAGACGCGCGGTAGTGAAGGAGGGATTGTCACTGGGAAGAGTAAACTGCTGAGTGGCAAAGGGAGCCATGCTGGCAGGGGACCACCAACCCACCCACCAGAGAGAGAGAGAGAGAGAGAGCTCTAGGCAGGCAAAACCTTCATCCTTCTCTGAGTTAAGACATTAGTGTAATTGCACTCACAGAACGAAGTAGTTGTTCTATCCAGTACCCCTACCCCGTCTGACTTTTCTGCAGCTGTTTTTTTTTGGGGGGGGGGCGCAGCGGTCTCAAGTTGGTTAAAGTTATGTGCCTGCACATTTAGCTTTCCCCACCCCAATGCACTGATTTGGGGAATTGGATCACCATATGCATGGCAATGATGCACTCGGACTATACTGATTTCCTCGGTAGCCAACATCACAACAGAGTAGGAGGGGCGTAGCAAGGTGGGCCCTGGGACCAAAAGTGAAGATGCCCCCCCCTTTTTTCAGAGAGGTGCAAGGGGGAGAGCAAAGAGCAAGGTGTCACTCAGCTGGTGGGCCCCCCTTCCTTTTGTTTTCCTCCCTTGTTTAATTGTAGCTACATCCCAGCAGAGCAGAAAAACTGCAGTGGTCAGCATGTGTGATGATTCCATGTAGGAGAAGATCCACTGTGGTCCTGTTGTGCTGCTAGGGACTTCTCCTTACACCTCTGGATTTGTACTGACACACCGTTTTGGGAGCATAGGAAGCTCCCATGTGGGCATGGCCTTCCACATGCATCTCTTTCTCTCTAAATCTGGTCCTGGTGCCATGGCATCTTCAAAGTGCTGCAGGATAGGGGGCAGTACTGAAACGTCAGGTTGTAGCTGGTGGTGGTGCCTGAATCAGAGACAGCTTGAATTAGGGCCATGGTATCAGGAGGGGGTGGGTTGGAGGTTTAGACACCTCCCTCTCCATCTCTGCTTTTTGGAAAAGAAAAAAGCATGAGGATTTCCAATCACAGAACTCCCACATCACACCTCGTTTGGCTTTTGTTGACAGTATGAACACAACAAATTCTACTACTCTTGCTTCTGAAAGCTCTCATGGCACAGCACATTTGATATGCTTTAAGATGATAGAGAGTCTATGAGTTTGGGTGCTTGTGATGCTTCAAGAGACTAACAGGGTTACTCTTGTGAAGTGTGAAGACAACTGTTCAAAGTCAATTGACCATAGTTATTCAAGTAAAGGCAAGTTTGCCACACGCAAGCCCACATAGGAGTCAGACCCAGCAGTGAGTTTACTGCTTAGGGAACAGCCTATTTAAACAACACCTTTGAAGGTAAGAAAGTTGATAAGCAGATCCCTGGCAGTATAAGAAAATGTGTAAAAGTAGCACTAGTAAGTACTAGATAGACATTTATGTAGATACGAGGACCGTCAAAACTTGAAGATGGTGCATACTTTAGTGCACCTGGTGGGTGCATATTTTAGCTGTTTGAGCAGTCTCCTGTTCTGATGAGTTCATTTTTTTCTGAAAATACTCCAGTAGTAAGAATCTGGAATTCCTTTAAGCTCATTTTCAGACATGACAAAATTAGCCCAAGGCTAGCTTTTCACTGAGTACATATCTGCTCTGGCACTGGAAAAATACAAAGTGACTACTTGGGGGAAAGAGGTCACCCTGTGATTGCAAAGGAGCAAATGCTTTTAATTCATTATGAAACCAGCCTAGGCCTGTGTTGTTAGACAAATGGCAGCAAACTTGGGCTACTTTTGTGGCATTGCCAAGTGTGCTCTGTTGGAAAATAAGAACTACTTGAATCTTCTTTGAGAAATGACCTGGTCCCGTGCATAAGTACCTAAAACATCCAATCTAAAGTCAAATTGACTTTTTCCATAGCTCTCAGTAGGCATCAGGCCATGGACAACAACCCACACTACTAAAAATATTGTGGAGTGTTTATTCTGTTCCTTTAAGAATGAATGGTGGTTTTTAAATTCATATCTGTTTGAGGGAATCTTTGCAAAAAGGGAAATAATGTTGCCAGGTGACAGCAAACAATGCGTTTTCTTTTTGGAAGAAATTCAGACTAGGCTTGTGATTGGTGACGTGTATAAGGGAAAAAAATACCATTCACTCACTTTATTTCTATAAGATGGAATGCTATAAGATGGAATGCTTGACTAACAAGCAGGAGGTTGCCGATTCGAATCCCCACTGGTACTATATCGGGCAGCTATAGGAAGATACTGAAAGGCATAATCTCAGACTGCGCAGGAGGAGGCAATTGTAAACCCCGCCTGTATTCTACCAAAGAAAACCACAGGGCTCTGTGGGTACCAGGAGTCAAAATTGACTCGACGTCACACTTTACCTTTATAAGATGTGTTGGTTGCAGTTTCACACTTTGGAAAGAACAAGATGGCAGCTTATCTCAGCTGAAAGACTGATACTTCTTTGACTCATGATTTATTAGAAAATTAGAACTCTACAGCCTTCATCCCCTAACCGTTGTTGTCCTCTGTCTAGGCTCTTACTGTATCACTGGTTGTCTTGGGATCTACTTAGCACTGAGTGGCTGACTAACCTTAAAGGACCACTTGTATTGGTTTAATGGAACCACGAATAGAACTTCAGATATTGTCAGTGTTTCTTTTTAAATATACCATAACAATATATTTAGCTCTGAGAGGGTTTCCCTGTCTATTACTTTGAACCTGTATGCTGTTTTTGCCACTTGAAACAGTTCCCCATAGCCCTATTACTCATCCACACCCTTCTTGGGTTTTCCCAATGTACATTTCCTCCCCCCCCCACCCCCGCTTCTGCAACCTTTGATTATTCTCCCATAACACCCTTTCTTCAGAGCAGTTGAAGAATATAGTCTAGTCACCATCTTTTACTCAGAATCTGATTTCCGGCAACTATTTCCTGGATCACTTGTTCCCAAGATTCTCCTGTGTTAGTTACATGAAGTGGACGTGATATTTGTACATCTGATAGGGTTGCCAGATTGCAACCCAAACAACCTACTTAAACAGTACTGGTGCTGTGCTACTTAGCCTGGGTCAAAATTAAATAACACATGTTTCAGCAGTTGGAATAAGATAGTAAGAGAAGGCACCTGGGAAATAATATGCAGGAGTAGCAGAGCAATGGTGGTAAATTACCACTGGTATTCTCTTCCATTCTGTTAGTACTATTAAATGTGAAGATAGGCTCTCCAGGTTGCCCTTTGGCAATCCTAACATCAGTTACATACAGATGTTGCAAACACTTGTGCAAAAGTAGCAGCTCTTTATCCCTGTCATTCTGCCTCCCACAACCCACAACTAGAGCAATGCAAGACAAGAGCTGACAAGACAAGGTTGTGGGTTCTGCCAAGGTGGTTCTGACAAGGATACGTTCTGACAAGGTTGTACGTTCACCAAAGACCCTCTTCTTCCCAATCAGATCCACATCAAGGGAAAGACACATATGGTCCATCTCACTGAGATCAAGCATTCTGAAACATCCTGAGAGAAGCTAGGCTTCATATTTCTCTTAGATGTGTAGGATCTGCATAAACCCTGTATTATGCAAAGCTTTGATGTGTGGGAGCAAAACGGATTTTTGAGACCAGAAAAGAGTTTGAAATTTCATAGGAGAACAGGCAAATGTATATGTTGCCTTATGTGAAGGGGAAAAAATCCTACACAGCTGTTGCTAAGGCAAAATGCCAAAGTTGTTTCTTGCCAAGAAACCTGTCTTCGTTTCCTTATTGTCAAAAGCTCAAAGTACTTGAATGAAATGCAGTGTTCTACTCCCTTGATTGTATGGAGTGTTGTTTTATTTATTTGGGATTGTTGCTTTTTATTTTTGGTCTTGACTTGCATGAACCTTTTATTTCACACATCTGTGTAGCAAGGTCTTGGGTCACTTCTGAGCTGCCTTCAGGCGTGCCCCTGTCCAAGAGGTAAAAAGGTCTCACCTGCAAAGTTATCACATGGTTGACTCAATCCACCCTTGCTTGGCTCATTTTCCTCTACTGCTGATGGTTATAAGCTCTGCCATAAGCTCATTCAGCCACACTGGCTAACATTCCTGACATAATAGGCCTAGCTTGAATAAAGCCGTAACTCATACCAGATATGGTTGTTACCAGAATGGAATCCAGACAATAATCTTGCCTAGCAGTGCATTGTCTGGTAAGTAGTACCTTTTACCAAAGACTAAAATATTGTTAGGATGAAGAGGATATAATTCTGCCGGCTCCACCTTTTTCTATCTACTTGGAAAAAGTAGCACAGAGTTAAGCATGCTTAAGCCCACTGATTTCAACTCTTTGTTTGATAATGGGTGCAGTGTATGGAGTGAGAATGTGGGGCTTTCCTCTTTCTGAACACATGGATACATCTGGATGGTGCCAAATTTCCTTGTGTACAGCAGAAGTTGATAGAATCTCCTTTCAATTCTGGGAATAGCTGGGAAGCTTGAAACAGGTTTTTGGAAGTTATTTTCTGATGGTAAGCAATGGATTTATTTCATTTTGTTCTATATTCCTAGTGGATTTCCTGTGGGTATATATATCTGGAGTTCTATAGATCCTCTCAGAGTCTGTGCATGCTTATTTGTGGCATTCTTTACCTGACTGTAAATCTTTGGTGAGGAAAAATAACCCTCTATGATTTGCCACTGGAGGGTGGGGCTGCTGTTCAAGAAACACAAACCCAAGGCCCTCTTAACTGCGTACAACTAGTTGTATGGTTCTTTAGCTCTTAGACATTATATTTCAGTTATATTTCCTTGTAGTATATTGACCAGATTTGACAGTTTATGCAATAGTGATTATTAGTATTTGAATCTAGCCCTACTCAGACAGTAAGACTGAATTGGGGAGGGTTGGCAGGGAGGCAGGTAGGAACCTGCCTCCATGCACATGATCAGCCCTCCCCATTAAGGCTCTGCTGCTTGCCCAGCACACAATCGAAGCTGCAGCAAGCTTTGGAGCCAGAGGAGGAAGTTCTCCTGTTAGAGAGCGTGGAGGGGAGATTTCTTTATCTACCACAGCTGCAGCAGAAGTGCACAGGTAAGGAGAGCACTGCTAATTAATGTTATCTGGGGACATGGAGTTAAAATTCTAAAGTAGTTTATTTAGAAAATCCGTGAGGGAGGGAGATAAGGTTTACATGCCTTGCTGCTAGCTACATACTGGAAGAGGGGAGGGAGAAGAAAGAAGTCTCTCTCTCTCCCTCCCTCTCTCCCTCCCTCTCCCTCTCTCTCCCTCTCCCTCCAAGTGAGAGAATGAAAGCTGAGACTATCAGTCTAAAAAAATGAAACGAGAGTGGAGAAAGTGTAGTCAGAGAGGGGATTCCCTTGCTTCCTATCTCTACCCTAGTTGCCCTAGTTGCCCATAGGGTTGCTGGTGCTATGAGTCAGTGCCATCAGGAACTGCATCTCCAACACCTCTGGCATCCAACAATGAACCACACCAGGAGCACGGTGCATTGTGGGGGATTCCCCTAGTGGTGGGCACTCTTGCTGCCTGACTTGGTGCACACTTGGGCTGCAGGCAGCCCGAGTGTGCACATGACCGGGGACTGGGGCAGAATGGCACGCTCTCACCCTTATAACTCAGTAATAGCCCGGGTAAAAAAAACCGGGCTACCCAGTGGGGCAGCAATGGGGCAGGAAGGGGGATGGGGGATGCCAGGTGAGTGGAGGTGCATGCGTGCTGCATGGGAGGCACCCCTGTGAGTGAGGAGGCTGCCTGTATGGGAACACAGGCTCCCTATCTCCTCACTACACCCCTGGACCTGAATTATGTGGAGAAGCCTACATCTGAATGTGTATACAGATAGTTGTCCCTTTCAGATCCACGTCCGAACATGTGGCACTCAGGGATGGATCTAGCAGGTGTAATCCCACTTCACCCTCTATGTATCTACATTGGGAAGAAAACGTGGGCTTGTATTTTGTAGCAGACATTCGGTTGTTAATTCTGATAGCTATTGACTACTGAGATATTTTATTTACCTGAATCCAAGACTTGTGTTTTTCAAGTTCTTTGATGTTAGATAATGGGGGGGGGGTCATCTTAAATTCAGAGTTCTGTTCCTTTTGGGTAAATACAGGCATAACCTGTATTCAACCTCTGTTTTTTAAGGAGGCTGTCTTAGATTCAAGGTCATCTTCTATTCGGGTAAATATGGTAACAACCAAGAAACTGCCATCTTATCTATAACATTCAGATTTTGAATTTGAACTCAAACTTCATTTTCAAAATATGCAATTCTGACATTTCTTTTTGCAGAATGTTCTTTCAGTTCTAGTACCAATAGCACCAATACCCAAGTAAATCTAGTCATAAATATTGCCATCACACAATGATGTAGTCATAAAGTGATGCATGAATTATTGTATTCTCTCTTTGCTGTATGTGATAATTTGGAATAAAAATTTATCGTATTTTGATCCTTCATGATATAACATATATTTATATTTTTAATGTTAATACGTAAATCAATCTGAACTCTATTTCTTTTTTTAAAAATTGTTTCAGTGCTCCCTGATGTCAAAACATAGGACACATGGAAAGGTAGTGTGCTGGGTAGAAGAGTTCTAGCCTTGTCTTATCTCTGGCATGCTAGCATTCCATGTGCAAAAAGAGTTTTAATATATATTCAAATATATATTAAATATTCAAATATGGAGCATTTAATTAAGTGGTGCATTCCACTTAATATTGTTTTAAATAAGTGGAGCATTTAGACTCTAGTCTAGATTGATTCCTCCACCTATAGACTGAAGTTGAACAGTCCAATATGGGCAATACTATCTGATATTTTCAATGGTTTGACTCTTACAGGAGAGCGAGGGAGTTTTTGTAATTTAAATAGTTCTACCCTTGCTCATAGAGCAGAAAATCTGAAGCCCGTTCTTTGGAAATCTTCTATTATTGCAATCATATTTAGCATATGTATAGTGTTTCACATGTATTATCTAGCTGTAATCCTTAACATCAACCTGGTAAACAAGGATTATTGTCCCTGTTCTACAGCTCAGGCTTGTTTAAGACTTCTTAGTGATTTCGTGGCAAAGGTGACATTTGAACCCAAGAAGTCCTGGTTTGTAGCTCAGCCTCTTCGCTGCTATGCTGCACCAGGTTCCTTAGCTCTCAATCTGATTTCAGATTTTTCATTTCCTGTTCTAGTACATTGTCATAGTAGTCTATTAAACTTCGGGTACTGATGTTAGGTACTGCACAGCCACATGCATCATCCATTCCCAGAGCCATTTATTTCCCCTAGTCTGGCAATCCTCAATGAGCTGACACTTGGGATAATCCTCATTTGGTGCAACCATTTGGACTTTTGACATTAACATCAGTGGGATGTCATTTGCAGCTAGTATTTTGTTTCTGAGTTCACCTGACATATGTTAAAGTGGGAAACACCTTTTAAATTTCCCCTTGGCTGTTTACAGTTGTCTTTTGGATACATAATACAGTCATGTATAAAAGAATAACTTGAGGAAATCCTAGCTCCAATTATGCCAGCAGGATTAGTAACCTCAGTGGAACCATGATTTTTCCATGATGCAGATGTTTGACAATTATCTCTATTTATCAGGTGAAGACGGAGCTGAGTGAGGGATTTAATTCCCAACAACTGCCATGTTCTCTTTGAGCACACACGCCTGCAGTCCTGAACATGCTTGCTTAGGAGTAAGTCCCACTTCCAACTAAACATGCTTAATGTTTAGGCACAAATGTTAATTCTATGTCATTACTTTTTGGAACAAAGACCATTTGGTCATCTTTTTGAAGAGGAAGCAAGCAGCAGGGCTGTGTGTTTCCAAAGAAGTATAAGGCCATTTGTTATATATGATGCACACTCCCCCACCCCCAGCTGCACTTTGGTTGGTAGCAAACTAGTTTTGCAGGGCTTTCGTTGAGTCTCAAGAGATCTCTGCTAAAATCTGGCAGAAAAAATCTCCTACAGTGCAAACACCATGACTAGAGGTATATATACATGTCTGTATTCCTGTCATCAGCACAGATAGAACATTGTAGCACTGATGATGAGACACAATTATCCCCCTCCAAATGCCCCTAAGTTTTGGTTCAGTAGAGTGGCGGCACTTGTCCACTTCTTGAGTCCTCATAAAACCACTTAAAAATAAAAGAAATAGTATGCAAGTCTAGCCCATATATCTCATGTCATTCTTTGAGTAATATGCAGTTTCTCTCTGCAGCACTAGAGAACACATTTCATAATTGGTGCTGTTTGCTTGCTTAAAGGAAAAGACAGGCTTTCCCACCACTGCAATCCCTGCTATTCAGGTTGAGTACCACTAATGAAGTAACTTGCTCTTAACAGTAATTAGACATATAATTCTAACAAGAACTGCAAAACAAAACTTGAGCTATCCAGGTTCATCCTTAGGTAAAGGTAAAGTGTGCCGTCAAGTTGATTTTGACTCCTGGTGCCCACAGAGCTCTGTGGTTTTCTTTGGCAGAATACAGGAGGGGTTGACCATTGCTTCCCCTCACGCAGTGTGAGATGATGCCTTTCAGCATCTTCCTATATCGCTGCTGCCCGATATCGGTGTTTCCCATAGTCTGGGAAACATACCAGCGGGGATTCAAACTGGCAACCTTCTGCTTGTTAGTCAAGAATTTCCCCGCCGCACCACTTAAGGTGGTTGGGTCATCCTTACCATGGAACAATGTGAAGCCGTCCACTTCAAGTAACAGATTTCAGGAGTGCCATTTTACTACCTCCAACTCTGTGTGCCATTAAAATGAGAAGCACCAATCCAGAGTGGGGGTAGGAGTAATTTTGACTTCATTTTGAAGGCAAACATTTCTAAGGCTGGCACTAGAGCTATCTTGATGTGGTTGGATAATTGAATTTGTTTCTACAGAGGCCTCCATTTTAAGGTACTCTAGGTCTATTCGGTGAGTGCACTATAACCTAGAGTATTCAATACTCTGCTAAGAGTCGGTACTGGGTTTGGAGAATTGTGCTGTAATGATCTTCACATCCTTTCCAATACTATAATCATTTGACTTACGCCAATCTACTTTCTTATCCTTACCACTCAGCTTCTGAAGAAGGAATGGGAGTCCTTGCCATAAAAAGCTTGACTTTGACAACTTTGTAAGAAAGTGTTAAGCTCTGAGTTTCAGAGATGTTACTAGAAGTCATGACCGTGACATTTGGAAGTCTAGGGAGTTGTCAGGGAGTTGTCAAGTGCCCATGCATAAATTCCAGTGGCTTCCAGCAGCTCTGTTAAGTTTCTGGAGCTGTCAGCATTCTTGCCGAATGTTCTGTCAAAGCTGGTTCAGTGAAGTGGCTAAGAGATGGAGCTACAAATCAAGATTTCCCCATTTCTCACCTCTGCCATGAACTCACGTGTTCTTAGACAAGCAGTCACTCCCTCCTGGCCTCAGCTTATCAGCTTCAATATGGGGATAATAATAGTTACCTTACAGTGTGGCTGAAACAATTCTATCAAGGAAATACAATATAAGATAATACTTCCATACTATACAAATGCTAAATCTGATTATTAAATGTTCAGCCTGAGTGGCTATGCTCCCAGCCAGTTTTCTTCTTGTTTTTCAACACACATCGATTTTTTTAAAAAATCACAGTGAGTTATATTCACATATGTATTATCATTTGTTAGGTGGCTCAACACGTCCTTGAATTGCTGACTAGTCCATCTTGATGGGTGTTTTTTTCAAGTTCCCACAACATGATTCCACAATTATCAGGTTTCCACAACACACATGGGTGTGTGTTGAATCACAGAGAACCAGACTGGGGAAAACAGTTAATCAGGGCAGAAAAGCCAGAGGTTAAGACGACCTGCAGACTGGCCATCACTATAGAAAATACAGTAGCAACAAGAGAAGCAAAGCAGTCGGGGTATGTCTATACCAGCCTGTTTTGCATGACTTGGCACTGAAAATAGCATGAAGACTTAGAGCAATCTTGAACCCCATCCTATATCCTGTCACTGATGAATGTCCCAGTTCTTTTTCTCTTTGTGTGAATGTTGATACTTTATTCAAAGGGATCTCAGATACTTTTTATTACAGATTTCCCATATGGACATTTTTAATGAAGCCAGTATGGAAAGTCATACAAGACTTTCAGGTTCATCTACTCAAATGCTATTCACTATGGCGGAATTGTACCTATAGCACATCTTCCAGGGGTTTAGCTAGGGGAGAAGGGGCCTATGTTTACCCCTCTCCCAGTGGCCCCTTGGAGTGATGAAGATAACAAAGAAAATAGGGAGGGTGGAGCTAGGGGGCCCTCAGGAACTTGGGGCCCCCGGGTTCTTTGAACCCATCCGCTCAATTATAGCTACATCCCTGACGTCTTCCCTTCAAAACCTCCAACAACAGTCAGACATTGAAGCTGTTCTCACAAACAAAGTGTGGTGGGCTGGAGGGAAGGCAGGAATGATCCTACCTGCCCTCCCCTAGAAGATCAGAGCCTCCTCTGGGTTCCATAGCTCACACGACCGGTGCAGCGGCAGACTCCCAAAGTGGGATCAGAAGGATGCCACCAAGCAGTGGAGAGGCAGCCTGTGGCAGTGCAGAAGTGCTCCTCTCCCTGGCTTCGCTTTCCATTGGACTATGTGGCCTCCACTCCTAGCAGCTGTTTTAATTGCTGCAGTGCACTAGATGATCCCAAAGTGAGGTAGGACAGGCTCTGTTTTCCTCCTAGCTCACTTTGTTCTTGGGTAGCAGATCTGAACTACCCAACTCGAGCAGCTGGGTCAGGAGGCCTCCCAGCGGCCCAGACAACACAAGCTGCCTGCGTTCCCTCTCCTACCCAGGTAGCTTGTGTCGTGAAAATGGGCTCAATGTCTTCTATAATATAAATGAGCTTACAATATTCACTACTACAACTGAAATCCTGTGCTGTATTTACTTCCTTAGAGCACAAATGTTTGGCTCTGTGGTATAGTCCTGTAGGTATTCAGAATCTGTGTAAGGTCTGCTCAATAAGAAACTTAACTAAATAGTTCCTGTGTGTCATTATTCACTGTGGGAAAACAAACTTCATTTGCATCTGCATTAATAGATTTTGTAGAATATATGTCACAAAGATAAACACAATATCAGCATTCCAATATCAGCATCGCCATAAAATGCTATGGAGGCTGTCAGTCAATTGTGAATTGTATTTAAAATGTGTGGGTTTTAACTTCCACAGAATATAGATTTATTTTAAGGAAACAGAAGTATTTCTGAATGGTTTGTAGAAAAAAAGGACCATGACATTTTCTTTCCCTCAGTCTGTAATTGGGATTAAATGGATGGAATGTCTTTTTGTTTCTTTCTCTGTATTCATTTGCCCTTTATTATATGTGTATCCCCCACTGTGCAATAGACCTGTCCATTGGACTGTGTTATAAAGCCAGCAGAGGGAGCTCAAGGAAAACCTGTTAAACAAACAAACAAACAAACAAACAAAACACCACACACACTCACACACAAGCATGAAGTATCTTCCTCATGTATTTGTAAGGATGGGCTGTGTTTGTACTGTCCTTCTTTATTTTTCCGCTCCCTTTAAACATTTCACAGAACTGTGGATTCACAGAATGAGTACAAATTACTTATTGTTAGGCAGGAGTGGAAGTACTTCAGTGACCGTTCCCCTCAGCTGCCACCTCAACAAAATGGCTGCTCAGACATCCTCAGAGTACCCTAATTACATAATATGGTTCTAAATCCAGATTTAGACTGAAATTGGCTGCTGTGGCTCTAAGAGCCCGATTGTTGCCAGCTATTCAAGGAGCTATATCTTTCCCAACCAATGCGCATAACTGTAGTCTTAAGTTTCCCCCCTACACACACAGTTATCCTGTTCTCTGCCCTCTGCAAATCTTCCAGTCCCAAAGGCAGCAGTAAACAGGGTGGGCTACTGGAGTGCCAGTGGTTGCACTTATGAGCATGGAGGCTGAGAAGGTTGTAGCTCTGCCATTTCTGACAGCAACAGAACTTTTGTCACCAGATCTAGTAACTCTAATCCAGAGCAAAGAATGTGTCAGCACATATGGCAAGTAGTAAGTTCTGACAAACCTTAAGCGAGACTTCAGACTGTTTCCAAAGAGTTCAGTAATGGTATATTTCCTTTTCTATAGTAACTTTTAATATTCAAGAGACTTCCTTGTATTGGGATGACTTTTTATCCAGAACAGGAGAGCAAAAATCAAGACTGACAGCCCTGCTAGCAAGCTCAATGTGAAGGTGGATTAAATAGCTTAGGCCCCTGATGACAACTAATTTTTAACAGGGGACATATTTGGAACTGAACAAGGGATTAAGGGCCAGCAACATTGGCTCTGCCTTCAGATTCACACCCATAAGAGCTCAGAGTGACAGAGTCTAAAGGCTCTTTAACTCCCTCCTTTCCAATGTGAACAGAGATTTTGGCAGAGCTCACCTTATGTACCTCTGCTATTTACTCTCCAATTAAGGCTGTTTACAAGAAAAAGGATTATCTCCACAGTGCAAAAAGCAGCTCATAACTCTGGGCTCAGTCTCCCGCTTCTGCACCTGAGTAGCTCACTCTCACTGGTACTCAGAGGCATCCTACCTTTAAGGCTGGAAGTGGCCTATAGCGCTCTGACTGGTAGCCATTGATAGACCTCTCCTCCATGAAGTTATCCAAACCCCTTCTAAAGCCATCTAGAGTGTTGACTGTCACCACATCTTGTGGCAGAGAATTCCACAAGTTGATTATGCGTTGTGTGAAAAAGTACTTCCAATTGCTCGTCCTAAATTTCCTGGCATTCTGTGCCAAAATATCGAATCAGGTCAAATGCTGAGGATCCAGGTTGCTGTTTCCTGTACCCTGTAAGAAGATGAAATTTGTTACATTATGGCTTTATTTATTTATACATACATACAGGGGCGTAGCTAGGGGAGAGGGGGACCGTGTTCATCCCTCTCTATGGCAGTCCCCCAGAGTAAGGCCCATGTTCTTTGAACCCTTTCGCTCAGTTATAGCTATGCCCCTGCATACATTCATACATACATACTACCTTTTATTGTAGGACCCCAGGGAAGTTAACAAGATAATAAAATTCAATAAAACATTAAAAACAAGATAAAACAATAAAACTCAATTTAAAAACAGAACAAAATATAGCTATAAACTTATAAAGAGCAGGCTCTTTTGGCTCATTGGCCAGAAGCCTGAATAAAAAGGGCAGTTTTCACTCTCCTGCTAAGGACTGGGAGATAGGAAGCCATGTGGGTCTCATCAGTGAGCAAGTTCCACAGCCTGAGGGCAATAAGTGAGGAGGCCCTGTCCCACATAGGCCTCAGTAGGTGTCAGTATGTAGAGCACAGCCCCTCGCAGCTGATGTAGTCAGGTGGGTAGATTCAGCTGGGAACTGGAAGTCCCAAAGATACTGGAGGCCCAAGCCATTTAGAGCTTTAAAGGTAATCAGCACCTTGAAATGTACCCAGAAACAGACTGGCAGCCAATGCAGTGCCTTCAGGATTGGAGTAATATGTGTACTGTGAGCTGTCCCAGAGATCAACCTGATATCCACACTCTGCAGTCTGCACCATCTGTGGTTTCTGAATACTTTTCAAGAGTTCATTGCAATGTAGAGCGCATTGCAACAATCCAAATGCATTGTGACTTAAGGCAGGGGTGATAGAGGCCAGATCAGCCTTCTCAAGGAAGGGTCTCAGCTGGCTCGCCAACCAAAGTTAAGCAAAGATGCTCCTGGCCACCACTGCCACTTGATTTTCTAGGAGCACTGCCAGATCCAGGAGAACCCACAAACTGCGAATCTGCTCTTTCAGAGGAAGTGCAACCCCATCCAGAACAGGTTGAAACCCCATACTCTGATCAAGTCTTGTACTAACCATCATCACTTCCAGAAATTGGATGGATGGATGGATCTTGCCAGGATTACGTTTCAGCTTGTTAGCCCCTATCCAGCCCATTCCAGCTTCCATTTCAATGTCTCAGAACTTCCTCTGCATCCCTAGGATCAGATGACATAGTGAGATAGAGCTGGATGTCATTTGCATATTGTTGACACTGAAGCCCAGATCTCCAGGTGATCTCCCCCAGCGGTTTCATGTAGATGTTAAACAACAGGTGGGGGGGACTAGCCTTGTAGGACCCCACAGGCAAATGGCCATGGGGCTGAGCAATAGCCCCAAGTAACATCTTCTGGGCCCAACCCTCCAGGTAGAACCAGAACTAGACCAACACTGACCCACTCAGCCTCAGCTCAGAGAGGTGGACCAGAAGGATACCATGGTCAATGGTATCAAGCCACTGAAAGGTCCAGCAAAACCAACAGGGACACCCTCCTCCAGTCCAGTTCCTGGCATAGATCATCCACCAGGCTGATCAAAGCAGTTTCAGTCGCATAACCAGGTTAAAAACTATATTGACATGCATCCAGATACCATGTGTCATCCAAGACTCTCTGCAGCTGGGCTGCCACCACACACTCTATCACCTTGTCCAAGAAGGGAAGAATAGAACAGAAACTGGTTGGTAGTTATTAAAATGAGAGGATACCTCAAGATATATATGTATGTATATATCTTTCTCTTCTGTTTTTATCCTAGCAATGGAGGGACTTGTTTTGGTATTCAGCACACCACTCTCCTTTCATGTGCCATTCCTTTCCTCTCTCCTTTTGAACACCTGGACTTTTTACAGTTGGTTGATTCTGAGGAGGGGAAAGAAGGTGACAGAACAGCAAAGCCTGAAGGATTCTCCCAACCTGTCAGAGACAGTGAGGGATTAAGAGCTCATTCATAAGGGCAATAAGTCAGGCTAGTGGAATAGGTTGTGAAAAGCAGATGGAAGAGTCCTACAAGACAAGTCACTGGGGCAAAAAGGGCCTTAATGAAGCATAATGGTGAAGAATAGAATTACACCAGTGTGATTTGCAGTGCTGTGTCTGAGGCAGGCAGAGGACCAGTTAGCAGCAACTCCTGAGGGAAGAGGAGTCTCTGAGGTAGAAGGATCTCCTTCTAGTCCCTCAGTGATAGGAATGTTATGACAAGTTAAAATATCACATTCCAACACAGGCTGAGGTATAGAAAAGGGCATGGTGAATGAGCCAGAGAAGCTGAGGCCTCTTATTTGAGTTTGACAGCAGATGAAAAACAAGTTATTGAAGAATAAGAGGATGAGGCTAAGGCAGAGATATGTAAACAGAGATAAATGCCTTGCCTGTGTTCATGTCTCTCTACTCAAGAAAATGAGATTCCCATTGTAGTAAAGGCTATGAATATTATGGGCAACACCATATGTTGTGATACAGTTTTGGAGCACTAATTCTAATTATTTGGGAACATTCCTGTATTACACTGATAAACATAACAGTCTTTTTGTTTGTAGGTATAAATTCCGTTTGTGAATGCATGCAATGCATGCTGAGCTGTGAAGATTTCAGCAACTGAGCTGAACAAGTAATTATTCAGTACTGGAGTCACTCAAAGCCACTCTGAAGGGCCCTCTTAGGACAGTGTGGTGTAGTGAATGGAGTATTGGGTTCAGTTCTCAAGGGACATGGGAACATAGGAAGCTGCCATATACTGAGTCAGACCATTGGTCCATCTAGCTCAGTATTGTCTACACAGACTGGCAGAGGCTTCTGCAAGGTTGCAAGCAGGAGTCTCTCTCTCAGCCCTGTCTTGGAGTTGCCAGGGAAGGAACTTGGAACCTTCTCCATGCAAGCATTCATCCCAGAGCTGCCCCATCCCCTAAGGGGAATATCTTACAGTGATCACATGTAGTCTCCCATTCATATGCAACCAGGGTAGACTCTGCTTAGCAAAGGGGACAAGTCATGCTTGCTACCACAAGACCAGCTCTCCTCATTACTATGAAGCTCAATAGGTGGCCTTAGGTAGGTCACAGTCCCATTTGCCTCACACCATCCATGGTTATGAGAAAAATTCCAAAGTACTGTACAGAAAAATGCTACAGAATTATCAATAAAAATACTCAAAGTAGTAACAATTGCAAGAGGTTCCTGTGAGAGTTTCATTTTTTTCCCCAAGCAGCCTTGAACACAGAAAAATGTTGGATGTGTGTTCAGAGTGTTTCAGCTTTTAAGCATGAAATGCATAATAATCTGATCCCTGTGGTTTGTATCTCTTCAGTTCGAACATTCTGTAGCCATATTTCTTCCTGAGAAGATAAACACTTGAAAGGATGACCTGCTGGAAGATAAAGCCCAGACTTGCTCTGGCCCTTCTCCAGCCAGGGTCAGTTTCTCTGGCCAGCCTAGGAAACTTTTCTGTCTGTGCTGTTGCCAGAAAAGAAAAACCCAACACAGCGGAAATGTTAGCTACAGTGAAAAGAACAGAATATTTTGTACTTCGTTGTCTCTGCTATATTAGGTCTGGATTCATCATTCTACAAATGATCATTCACTCTTATGTCCTTCAGTAACCGCAACCCATGCTTTTGGTGCCTTGACTTAGCAGCTTTGACTTTTCCTACTTATTATGCAAAAAAGGCCTTTTAAGGGGAAAACCACATGTTAAACCGGGGCTTCACAACTTTGCTGCAGATATTGGACTACAACTCAAATCGTCCCTGACTATTGGCCACTATGGCTGGGCATGATGGGAGTTGTAATAGTCCAGCAATGCTGGAAGGCCAAAGTTGTGCAGCCCTGTGTGTTGGTGCACCCAAATGCATGAAACAAAGCTGCTTTTTTGTAAACAGAAATCAGCTTCAGGAGGATGCATTTTCATACCAGCAGCTGTCTGGCCCAAGAAATAATTATCCATTAGAGTTATTCACTATGTGTCTCAAGCTGCAAATGTCCACCATACTCATGAGAAAGATTTAAGTTTTGAAATGTTCTCCTGGTTTCTAACATTGCAGGACACATAGGACCAGATACAGCTCAAGGTACTGTGGTGCCTAAGGCAAGATGCCAAATGTTGTCTTGCCCCTCGGTCCTGGTGTAGGCCAGACCCTTTTGAAAACCGACACTAGCGAGCTTTGAATTAGCATAGGGATGAGGAGAAAAGAAAGTCACCGGCAGCCTCCTCTTCTCTTCTTATGCTTCTTACAAACTTTCAAAGCAGCTTGCAAGAGCTATTCTGATGGCATTGGAGGGGGGCATTTTGACACCACAGATTCGGCACCATGTGTGAACCCACCCATAGAAGGTTTTTAATACAGAAGGGCAGTGCAAAGTAGTTTAAAGAGCAAAAGGTAGCATAACATGATTGACTGATTGAAGTGCTGTCAAGTCAGTGTTGACTCTTAGCGACCACATAGATTCTCTCCAGGACGATCTGTCTTCAACTTGGCCTTTAAGGTCTCTCAGTGGTGCATTCATTGCTGTCATAATCGAGTCCATCCACCTTGCTGCTGGTTGTCCTCTTCTCTTTCCTTCAACTTTTCTCAGCATTATGGACTTCTCAAGGGAGCTGGGTCTTCGCATAATGTGTCCGAAGTATGATAGTTTGAGCCTGGTCATTTGTGCCTCAAGTGAAATTGATTTGTTGTATGATCCATTTGTTTGTCTTCCTGGCTGTCCATGGTATCCTCAAAAGTCTTCTCCAGCACCAAAGTTCAAAAACATCTATGCTTTTTCTATCTTGCTTCTTCAGAGTCCAGCTTTTGCATCCATAGAGTGTCACGGGGAAAACCATTGTCCGAACAATTCTAATCTTTGTAGGTAAAGACATGTCATGGCATCTAAATATACGTTCCAAGGCCTTCATTGCAACCCTTCCAAGTGCTAGTCTGTGGCATATTTCTTGACTTCTGGATCCTTTACTGTTGATGGTTGATCCTAAAAGGCAGAAGCTATCCACCACTTCAATGTCTTCATTGTCAATTCTGAGGCTGGTTGGTGTACCCGTTGTCATTAGTTTAGTCTTCTTTATATTTAGTTGTAGTTCTATTTCCCCCCCCCCCCACTGTGCTCCTTGACTTTCACTACTAGAGCTTGCAGATCATCCGCATTTTCAACTAACAGAGTGGTGTCATCAGCCTAGCACAGGTTATTGATGTTTCTTCCTCCAACTTTAAAACCACACTCTTCTTCCAATCCAGCTTCTCTAGTATATGTTCAGCATATAAATTGAATAAATAAGGAGAAAGTATACAGCCTTGTCTTACTTCTTTGCCAGTTTGGAACCAGTCTGTTTCACCATGTTCCAACTGGACTGTGGCTTCCTGTCCTGTGTATAGGTTTCTTGTGAGAACAATGAGATTTTCCGGGACACTCATTTTCCTAAGCACATTCCACAACTTGACATGGTCCACACAATCAATGGCTTTTCTGTAGTCAATAAAGCACATATTAACTTCTTCTTTTTGTATTCTTTGGCTTTCTCAATTATCCAGCATGCATCAGCAATGATGTTTCTTGTTCTTTGGCCTTTTCTGAAACCAGCTTGAACATCCACCATTTCCCTTTCCACGTAGGGCTCTAATCTGTGTTGGATGATCCTTAGCATTATTTTGCTAGCATGTGAAATTAAGGATATTGTGTGATAGTTTGTGCAATCTGTTAAGTCTCCTTTCTTTGGTATGGGTATGTAGACTGATCTCTTCCAATCTGCTGGCCACTGTGTTGTTCTCCATACATCCTGCGCGTACATCCCCATGTTAACAAAATGCCCGCAGTGGCACAGCATGCCCCAGTCCTGTAAGGAAAAGAAGGGAGACTGTTCCTTTAAGAATAAAGTTTCCATCTGGATGACTGCGGAAAGGTGACATTGCTCTTCAAAGTTCTTTTCAACTTTCCCTTACGGTACTTGTTGACTATCGGTATTGTGCCAGTATTTATCCTTAGATGGGGTTTACCACCCACTTCGGGCTGCATTCCCAAGCAACCCGACTCCGAGAAGACCTGGTCCCGGCATGCTGGGGGCCGCTACGGGCCCCACACCATCCACGGGCTGTGCCTCAATCAGAAGGACTTGGGGCCCACACAGCAGCGGTGCCGGGGAGAGGGTCTTCTGTATGCCACATTTCCCGCACCCCAACATGGGATAGGGATTCGGAGCTGGGCTCTTCCCTGTTCACTCACCATTACTGAGGGAATCCTGGTTAGTTTCTTTTCCTTCTCTGACTAATGAAGGATCAATTATTTTGAAATAATCAATGAAGGAAGCCCAGGCAGGCACTGGGTAAGGGAGTTATGTGACTTGTCTCGGGGGGGGGGGCTCAAGGCAGTGGGCCCCGAGACAACTGTCTCCCCTTGCCCAATTGTAGTTATGCCCCTGTAGAAATTGCCAAGAAGAGGAGAGATGCCAAAGTCAAGAAAGATAAAGACCTCAGGGAAGAATTTAATAGGGAATTTCAGAAGGCTGTTAGAAGGAACAGTACTACAATGACATCTGTAAAGACCTTGAGGATGGAAATAGACACGGAAAAACAAGGAAAGTTTGCAAAAGATCTCTGAACTCAGAAAGAGGTTCCAACCTCAAATTGATACATTAAGGGATGCCAAAGGACAGAAAGTAACTGATTCAGAGAAGATCAAACAGAGATGGAAGGAGTCTGTACAGGAATCTGTACAGCAGGGGCGTCAACATCCAAGATACTCTAGAAGATATCCCCTACTTGCAAGAACCTCTAGTATGGGAAGATGAAGTTAGATCAGCACTCTGGTCATTACCAAGTCAGACGGCTAGTGGAATTGATGGAATAGCTACAGAAATATGGCAGGCAACAGAAGAAGAATCAGTCAAGGCTCTAACCAAACTATGCCAGCAAATCTGGAGAACGAAGGAGCTTCTGAGTTTGCTGGGAGGAGGAGGAGGAGGGGCACATCAGCAGAACGCCTGGATCCTTCCTTCAGAGTGGAGGGTGGGCCACCCATGAGGTATGCCACCCGCACTCCGTCTCCCCCCTCACTGAGGGCAGGGCCCCTGCTGCAGCCTGAGGGGGGAAAGGCAATCTGGGGGCAACAGAGCTGAACCAATCCACCACAACCCCCTTCCAAGCAACAGGCATTGCGGCTTTTTCTCCAACCCTCACCTGTGCCCCCCTTTCCCCACCCATCCCTTTAATCCACAGGCTCTGGAGCCTCTCAGAATCCGAAGCAGGAGATTCTGACCTTTAGCAAGAGTTCCCATCATAGCAGGGGCAGGCAGCGTGAAGTTTGCCAGCCTCCAGCCATGCAGGCGAGGGAGGGCAGTTTGTGCGCACCGGCTTGTTCTTCCCCCAGGGATGGTGGTGGGGGTGGCAATCCCTTGACTGGCTTCACTAACAGAGGTCCCCACCACACACACACACCACCCTGAAGCCTGCTCTGTTCCAGTCTCAGTTGGGAGGGACTCCCTGGATGGACCCGCCACGCCACCTCCAATGCTTCCACTTCGAAACAAAGGCGGATGACTGGGGGGGGGGAGAAACATGTTGCCAGATGTGTGCCTTCTTTTCTCAGCCCCACCATGCGCTCCACTCATGTGCCCTGCCTTGGCTCCAGATCCTACCCTGGCGCTTTTGAGTTTCTCCTGGGCTGGATGGGGTTAGGAGGACTGGCAGCCTCTATGGTTGGATGGCAAAGCCGCTGCTTGTGCGAAGGACTTCCGCCAAGCCCGGGGAGCAGCGAGCTGTGGGGACACCTGAGGAGGCAGAAGGCGGCCGGGTTGCATGGGAAGGTATCCAATTGCCACCCCAGCCCCTGACCTGCTGATGGGTTGTGATCGCCTTCTTTTCTTGCTGACAGATTTGTCCCCAACATTGGGTTGTTTGGGTCATTGTCTTTTGGGTGGATGTGTCACCTCCCAGCCTCTGGTCCGCTTGGAAGAGATCACAGCAGGCAAAGTCACACCGATCCAGAGGGGGTAGGAGGGGGCGGGGGGCACATGAGGAGAGGGGTTCCTGCTCTTTGTTGTGTGTGTGTCTGCGCGTGCGTGCGTGCGCACCTGCCACTGTGTGCCTTTGAGCGAGCCAGGGAGAGAGCAAGGGTAGGTTTCCCCCCTTCACTGAGAATGAGAGCTCTCCTTTGGGGATTGAAAACCCCACCTGGAAGGAGAGAGCGCGCACAAGTCTGCATGCAGTCCTGCACACGATTAGTTGGGAGTCAGGCAGAAAGACTGGCAGCTACTTTGTTGGGCCTTTCTCTTCCCAAGGGCCATCTTTCCACCCAGGAGACTTGTGGAACTCTCTGCCACAGGATGTGGTGACGGCCAACAACCTGGATGGCTTTAAGAGGGGTTTGGATGACTTCATGTAGGAGGGGTCTATCAATGGCTACTAGTCGGAGGGCTGTGGGCCACCTCCAGCCTCAAGGGTGTGCCTCTGAGTACCAGTTGCAGGGGAGTAATGGCAGGAGAGAGGGCACGCCCTCAACTCCTGCCTGTGGCTTCCAGCGGCATCTGGTGGGCCACTGTGTGAAACAGGATGCTGGACTAGATGGGCCTTGAACCTGATCCAGCAGGGCTGTTCTTATGAGACGCAAACCCTCTTCATCACAGAAAACGCCTCACGAGAAGCCTTGCTGGTCAACTAGGAAACATTTGAGATGGGGGTGGGGACCCTTGGATGGGTACCAACCTAAGTAAGAAATCACATTATTACTAGCAGAATAAAACATGTAGATTCAAAACATAACTCTTCTCTCCCCCTTCATCTCCTGTATTCAATAATGTCTCTGCTTAGGAAAAGATTCTCAGTGTATTGTTGGGTTTTTCCACTGTGGCTTTTGGATAGCAGCTGTTGCTCCATCTGTGTGTGTACACAGAAGTTGCTTTCAATTGTAAAAGAGTAATTGTAAGAGTGAGCGAACGATGGGGAGGGGGCAGCTGAGCAATAAAAGCAAAGATAAAATTAAATTAATCTTGGCCTGTCATAACTTCAAAAGTTAAATTTTAATTAAATTCATTTTAATTAATTTCACTCTAATTTTAATTAATTTAATCAATTAATTAGCTGATATTAAGTGTTACTGTAATAGTCAGCACCCTAAAAATTGACCTAGGCCCCCACAAGCCTAGTCATGGTTGGTTTCGGCCGAACAGGGCATTTGAGTTGTGCACCCCTGATCTAGCTCATGATATCTTAGCATCTATCTAGCTAAGCAGCATAAATACTCTTATCTCTAGTGTTTCTAGTGTCTTCTAGGTATTAAAAGTACCACAAATATATAGTATTCTATGTATATCACTATATATTGTGAGGTTTGTGTGTGTGTATTCAGTGAAATGTATTTCCAGGCAGCATACTTAATTTGAAATATCAGACTTAAATCCTTGGGGGCCTGTGGTGTGCAGAGGCCCTGGACTGGAAGGAGAGGAAAGCAGTGAGTGTGTGTGTGTGGGGGGGGCATTTTAAAATCTCGTCTCTTGGTCCACTCCAACCTTGCTACACCCCTGAATTTCCACCATTTGTTCTGACATCCATTTTGCTTTCTTCTGTTTCTTGGTCTTTGGCAATCTGTTTTCACATTCAGCCTTAACAACTTCTTTGATTTCATTCTACAGTTCTTCTGGTTCCCTATCAATGAGGTTCAGAACTTCAAAGTGGTTCCTTATGTTCTCCTTGAAAATGGTGTGTACATTCTCAGTATCATATCATGGAAGCTGGATAGCTTTGTTTTTCTGCTTTAGCTTGACTTGGAACGTACACATGAGTAGTTTGATCTGTTCCACAATCGGCCCCCAGCCACGTCTTTGCAGGGTCCTGTGGACCAGTCTTGCCTTGCCTTACCTCATGGTCAACCAGTGCAGGAGAATAATAGCATGTGCATTACTCCCCAAGTGAGTGATTCTTCATCACTGACATAATATTTTTTGCATCTATGATGCATTGCCTAACATATTTACAGGTGAAACTCGGAAAATTAGAATATCGTGCAAAAGTCAATTTCAGTAATGCAAATTAAAAGGTGAAACTGATATATGAGACAGACGCATTACATGCAAAGCGAGATAAGTCAAGCCTTAATTTGTTATAATTGTGATGATCATGGCGTACAGCTCATGAAAACCCCAAATCCACAATCTCAGAAAATTAGAATATTACATGGAACCAATAAGACAAGGATTGAAAAATAGAACAATATCGGACCTCTGAAAAGTATACAGTGTACTGTGCTTGATTGGCCAGCAAACTCGCCTGACCTGACCCCATAGAGAATCTATGGGGCATTGCCAAGAGAAGGATGAGAGACATGAGACCAAACAATGCAGAATTGCTGAAGGCGGCTAATGAAGCATCCTGGTCTTCCATAATACCTCAGCAGTGCCACAGGCTGATAGCATCCATGCCACGCCGCATTGAGGCAGTAATTGCTGCAAAAGGGGCCCAAACCAAGTACTGAATACATATGTATGCTTATACTTTTCAGAGGTCCGATATTGTTCTATTCTTCAATCCTTGTCTTCTTGGTTCCATGTAATATTCTAATTTTCTGAGATTGTGGATTTGGGGTTTTCATGAGCTGTACGCCATGATCATCACAATTATAACAAATTAAGGCTTGACTTATCACGCTTTGCATGTAATGCGTCTGTCTTATATATCAGTTTCACCTTTTAATTTGCATTACTGAAATTAATGGACTTTTGCTCGATATTCTAATTTTCCGAGTTTCACCTGTATATCTTGCCATGGTGATGGGCCATGTGCTGTCTGTTAACCTATGCCTTCGTATGCAATACCCTTACTGTAGATCTGTGGTCATTTTCCTAAAGCCTTTCATTTGTCCTCTAAAGCAGCTGCAGGTGGCTTCTGGTAGAGGACTGATGCAGTTAATGTCCTTCAGGAGAGGGACTATATTCATCAGTCTCCCCTTTCCTCAGAAGCTGACTGTTATTCTCAAAATAACAGTCCCTGAGGCTCAGGTATCCTTCAGGGATAATTTTCTGGAGACATAGTCGGCACCAGAGGGTGGGAACTAGAGAGATGGTGAGATGGTGAGATTAACAAAATAATGCCCCTCCCCCAAAGTAGGTGCACCATCGTTGTACCAGCGCTTTGTAAACTTGGATATCAGCCACTATATTTGGGCTCCTATAATTCCATATGCCAAAAATTGTCGATTTGAAGGTAACCATTTTAGACTATTGTAGAATGAGTATATTACGTTCAATAAATGTAGCTTGTCATCTTCCAGGTTCATCAACATGAGATACAAGCTATGTCTCTTATATCAGACATTCACAAATTAGCTATGACTCTACAACTAATGATAGGACCCTCAGTGCTAAATATACCATATAACCCAAAAAGTGTGTTGGGTCGATGTTGATCAAAATATTAGCCAACACTTCCTCCCCAAAGCAAAGATCACCACCTGAAAATGCCCAATTGATTCATTTAATTGCTGAGTCACTTTATGAGGCATAAAATATGTAACTCTGGCTCAGATATGATATCTCTAAAATGACAATCACAAGAGCTGTCACATCAGGCAGCAGATTCCAGAAGAGATGCTGGGGTTTGGTGTTTGGTTCCCCCCCACTTCCAACCTTCTTTTTCTGTGTCATTAAACAAAAAGTGAGATGGTGTAATTCTGACTCCTCATTTCAGGTGGGGAAATGTTTAAAGCCAAGACTGTGCTCAAGAGGCTAGATGAATCAAACCTCCTTTTATAGAAGTGATAATGAGACACACCATATATGTTCTGTCCAATTGGGGGAGCAGGCTGGTGTTAGGAGTTTCCATCATTGGGCAGCTCCCAAAGCTCAAGACCCTCGGAAGGGCCCACTGCTGATCCCTGCAACCACTTATGTGGCTATTACCTTTGTGTAGTAGTGGCAGAGTGACTCTCTTGGGGCCCATTCAGGTAGAAGAGAGTCCATATGGGTGATTTTGAGAAGTCCCTGAAACCTGGAGCCAGCCCTGAAGGGATTTGTTTCTATAGAACTCTGTGCAAGGAGACTAAAAAAGTAATTGATCCTTACTACTAAGTGTACTATTAAGTGAGAAGGGCAATATGACCATAGATTAACAAATTTAACAAGAAAGGTTTACAATGACAGGAGTAGCATATCACTGCTGAGATACTGAGGCTGTTCTCCCATCCCGCCTAACCCCAGCGCTCCTGTCCTGCCTAACCCTGCTCCCAAGCCCGGCTCTTAGCTGAGGTTAAGGGAGTGCCTACCAGGATCGTGTGTCTCCATGAGCTACAAGCAACCCAAGGAGACACAGACACGGGTGCCTAGAGTGCCCGTCAGACAGAGGATCCTGTCAATACACCGTGCTTGTGGTGTGGTGCATTGTGGGATAGCTGGAGGCCAGGATGCATCATCCCTGCCTCCAGAGCTCCGTTCTGCATGCTGCAGCACAGCACAGATTGTCTGGGAGCACAATCCACACTCCCAGCAGCATCTTTGTGCTTGTCGGGGGGGCGGGGTGAGTTTGAGCAGCTTTCTCCCCTGCCACCCCTTCCCACCTGGTCATGTGAATGGCCCCATGATGTTGATGTCACAGTGGTAACATTCAATAGAAGATTAGGCTTGCATTTTAGTGGTATTTCACAGTTGGGCTGGAAAGTTAATTCTGAAATAGTAACAGCAACACCCAGCTAATATCATATCATTGTTTTATTGGTGGGATGCAGACTGGTTTCAAGATGGTGTACTGACATCATGGTCTGTCTGTCTATCCTATCTATCTATCTATCTATCTATCTATCTATCTATCTATCTATCTATCTATCATATTTCTGTACTGCTTGATACGTACATCTCTTGGCAGTATACAAAATTTAAAATATTTAAAAGTTACAGATTAAAATACATGACAATAAAAACAATAGAATAAAATAGTTATTAAAACAAGTTTTTAAAATTATTAAAATTCTAATTAAAAGCCTGCAAAAACAGGAAAGTCTTGAGGTTCTTCCTGAAAACAAACAGAGAAGGAGATGCTCTTATTTCAGTAGGGAGCATATTCCAAAGCCCTGCGGCAGCCACCAAACAAACAGGTGGCATCCATAACCGGACATCTCCAGAAGATTGCAACAGGTGGCAGGGTTTATGACAAAGGAGGCGCTCTCTTAAATAGCCTGGACCTAAGCCATTAAGGGTTTTATAGGTAAGAACCAGCACTTTGTATTTCACCCAGAAACATATTGGCACCCAGTGCAGTTCTTTCAGAACTGGTGTTATGTGGTCCCTTCATGTTGTCCCAGAGACCAATCTGGCTGCCGCATTCTGTACCAATTTTAATTTCTGGACTACATACAAAGGCAGCCCCATGTAGAGCACATTACAGTAGTCAAACCTGGAGGTTACCAGCATATGTACCACTGTTTTAAGGTCATTCACCTCTGGAAATGGATGTAGCTGATGTATCAGCCAAAGCGGATAAAAAGCGCTCCTGGCTGCCACCTCAGCCTGAGAAACCAGGGAGAGCTTTGGATCCAGGAGCACTCCCAAGCTATGTACCTGATCTTTCATGGGGAGTGTAACCCCATCCAGAACAGGCATATCTAAACCATCTTTCGGGTCCTGGCCCCCCACCGTCAACTTCAATTTGGATTCAACTTCAGTTTGTTATCCCTCATCCAGCCTATTACTGCCTCCAGGTAGGCATTTAGGGAAAATATGCCATTTCCTGATGAGGTCGGCATGGAGAAGTAGATCTGGGTGTCATCAGCATATTTATAACACCCAGCACCAAACCTCCTGATAATTTTTCCCAGCGGTTTCTTGTAGATGTTAAAAAGCATTGGAGACAATGTGGAGCCTTTAATGTATGGCATATTTAAAGATGTTTTTCTAATACTCTCTCTGAAAGAAGCCTTGCAGCACATTCACTATTCTTAGTGCAAATGAATAGAATATGTGTTGTTCTTAACATGAACTTGCTTGGTCTCCCAGCTATGATGTCATCATCCCTTTATCTGCACTGTGTGTTAAGTGAGGACAAGAGGAAGCATATGATAGTGGAATAACTGATCTAACAGGAAAGGTTAACAGTGACTTTGGAAAACAGCCATAGACAAGACTCATACAGACATCCTCAGGGAGAGAGTTCCACGACTGTTTCATGCCCTTCTTCTGCAGCTTGGACTTTGGTAGTGGAATGCAGAAGGCATGCTGGTCAAAGGCTTGCTGAGATGCTGAGGAAAATAATAGTGTTAGAAGAACATGAAAGGATTTGTGCTCTTTATTAGTCACACACACAGACACACACTCTCCAATATGCTGACAGCCAGATGTAAATCTGCTATTTTACATCAATATATGAGTTGACTCAGAAATTCACTGTGGCACTTTGAGTGACCTAGGCAGATTTGCTATCGGATATATCATGAATCTTGAATTGCACTGGATTGTGTAGTAGTTTTAAAAGATTAAGGTTAGAGCAGTGATTCCCAAATTATTATGATCTGTCTCTTTGATGTGGTCTGAAGTGGCTTATGCTGGCTCCCCCTTCTCACTTGCATCAAATTACACATCTTTGCTTTGATTCTCAATAGTTCTCAGCAACTGCAAATTCTTGGGGCAAACACCACCAATTTCTAGGCCATTGCCAGTGTCTCCTTCCTCTCTCCCTCCCTTTCACCACCAACATCTCTCTATGCTAATGACATTTAAGAAAGAATCATTGAGATTGTTTTGGGGATGATTTTGAGCAATCGGCCTGGAAAGTGTTTATGGGGCACTGGATTTTTGAATCAGTTTCATGCTACATTTATGGGCGTCTCTGTGTATGTTGGAAAGCTCCAGATGGGTAGCCATGTTAGAGAGAAAGAGTTTTGGGGGAGTGTGTGTGTGTGTGTGTGTGTGTGTGTGTGTGTGTGTGTGTAGAGAGAGAGAGAGAGAGAGAGGAGTCTCACGACCAGTGAGATTCGCTGTAGGGGGTTCTGTGGGGAGAATGGGCTTAGCCTGCTCTCCCTGCAGCTGATCAAGGCAGCAGCCCAGGCGGCCGGATTGGCCGCCCACACAACTGCCGGCTCCGTCACAGAGCCAGTGGGGGCTGCAAGGATCGGGGGCTGCGCAGCCCCCGAAGTTCCAGTATGCCCCATGTGAATGTGCGGAGCATGCTGGAGAGACCCCCGAGCCTGGGAGGCTGCCTCCTGGCTGGGGGTCTCCTTGTGTGTTGCTGCGGTGCGAAGCCATGCCACGGCAATACACGATCAGGAATTCTGGGGTAGCGGAGTGCTCGATCCGCTAACCTAGGCTAAGGGGAGGGCTACTTTGGTAGGCTAGCTGCCAGGGAACCACCAAGCTTGCCTGCGAGCCCGCTGTTTCTCACAATGCCTAGGAAGCGGGCTAAGCTCCCTAAGCCCACTTTCCAGTATTCATGAGAATACCCTCGATGTTTTTTTTACAAAGTAAGGTCAAAATGTCAAGCAAAGCAAGCGATAGCAGTAGGAGTTTCACATTATTTATGCACAGCACAAATGAACATATGATCCCATAAAATGAATTTTCTTGCACCACCTGCTTTTGGATTATAATTTCCCCAGACCCATTTAATTGGCTGAACCACCCACTCTGCTGCGCTATTAGAGGATAGATGATGAGGTAGAGTGGTCTTGTGAGTAATAGCCATTTGTTGGAAAGCACTCAACATCTCAGAGTGAAATGGAGGGCCATTGTCCGAGACTATCTTCTCTGTCAGCCTTTAAGAAGCCACCAAGTTCCTCCGTATGTAAATTACAGATTGTGCATCAGCAGGAGGGAAACCCCAATCCATGTGGAATAAGTATCCAATAAGACCACTAATTTCTAGCCTTGCTTTTCTTTAAAGTCCATATGTAGTCATTGCCAGGGTTGTGCAGCCAACCCCCAAGCCTGAATTGGCACTAGAGATGTGCATCAATGGCTTGGTGCATGGGCTGGCGGGGCGGGGAGCAGTTCCCTTAAGGAGCCAGTAAGGATCTCCTTACCTGCTTCTCCCCACCCCGCCACTTTTGTGGATGCAGCGCTTGGTTCCCAACTGCCATGCAGGGCTGTTGGCAGTGTTCCCTGCAGCCTCTGCATGGCGTCGGCACACAAATGTCCAGCAATAGTATTTGCATGGTTGGCAACACCATGCTGACCACACAAATGGCCAGTGTGTGTGCTGATGCCATGTGGAAGCTGCAGGAAACAGCACTGCAGCCCCCGTGTCCAGTTGGAGACCAGATGTCACACCCAGAAAAGTGGTGGGGCAGAGCAGGTAATGAGCTCCTTAAGGGATCCATTCCCTGCCCCCTCCAGCCAACTCGAACACCGGCACCCGAGACAGTTCGGCACTTCCCAAAGGACACTGGAATAGGCATGATCAATTTGGTTGGCAAGGGCTGCAGCCTTGAACCAACAATGTTATGTCTTTATCCAGAGTCGGGCATCACACACAGAAATGTTTCTGCTTTTCCCTTATTGCCATCTCTCTGAAGGATTTTGTATTAGTAATTCAGTTTTTCTATTGCTGGAACATTTAAGGGGTTGAACCACTGCTTAAAATATCCTGGAAAGATTCCAAGCAGCACAGAAGGCAAGAAAATGAAAAACATATGAAGCGAATAGAAGTTAACATTAGACATGCTCAGAGTGGGCGGAATCAGTGGCAGTAACAACCCACAGCATACCTGGCAGCTCTAGAAAACATCCTACACCCTTTCTGTTTCTCTCTTTCCCTCTTGTTTTCCTTCCCCCATCCCGTTATTTTGAACTATAATACTTTTTTTTTTAAACACTAACTTGAGATTGTCATCCTCAAACACTGATGCAAGGAGGTGAGTTGCAGAGGAGGTGCACATGTTCCTCCAGCAACTAACCTCCCCCAAGCCCATACTAATGACAGATACCCAAACATACACTCTGTTGGTCTTCTATTCTCAACTCCAATTAGCTTAACTCAAGTCCTTTTTATAACATTTATGCTCTCATTAAACCAGATCAGTACTTTCCTAATTTGCTCAAGCTGAATCTCTGTGTCCTTTGATGCAAGCCATGTTTTTTCCTTGTTTCAGTCCTAGCTTGGTGGGCAAATGATTGGGCAAATTAGCCCCTTTCACACTGCTTTGGATGAGCACTATCTTGAAGCATGCTAAGGCTGCAAATCTATATACATTTACTTGGGGAATAAGCCCCATTATACTGAGTGGGATCTGAATAAACATGCATAGGATAGCAGAAATAATATCCACACAAATAATAAACCACCAATACTAGCATACCAGAACACCTTAAGTGGCGCAGCGGGGAAATGCTTGACTAACAAGCAGAAGGTTGCCAGTTCAAATCCCCGCTGGTACTATATTGGACAGCAGTGATATAGGAAGATGCTGAAAGGCACCATCTCACATTGCATGAGAGGAGACAATGGTAAACCCCTCCTGAATTCTACCAAAGAAAACCACAGGGCCCTGTGGGCGCCAGGAGTCAAAATAGAGTCGATGGCACACTTTACCTTACTAGCATACCAGAGCTAGGGTAAGGCTGGCAGGTTATCCTACTATAGGTAGATACCAAATTAATTGATTGGTTATGCCACTGAGGGCACTTGGATATTTGGGATGAGGACTGTAGAACATATCTTCCAACATTTAAATTTGGATTTTATTATTAAAATGAGGTGGCTCACCCCATGCAGAATGTGCATGCAAACCAGTATGTACCTGGAAAAAAGTGACCATCTCCAAATTATTATTAATCACTAATGTCTTGATAACAATTTATATTGTAATAATTAGGGATGTGAGAACCGGTTCGAATTTGAACCAGGGTGGTTCGAATTCGAACCAGGGTGGTTCGAATTCGAACCGAACCAGCCATCAGGTTCGAGCTGCAGGTTCAAATTCGAACCGAACCAAGGGGTGGTTTGATTTGAACCGGTTTGAACTGGTTTGGACATCCAATAATTGGTAGGATGGTAGCTGGCACCCAGGGCTACCTGTCACCCAAACACCAAAGCAATCGGACACTCGTATGATTTTTTATGATTTTTTGAAAATTATTATTTTTTCTCATAGGGCATAATGGGACTCGAACCAGGCCATTATACCTTATTGTGGAGCACCCATGGGTGCCAACAACCACCCCAACCCTGAAGCAATCGGACAGTATTACGATTTTTTATGAATATTTGAAATATTTTCAATTATTTTTCTCATAGAGTATAATGGGACCAGAACCAGTCCATATCCCCTATTGTGGAGCACCTAGGGGCACAAAAGCGGGGTGGGTGGTAGACACCCAGGGGTGCCTACCACCCACAAAACCCCAAGGCAATTGGACACTCCTCTGATTATTGGTGAATTGTTAAAGTATTTTTGAGTTCCTCATAGGGAATAATTAGGATTGCAGCAAATGTATAGCTTCACGTCAGGGGAAAGGGGTGTCGTAGAGTGGAGTGTGGTGGGTGGTAGTGCCTAGTATGGGCAAGGAAGCTATCAGAATTATTTGAAAGGAATTGGGCAAAGGGCTGATTTTTAAGTGATTTTTGAAGTTTATATGTCTTTAAGATTAGCAATGAGAGTGGATTAATGGTTTGTCATTGAAAATCTTATATGCTACCAAAGAATCTACACTCAGAACACTTCCGAAACAACAAAACCCATGAGCAACCCATGGGGGTGGTTGGCACCCTCTTTGCACTAGACCACCACTCACTCTGGGCCACCCCAGCACCCCACAAGTGACTTTAAGGTTTTTCTCCATAGGGAAGAATGGAGGTTTCAGCAGCCCCATAACTGCACTTGGGGGGTGCTGGGGTGGCCCAGAGCGAGGGTGCCAACCACCTCCTTGGGTTGCTCATATCCTATGAGAAAAAAGTAGAAATAGTTTTCAAAAATTCATAAAAAATCGTACGAGTGTCCGATTGCTTTGGGGTTTGGGTGGCAGGTACCCCTGGGTGCCAGCTACCATCCTACCAATTTTTGGGTGTCTGAACCTGTTCAAATCAGTTTTAACCAGTTTGAATTCAAAGCGAACCAGGGGGAGGTTTGAGCAAAACCAAAACCGAGCCACCCCCTCCTGGTTCGAACCTGGTTCGAATTCAAACCGAGCCGGGCAAACCAGTTTTGTGCACATTCCTAGTAATAATACCTGGAGCCCTCTTTATGCTGAGGATTTTAGAAAGTATTTTGTGCAGGCATTTGATTTCTGTCATCACAAGGTCTTTGCAAAAACCCCTATGGTAAAACTCATACACAGGACTTTTTTGTGTGTGAGTAGGTCCTGCATTTGTTTAGTTACTGAGCTACATTTTTTGCAAATGTATTAGTTTCCATTCACACATGCAAATCTACATTTCAAGGGTGTATGGTGTTTTTTGTGGTGTTTTGTTGTGGGTTTGGGGGGGCGGAGTTGGAGTTGGGGGGGGGAGAACCTAAATTCCTTAGTGCCAGCACACTGAGTAGTATAGTTCAATGAGACACTGATTTTTGAACGGGCGCCCTCCACAGCAACTTAGTCAGAGTGTTCTTTTTCTTGGCAATTTTCTTCTTATTTGAGGGTGTGTCATGAATGAACACATTTATTGAAAAAATGCTCTTAAAATTATCCTGAATGGGATCAAACTGCAAGTCAAAGGAAGATGACAGAAATATTTTAAATTCCCAATCACATCTCTTCATGCAATCATCAAAGGCTGGGGTTTTTTAATCTTTCCCAAATAAATAGCCTTTGATTACATGTAGCAGTGGGACTGCTAGATGGAAGGTGAAGAAGCCAGATTCTCTGCTCAGCTAAAAAGTGTAAAACTGAGGGGGTGTCAGACTTCTGGCTCCAGGGAATAGCAAAGAAATGTAATGTACAGTCAAAATAATTACCTATTCATTGCATGCTATCTTTTGTTGAAATACCCACAGTCCTTTTTTCACTACAGTGCTTTCAAATCTCACAGCCACTTTCCGGGTAAGCAAAGTGGTATCTGTCAATCCAAGTTTTATCCTGTCAGGTAGGCGAGAGAGGGGACCCAAGTTCAACTGAGACGCATTAGCTAACTTGTATGCTATATTTCCCTAGCACAGTTGCTGGGTAACTAACACTGTGCACCTCAATATAGCTTCATTTTCAGCTGCCTGGACTTGTTAGAAATTGTGTTATACAATATATAAGCCATCAAAAAGAAAACAAGCCAAGCTAAGTTAATACCTGTTGGCTAAAGATAACCACCCATCCCAATCAGAGCAAGAGCCCAGCTCGGATAATAAAGAAACAGAGAACAGTGTAGGCTGGAAGACGCAGGTCTCATTCCCTTCTCTGTCACAGATGTCTTGTATGTTAATGGCAGTGTCACTTGCTATTGAATCTTCTGTATGCTCAAGGCTATAGCAGTAGTTCCCTAGTTCAGCCAGTTAGGCTGAACTAGAAAGACTATGAGATACTCAGGTATGTGTCAGTCAAGACTGGATAAGCATACAAGATAAACATTGGAGAAAGTGCCGGCTCATGGAATTAACTAGTGTTCTCTTTGAGCCTCGCCTCATCTAGAGTCTGGTATGTGGGAGCATATGTCAAACAGGAACAAATGTGGGGTAAATATTACAGAGGAATCTTCTTTACTGTAACCCCTTCAGAAAAACTATTGCAGTGAGAAGTTCAGACTGTAAGATACCAGTGAGAACTGTGGTCTGGGCATGGATGGAGTAACATTTGGAATGGTTACACTCCCCACTCTCACCTTTCCTGCCTTTCAGCACTTACTCAGGGTACTCTCTCTTCTACTCCTACCTGCTAAGTGAGTTGCTTCATTCTTTCTGCTTCTGCTCTTGGGTGTGTGGCATAGCAAGTTGCTTGCCAAGCAATCTCCTTGGGTAGATCTTGTCAACAGCCAGTTGCATTGTTGGGGCATCTGCCATTCCTGTTACACTGGGCTAGAAGAGCATGGAAGAAGGGGCTGGAGGGATGAGTTTTAAAGAACAGAGTAGTGAAGTAACAGAGCAACATGGATATGGGATATGATGGATATGGGAACGGAGGCTTTTAGTTATGTAGTCCCCAGCTCTGTAGAATGCCAAATCTAGCCATGGGCACAGCTCATACCAAATGACATGGTGAGAGTCTTCTTTGATAGTATAACAATGGGGGGAAACTCTGAACCCTGAAATTGGAAAGATTGTCTCGGGGACAGTGTGGCATGCCAGCTAGTACTGGATATGAACCTGGGAGATCCAGCCTCAAATCCCTGCTCACTCATGAAGCTTACTGTGTGACTTTGGGCATATTATTACTGTATATCATAGCCATTCTTCTAAAGGAGAATAAGGAAGAATTGTGGTTGTATAGAACATAAGCATGCAAAAGAACATATTTTACTGTTCTAAGAGGGGCTAGATTGCTGAGTAGAGGCCACTACTCAGTAGAAGAGCATCTGCTTTGCATACTGAAAGTCCCAGGTTCAATCCTTGGCCTCTCCAGGGAGGATTGGGAAAGACCCCTATCTAGAAAGCTGGAGGGCTGCTCCATTTAGGGTAGACAGCCTTGAATTAGATGGACCAATAGTCTGGTTCAGTATAAGGCAACTCCATATGTTCATTGCCTAAAAATGCCAAACAGGTGCCCCCATTCTTCTATATCTATTCAGCAGGGATGTAGCTATAATTGAGCGAAAGGATTCAAAGAACACGGGCCCCCAGCTCCTGAGGGCCCTCCAGGTCCACTCCTCCCTATTTTCTTCATTATCCCCCTCACTCTGGGGGGCCACCAGAGAAAGAGATGAACACGGGCCCCCTCTCCCCTAGCTACGCCCCTGCTATTCAGATAAGCACTCCCAGGTGGCACCATCCAAAGCCCCCTTAAAAAGGAGTGAGACCAAGTACCATATGTGAACCTGAGCCGATGGAGAAGTCAGGAAGAAGGGGAGGGGTATGGTTCAGTGTGGACTGCTTCTGCAATTAAAGAGGAAGGCAGGATTTCTCCCAATCCCTCTCCTCACAAAACTGTGAATGAGCATATGTATTTGTAATAAAGGAGGCCAATTTTACTGTGAAATGTGGTTGTCTACTCTCTCCCTGCTGCCATTGAAATATCCAGATCAGATTACAGTAAGTGCTCTCTGTGCCCCTTTGAAGAGTGCTCGGTAACTACAACTGGTTCAAACTGCAGCTGCCAGAATATTAGCAGGGACTCACTGCAAGAAGAATGTTACTCTAATCTTGTTCCATCTTTACTGGTTACCAGTTTGATTCTGGGCCCAGTTCAGTGCTGGTCTTAACCTTTTAAAGCACCACATAGTCTGGGTCCAGGATGCCTTAAAGACAGGGGTGGAGCCACCATTGGGCAAACAGGTTCAAAGAACCAGGGCTTCCACCAATCAGGGGGCATGAGAGTGGCCCCAGACACACACACACCCACATCAAGCCCCGCCCCCGCCGTGTCTGATGTTTGGAGCTGAAATCGGCCCATGCTGCGTTGGCAGCACAGCTGGAGTGACTCTCCCTGCCTTTATGGCAGGGAGAATTGCTCCGGCCCATGCTGCCCAACGCAGCGCGGGCCGATCTCCCTTCCAAACGGGGCCACACAGCCCCGTTTGGGATGGAGACCACGTCCCCCGTGTCTGATATCAGACGCGGGGGCATGGCTAGCCGGGCCCCTGCGTCTAACGTCAGACACAGGGGGCAGAGCCAGGGGCCCGCGGTGGCGGCCGCACACATGCTCCTGCTTAAAGACTGCTTCTTCCCTCCAAGCACTTGCATCAACATCAGAGGCCCTGCTTATTCCTTCCCCCAGCAACATTTGAAGCATACATACCATCTGAATTACAAAGGAAGGAGTGCTTAAGGCAGGTGTTTTTGGTCCCTAGATGGCATCTAGCTATAGAATGCCCTCACAAAAGAAGCTCATGTGACCCCATCACTGATGGCCTTCTGACATGTATTTATTTTATTCCACACACTTTTATACTGCCCCATACACAAATCCCTGTGCCGTTCACAATCTAAAAACACAATTAAAACAGTTTAAAATACAGATAAAAGCTCCCAAACTTTATACTTTTAAACTATAAACCAAAAGCCTGACTAAACAGGTATGTTTTCAGGTCTTTCGTAAAAACATCCAGAGAAAAGAGGCTCTCATTGTTAGGAAGCGTGTTCCAAAGTCCCGGGGCAACCCTAGAAAAGGCCCTGTTTTGATTTGCCACCAACCAAACTGGTGGCAACTGCAACTCGACTTCCCCAGATGATCTTAATAGGCAGCAGGGTTCATGAAGAACACATTCTCTTAAATACCTTGGACCCAAGCCATTCAGGGCTTTATAGGTGAAAATTAGTAGTTTGTATTTTGCCTGAAAATGTATGGGCAGCCAGTGTAGTTCTTTTAGAATGGTTGAACAGTACTCCTCCATCCCATTTCTTCCACCCCCCTCACCCCTCTTGATCACTCCTCCATCCCTTTACTCCATCCCCCTCATCTCTCCTGGTTGTGGCTGCAGCGTTGCTGGTGCCTGTTGGCCAAGCTGCAGCCTCCTATCCCCAGAGACCTCTGAGCCCCGCTCCTCTCCTGCCCCTCCACACCCACACAGGAGCCCTTCCTCGCTGCCACCACTGCCATGGCTGCTCGTTCCCCTCAGGCCGCTGACAGGCCCAGGTCTGTCCCTTGCCTGCCTGCCTGCCTCCGCCAATGGCCTTGGTAGCCCCAAACAGCAGCAGTAGTTGACTGGACCCTTCCTTGTTGCCGGTGCCGCCATGGCCACTCATTCCCCTCAGACTGCTGACTGGTTAGGGCCCATCCCTTGTCCTTGTCTCTCTTCCCCTCCCTTCTTTTTATCTCTTTCTCTTTCCTCCATTTGCTCTACCCCCCACCCTTCATGTCCTCTCTCTCTCCCTCCTCCCTCCTTCCCTGAGTTAACAGATCTTGTTCATCTTGTTTCCTCATTTAATTCACACAACGGCATCCTCCTTCTCCTGAAGGGGCTCTTTCCTCCCTAACGACCCCTTTCTTTGCAGACCCCTGCCCACTATCCTTTTATTATTCCTCTCCTCTACAGTCAAGAACGTCTTCTGACCAGTAACAGTTGCATTCCAACTGACCATAACCACCACAGGCTCCTCCTCCTTATCTGCATAGGGAATACCCACTGCCCAGTCACCACAGTGCTACAGGCTCCTCCTCTCTATCTGCATATGGAATCCCCATTGCCCAATCACCATGGTGCTTCTCTCACAGGCTCCTTCTCCCTATCTGCATATGGAATCCCCACTGCCCAATCAGGTGCTTCTGCTTGCGAACTCTCGCTAGAGCTGCCACGCACAGTATAGCCACAGGTATGCCTTAGAGAGTTAAATATAGAGATATTCTTCAGCTGACATGGCAATATTTGTGATGATCCATCTTTTAATCATTGGATTGATGCTTGTGGCCACTGGTACCTATCCAGCTGGCTATTCTTTCAGAGGGAGGGAGAGTGTGACCATTCAGTGGCAGTAAAGCTGAGCTGTCCGGCAGCATTACAGAGGTGTTGTATCGTAAAGCTGTGTCCACCTTATCTTGAGTTGTAGGCATGGGTGGCAGCCAGGCAATAATATAAGACAAAGATGCCTCCTCTTTGCTAGGACATTCTATGTTGTCTTGTGGCCATTTTAACTACAATAAATTATCTACATGGGTTGCTTTTTGTGTAGGAAAAAGTTTGAAAATGCAGAGAGATTGCTACATGTGACAAGATGTGAATCTGTTGCTGCATATGCTCAAGTTAGGAAACACTGACACTTGCACCTTCTAAGTTTATGTACATGCAGTTAAACAGATGCTATGTGATGCGCACACGTAACAGACTACATACAGTTTACAGACTTTTTCCTATATAAAAATGCTGCTCATGTAGGAAACTTACGTTTGAAATGGCTCTTGCACAGAGTGGTGGGAGTGCTTGAAGGTCCATGAGTATTATAGGTTGGGGATAGGTATCTTGAAGCTCATTGCACTTGTTAAGAATTGAAATGTTTTAATGTTTTAGCTTCCTTAAAAAGGGTGGAGGGAGCAATTTAATCATGTTTTAGCTGTGTTGTGAGGAAGTTAGAAAATAAGAAAGCAATTTTAGCATTAAATAATTCTCAAACGTTTCTCAATACATGAAAAACTACCCCTCCCCACATATACACCCAGAGCATCCTACCACCTTGTTTGTTTGTTTGTTTGTTTGTTTGTTTATATTTGATTTGATTTCTTTACCGCCATTCCAAAAATGGCTCAGAGTAGTTTACACAGAGAAATAATAAATTAATAAGATGATCCCTGTCCCCCAAAGGGCTCACAATCTAAAAAGAAACATAAGATAGACACCAGCAACAGTCACTGGAGGTACTGTGTTACATTTTTCTCTCATAGGATGAGAAATTGTCTGCTCTCTTGCTGCCTGGCTAGGATGGGATGGTGGAATATTCTTCCTTCTGCAATCATTGATTCATTCCACGTGGGTTATCTTTCATTCCACGTGGGTTATCATTCATTCCACGTGGGATTCTGGGTTATCCAATGAAATTGTTTGACAGTAGATTGAGGATGGACAAAAGAAAGCTTTACGGAACAGAATGAAATTCATATGGAATTCACATCAAGAGGTGGCTGTGTGGCCATTAGCTCAGATGGTTTTACATTTTGTTTTACATTTTTAATATCTCGCTTTTCCTCCAAGGAGCCCAGAGCGGTGTGCTACATATTTAAGTTTCTCCTCACAACAGCCCTGTGAAGTAGGTTAGGCTGAGAGAGAAGTGACTGGCCCAGAGTCACCCAGCAAGAGTCATGGCTGAATGAGGATTTGAACTTGGGTATCCCTGGTCCTAGTCCAGCACTCTAACCACTACACCACACTGGCTCTCAGATAGCTTTAAAAGGGGATTGCTACTGCTGCTGCTGGTATTTATATATCACTTTTCAACACAAAGTTCTCAAAGCAGCTTTCACAGAAAAATCATAACAAGAAGATGGGGGATAGATCAATATTATAGTCTGCATATACAGTATTACACTAATTGCTGTACCCAGCTACATTGGTTACCTTTTGGGCTCAGTTTAAAGGGCTGGTGTGAACATTTGAATACCTGAATGGCCTGGGACCAGGCTATCGTAAGAACTGCCTTTACCTCTCTGAGATTACCTAAGCCCCAAGAATGACTACATGGGCTCTGCTTTCGGGCCCAACATTAACTCGTATTTAACTTGCCACAGCTGTGGCATTCTGTCCCATAGGAAATCCATCTAGCCCCCTCCCCACCTGTTTCTAAATGGATGCTAAAGATGTATTTATTCCATATGGATTTTAAGGTTGATTTTATCTTTTGTGCTGGCCTCTTAATATATACCCCCCTCCGGTTCTGTTTTATTTATTTATTGTTTTACCATCTGATTATATTCGATATTTCAAATTGTGCGTCATCTTGCAAAAATTTATTTTTAAAGGCAGAATATACATATGCTAAATAAATAAATGGCTATTAGTCATGAGGTCCTATGTGGGGCCGCTATCTTCAGAAGCAATATCCCATGGAATAGCAGTTGCCAAGTGCAACAGTGGGGGCGGGCTCTGGCCTTCATGCCCCGCTGCTGGGCTTCCTGGATGCATCTGATTGGCCATATGGAAAGCAGGATGCTGGAGCAGATGAACCTTTAGTTTGACCCAGGAGGGCTCTTCTAAGCCTGTCTTTCCCCTGTTCCCTTCCTTCCTTTTCATTTTTTGTCATCTGTCTCTACAATCTCTCTGTATTAGGGACATATTCTGTTTCTGGCATTGTTGTGAAACTGAGGGTCAAGATGGAATCATATCTATGAAATGATGGAGAACAGCATTTGACTCTTTTGGCATGCTAACTAAGCATACCTCATAACCTCAGGCAGCAGCATTGCCGGAGCTGCAACCAGCGTGAGAGCGAGCGTGGTGTAGTGGTTAGAGTGCTGGACTAGGACCAGGGAGACCCGCGTTCAAATCCCCATTCAGCCATGATACTTGCTGGGTGCCTCTGGGCCAGTCACTTCTCCCTCAGCCTAACCTACTTCACAGGGTTGTTGTGAAAGAGAAACTCAAGTATGTAGTACACCGCTCTGGGCTCCTTGGAAGAAGAGTGGGATGTAAATGTAAATAACAACAACAACAACAACTAGAGTCAAATGATTAAGTACAGGTGTAGAAGGCAGGTTTACTTCTAACATGGCTTTCCTTAATATGGTGGTTAGCATAATCAGTATAATGAATTTGTCATCCTCTGCTCCTTTCAAAACAACATCATTTTATGCTTGCTCTAACAGCTCGGTTGCAAGGAGCACAGTTTTGATCCCCTTTGTGAGACAGAAAGTCTAAAGAGAAACTGAGGGAACTATTTGTCTGGGCAGACCATCCTGCCATTCTCTTATGCCACCATCCCCAGTAGGAATGCTGGTAGTTTGGCTGTAAATATTTTATAATTGTTCTTTGTTCCGGATGCTTCCTCTTGCCAGATGTATTAAGTCATGGGAGTCTAGAAAAAGTCATTCATAGGAAATGGCTCAGCCAGATAAAATGCATTCTGTGTCCTTCCACATCCTTTTGGGGCTTTGCTAATCACAGCTTTTGCCATGACCCATGGCCAACCATTTTCAAAAGCTGGCAGCTTCCTACCTTCTCTAGATGGTTCAGGGGAATTCCGAAGCATGCAAGTGGCCTATACTTTGTGCTTTTCTGAGACAGTAAGTGGGAAACTGATGGGCTAATTGGCTTAAATCACTGCTTAGGAAGCATTGAAAAGGCCCCACAATTTGCCAATTTATTATCAGACGCTGCCATCTTGTGTTAAGTTCAAACAAAATATTATACTAGCATTGTGCATCCATTGTGCAAGAGGTGAGCCTCCAGCAGTGTTGGGATGACTGTTTATTTTTCTAATTTTTATGATAACCAGGCACATTGTGCTTAGCCAAACCTCTGAAGAGAAGAGGAGATCTGTGAGACAGTTTAGAGCTGGCCAACTTCCTGCTTGAAGCATGTTTGTACAGGGTGTTTGAAACCAAATGAACTGCAACCTGAAACCTTTTGAAGTCTTCCAATAAATTCCTTTCGCATACAGTCATTTGCAATCACAAAGGAAAGTTACATACAAGACAGGGACACAACCTCCCAGGGCCTTTTTCCTGCATTTTGTCTGCAAAATTGCTCTTATATAGAAAAGAGTGGAAGATTTGAGATCCCCCTCCCCTCAAAAATGCACCATAAAGCCTTAATTGCAGCCACTGCAATTGGAGAAAGCGGAGAGCTTACTAGTGGACAGTTGCTGCCAGACTGGAACATTTAATGTGACTTTCAAATAATTAGGAATCAGTTTTTAAAAGATCCCTCTTTCCCCCTGCCCCCAACATCCCACAAATGAACCCTTGCACCATATTTGATGTTTATTAGGCAGTTTTCAGACATTTACAAGACAGTTTTTATAAGGGTGTTATAGCAAGGATCAGTGGAATATTCATGCAGTGCTCTAATGGAACTTTGTGAAAACTGGGGTTGTGAGGAAAGACCAGTGTGTGGGGGTGTTGTACATGTTGTTTATTCCCTTTCAGAAACTGCTTGCTGTTGGGAATTCTCTCTGGTAGGAGAAACCCTTTTTCATTATAGCAGAGTGCACAGAGGCACAACACAGCGGAATTTAGTTAGGCATGTGTGTATGCTGAGAGTAAAGTAACTTGGAGCCAGTTCATAGTTTCAAATCAACATAAGTGGTATTTATTAGAGAACTCTATTCTAGATAGGAAAGTGAGGAGATGGGATCTCTAATCTATCTATCTAGCTGGATGCAGATGGATTCTGCATCTCTGCACACATGGTGCAGGGAGAGGAGCTTGCATGTTGCAAGGTAGAAGGAAGGGAAGAGAAAGTGCAAAGCAGGAAGGAAGGAAGTTAGTTAGTCCCTAAGAGTAGCAATCTACATTCCAAAGGGATAGTGTCAGAGCAGTAGAGAAGAGATGACCAATGTCTTGACCCTCTAGCCCTCTGACTCACTAGTCTGTCCTCCACTGTCATTGAGACAAGAGACAGTGCAAACTCCTTCACTTCCAACACTTGCTTCATTACTTTTCCATCATGTTACTTTCTGATTTTAGCTAGAGGAACAAAAACAGTTTTAGGAGTATGTGACAGAGACTGTGCAAGACCAAAAGGATTTCAGATCCGAACTGCATTTTCTGCTCGGGAAAAATACAGACCTCTGTAACCTGCTATAGACAGCAGTTATGTTAGCAACATCAGCTAGACTCATAAAATCACAAGGATCCTGGGTAAAAGGTTAATCAGGGTTAGTGAGTGGAGTTGATTGTGTGAACACAGAACTTCAGGGCAAGCCTGGCCATAGCACTCTGGTTAACCAGGGTTCAAGCCAGGATTAGATTGTTGTATTGAACTCTTGCCTTCCATATATGGTCTATAGCAGATATAATCCCCACCACCACTACAGATTGTGGATTACAGATTTCCATTGGATTAGTAGAACCACCCCTGCTTAACAGAATAAGAGACACCACTCTCTCACTAGGTAAGAGGGTGGTGACACTGAGGCTGTTCTCATGAGCAGCCAAGCCTGGGCTTGGCTGCCCATGGGAACTACCAGGATCCATGTGGATCCCAGTGGTGCCAAACCCAGTGTTGAAGCCCGGCAATTAGCCCAGGTTAAGGGCGCAAGTGCACCCTTAACCCGGCTGCCAGGATCGTGTGTCTGGTTTCTCTTGAAAGGAAAGTCCCTACAGTTTTATGGTGTCTTTGTAGTATTTGGTTTATTTGCACAAATATTCAGGTTCAACAGTGGATGTAGTTGGGAAGAGAGCAGATCTCTCTTAGAAGTCAGCAACAGCTTTATTGGTTTCCTGTCAGATGGCTCTTGCATTCTAAGATGCAGAAGCTCGAGCTTAGCCACTTCAATTCCAGTCTAAAATTTCCATTCCACAACAGCTTGCCTGCTCTTCACATTGGTGTAACACATACAACCTTGTAGGGGAGGAGGGAAGGGGACAGATTGCTGACCCCTTCAGCTCCTCCTTTTAGGAGGGTTCTGGATGGTTTCTTCCAGATCCATCATGGTGTCATTCATTCCTTCAGGATAGTCAGAACCATTACCAGCCATTCAGGAAACATCTTCTGGACCTCTTCATCAGTGATTAAGTCACAAAAGAATGACCAGCCAGCTCATGACCCACCATTTTGTAACAACAACAACAACAACAATGGCTCACATTTTTGCACAGCATCCTGAAGAATGGGGCAGACATATTCCTCCTGTCCTTCTCCAGGCCCCGTGGATTCTACTTGCAAATGCACAGAGCCTCCATGGCTCTTAAGAATTGCTTCCACACTATAGGATGCTTCACCCATAGGAAATGATGGGAGAAACATCTTACAGCAATGACACAATTCTTAAGAGCCATGGAGGCTCTGTGTATTTGCAAGCAGCATCCACAGGGCCTGGAGAAAGACATAAGGAATGTGCATAGCCTGCTTTTCCATCAGCGGGACACTGTATGCAGAGGCGTATCTAGGGTAGGGCAGGCAGGGCACATGCCCCGGGCACCACTTGAAGGGGGCGCCATTTTTTAAAATTAAAAAAAATGGCCACTGAAAACAAAATGGCCACCGTGCATACTCAAATGGCCTCTGTGAGGCCCTCGGTCATGCCAGGCCTCACAGAGGCCATTTGAGCATGCATGGTGGCCATTTTGTTTTCAGCGGCCATTTTTTAAAAAAGGTTTTTTTTTTAAATGGCCACCACACATGCTCAAATGGTCCCTGCGAGGCCGTAGGTCTTTCCAGGCCTTGCAGAGGCCATTTGAGCATGCATGGTGACCTCCAAAGTGGCCACCATGCTGATCTTTGCAGGCCTGAACAGGCCTGAAAATCAGTCCAGGACCGGCTGTGGTGGTGAAGTAAGAGGCTGGTGGGGGGAGGGGGAACCTTTGCAGACTGCCCCCCACGGTCTTTAAGAAGCTCCCGAAAGGGGCTACAGGTTTAAAAAATTCTTAATTTAATATAAGTTACTGTACTCATATTCGGTTTGGGGCTATGTACAGAGAATCAGGGCTTGTGAATACTGAGCTGAAGCTTATGAGCTAGGATTGTATTTATTTGCTCTTACTTTGCTTCTTGTGATAAGTGAGTTAAATGTGATGTCTTAATAATATGGCTATTAATGGTGAGTTTGTCTTTGAATCAGTGTGAAATCCTTAGTATTAAGGCCCACTGGGAGTTTCTTGCTCTCTTTCTCTCATTTTAACTGTCTTTCTGAAATACTAGAATATATTCCAAGCAGTGACACAGTTTACTCTGCATATCCTTTAATTATTTTCCGGAGTATCTGGGAAAAGTCAAATTCTCCATTTATTTTTAAAACTTATGTAATAGTGATGCTACAATGCATAGTAGAGAATTAGACAGGCACTTCTGTTTAGTTTTCCAAGTACACTTCCACATAGTATTTGGGTATTTCATGAGCCCCAGCATACTGAAATTTGTAGTTTTCCAGCATTTTTTGATCTGGCTACGTCCACTGCTAAATAGTTTTTGAAATATTAAAAGATTAATGAGCTTGACTTGTATTTTTGAGCTGATATTATGGTAAAGTTATCTGAAAGATGGGTGTCAGATGTTTGGACAGGGGGCGCAATTTCAGTACTTGCCCTAGGCGCTATTTTCCCTAGATACGCCTCTGACTGTACGGTATGTGAGCCATTCACTACAATAATAAAAATAATGATTAACAAGCTTTTAAAGAACACAAAATGGAGACATTTGCTGACATGTTGCACATCATTACGATCTGTGGCTGCATCCTAGGGCTGGTGTGCCATCAGAACGCAGCCCTCATGCTGGTAAGAACAGGCAGCAGTGCTAGCAGTGCTTCCGGAAGTTTTTTCCATTCATAGCAATGGGGAAGACTGTGAAAGTGTGGCTAGCGCTACCACCCGTTCTTAGCATTTGGGCTGCATTCTAATTGTGTAGCAGCCCCAGAGCACAGCATTATAGAGCCATAACACTGTGCATAATGTGGGCCAATATCCACATTCCAGTTTTGATCTTTGAGAGAGAGAGAGAGAGAGAGAGAGAGAGAGAGAGAGAGAGAGAGAGAGTTGAGGGGTGGGGGAGAGAATGAACAAACATTGTTGTGAGGCAGGGGGAAAGATAGAACCTTGCTTTTCCAGGAGTCCCTGGTTCTGCTTTTAACATCGTCTTGCATATATATTTTCTTCTTTAGATATTTCAAGAAGTGCAAGCCTTTCTGAAAAAGAGTTGAAGGAAGCAAAAGCCAGGAGCCAAAGAATTGCTGCCCAGCTGACAACCCCACCCAACACCAACTCCAAAGGGGTGCTCTTGTTTCACAGGCGGAAGCAGCGAGTGAATGCATTTACCGAAACCCCCCAAACAAGAAGAGAACAAGCAGCTGCAGAGGGCAGCCCCACAGCTATTCACCACACCATCTCAAGCCATGGGAAAGAGCACCCTTTGAAACAGACCTTAAGAGACAACAGAGACCTGATAGGATTGTCCTGCATCAAGGATTCTGGATTCTGGGGGCAAAAAAGCAGCATGGAAAAATATGAGGAGAACCTGGCTATAGATCGGTCCCTAGAGAAGACTGAGGGCCTTCAAAGCAATAATATAAAAAGTGAGGAGATTCTTTCCACAATGAACACAATATCCTCAGAGGAGATTCCAGCTGAAGACTTTCAACAAATCCCTCTCAGTGTGTACCTAAAGCAGAATACAGAGACAGCCTCAGCCAATGGAATGCATGAACTTATCACCAATGAGCTTGAAAAAGCCAATGTTATTGAACAAGCTCCAGTGATGGACACTGTAGAAAACATACCACCTATTGTTGATGATGAGCCTGTCACTGACAGGGAGAATAACAGTAGCATTCTCAACAAGGATCCATACATACTGCACATGGACAGAGAAAATAACTTTCTTGATAAAGTACCATATTTCCCACATATTGATACTGAGAATAATAACAACATCCCTGACAAGGAGCCATGCATACCTGTTATTGATAGGGATAATAATAATGTTGTTGTTGAAAAAACACTGAGTGAGCCAGTTATTGACAGGAAGGAGAATGGAGAGATTTTCAGCAAGGAGGAGGATGTGCTGATTATTGAGAACAAGAACATTTTGCCCACTGCCAACATAGAGGAACCCCTTCTAGTTACAGAAAAACAGCCCAACGAAACTGTGACTCACAATAATAAGCAGTACTGTGAAGTACGCCTGACTTTATCTAAGCCAATGCCTGTGAAGAACCGAACTGCAAGACCATTTGGGACTCAGTCGTTAGCTGCATCTCAGTCTCAATCGTTGGCCTTGACTCAGTCGTTAGTTGTGACTCACACACCAGCAGAGAAGAGTAATGTGGTGGAGCTCCCTCCTCCACCTACTTATGCAGAAACATTTTCCAGCCCTCCTCCGGTAACTAGGGTCAGGTCACCTCCAGCCTACTCAGCTCTGTACCCTAGCGAAGAGCAGAAAGCCCCTATTCCTCAAGAGCCTAGGTATGAAGAGAACAGACCAGGACCCCTTCCTGGAGAGAACAGAGAAGTGCCTTCTACTAAAACAGGCATTCTGGAAGAGTCTGTAGCCCGCAGAGCAAACAAGAAGTCTATGTTCACTTTTGTTGAGAAGCCGAAGGTGGCTCCTAATCCCGACCTTTTGAATTTAGTCCAAAGGTCAGATAATTGGAGAAGGCAAAAAGAACAACGAGGAGCAATTCCAGAGGATGAGCCATTTGCTCTGGGAGCAGAAGCCTCTAACTTCTTGCCTGTAACTATACCAACAGATGGCCCAACCCAGGCTCCTGGAGATGCTGCTCCAGAGTGGTCTTCATGTCTGAGATCACCAAAAATACAACCCAAGCCGAAGATCAAATCCAACCAGAACCTAACAGAGGCAAGAGGAAAGGGGGCAGAATTATTTGCCAGACGGCAGTCAAGGATGCAGAAGTACGTCATTGAGTCTTCATCACACCACCCTGATAATATCAGGTCACCCTCCCCTACTATGTCTCTCCCTCCTTCCTGGAAATATGTTTCAGAGACTCATCTCTCCCCTATGGCATTCCAACCCCCACCCAAAAGTCCAGTCAGATCTCCCAGAACTCCCCCTGTACCCTTGTACAACAGCAGTATGACAGAGAGTGAGATTTCCAAAAAGGAGCTAGAAATCTCCAAGCAACAGCCATACCAGCTCCAGTCATCTTTGTTTATCCTTTCCCCAGCCAAAGATCCAGTAAGGGCTTTACCAAAAGCAGCACCACCACCAAAGCCTGTGGTTCCTGAGTCCGGTTATATGAGACAGGCTTCTTGCCCAACATCTGCTTTGCTACCTTCTCCAATTTTGCACCCACCTGCCCAGTCAAGTCCTGGCCGGCCATTGCCTGCCAATTTTGCTCCATCTGCTGGGACTCTGCTTGCACCTCAGAACATCAGAACAGCTGCTGGAGCACCACTCGAAGCATCATTTGAATACCCTTCTAGAATTTTGTCACCAAGAGCTAAAGCCATCTTCCAAGCTCCAAGGCCTTCATATTCCACCAAGGATGCGGGAATTGAGCCTCAGGTGTGGAAACCTTCTTTTTACTACAAGTAATAGTGTTCAAAAGTGTGCATCCCGGGGTTTCTTCAGGTGGCCAAGATAATTCTTTAACTGGTGATTGATGGTGTGCAAAAAAGCAAAAGGAAGACAGCTTGTAGGTCATGAATGCAAATACAACTTGCATATAATGTAGCCATATCTCAAACCCCAGTGATCCAGAGCACTTTCACACTAAAGGAACTGAGCTTACGCAAGCAAACAGGGGCTCTCACAGGTATTTCTAGGGCAATGATCTGTGGTGGAATTCCAGTCTAGCAGAAAGCCTCCTGTGTGAAGGAGACATGCCTTGCTGGGCCATTCCTAGCAGAACCTGTGCAATCGGATCCATACATTTGTGCATCTTAAGTTCCAAAGAAAGAACTAAACAGCATGTGAATGCAGTGCACAATAGGAGTATAAAAATAATCCAAGCGTAGGTGTCCTAGAAGATTGTTAGCAGAAGCTTGACTGAAACAGGAGGAATGTATGGTGCCTTTTTTCTTCTCATGCCCAGAAACTATATGGAGCATCAAATCTCTGACTTCATCTCTGCCTTGCCTTTCAAATTTCTTCTATGCTCTGCAAGATTTTTTCCTCTCTGTTCTCTATACATCCAAAAACTTCAGCATGACATGCTTGCAGCCTCTACTCTCTGCTGACTCTGAAAGGCATGTAACTTTTAACTACTGAACAACCTTTGATTTTGGATAGCATCGCCTGCAGCTGATACCTGTTCCTGCCTCCTCTGTGTTTCTGTTGCATATATTTCCCCTCTCTACTCTTCTTTCATGGTCTGTTTTACACAGCAACAGTGAAAATCACCTCAGGGTGAAGAGAGGGCTATGAAAAAAATAAACCTGACTAGCCCATGAGCATCCTGTATTTAATGCATACAGCACGCTGGTTTTCCTATCCTGCTTTGAAAAGATTAAAGGCCCCAGAAAACCTCCCCAATCCCTTCAGGAAGGGTCTAGAGATACAGTGGAAATCTTTCCTCTATGAACCAGTACATTTCTGCAGGTGTACTGCTATTAGCTTACACAAAGATAAAGTCGGGTCATTTGTATACCAGCTACACTCATGGTTAGGAGAACACACTGACCATCGATGTTAAAGTCAGCAAAGCAGAACTTCTAAACCATCTTAACAAAGAGATACATGTAGCTCAGTACTACCGTTTAGTCCTTGGTGAATATTTTAGTGAGGTTTCATATGACTTAGACAGTGAGCTGGTTTTGAAGATCCAATATCAGCAGCATGCAGTGGAGTTCCTTTGCAACTGCCCCACAGCAGAAAAGACATTTTCTACACTGGCAAATTTTAACAGAAATCAGGGATGTACAAAAGCTTACCCCATGATATCATTTTTCTTGATAAAACTGTTTGAATTTAATTTTTTAGTTTCAACAAGTTTGTAACCTTGTGGTAGTGGAGGAAAAAAGCAACACAAGGTGCATCCTTAAAAAGGCCAAACACACACACAACACTAGAAGGCAAATAAAGCAAACCTCAAATTTTAACATTTTTATTAGTGATGTGCATGGTCCGGAGCAGTCCGGACCAGCACCAAAGGGGAGCCTATCTTTTAGGGCGGGGAGGGCTTGTTTACCCCTCCCGCACCTCTTTGCCCCCGCCAGTGGCCGTAATCTACTGTAAAATTGGGGCGCTGGAAACCAGCCGCCCCAGCCGCCGCCGCTTCCGCCGCCCCCCCCGCGAGCAAATTAGAGGGAAAAAAGGCTACTGCCTACAAGGAAGGGCTACTGCCGCCCTGCCGCCCCCCCACCCGCCACCCGCCACCCCCCCACGGGTGCTCACCAAGTTAGAAGAATTTAGAGAGGAGCTCGCGAACAGAGCTCCTCTCTTATCGAAGCCTCCGGCCCAACTGGGGCCTTGGGCGCGTGCGCGTGCGCGCTAGAGCTCTTTATCCACTAGAGCTTTTGCCGGAGGCCCGGTCTACCCGCCGGGAGGAAGCCGGGTAGACCGGGCCTCCGATCGCCGGAGGCCCGGTCTACCCGGCTTCCTCCCGGCGGGTAGACCGGGCCTCCGGCAAAAGCTCTAGTGGATAAAGAGCTCTAGCGCGCGTGCGCACGTGCCCAAGGCCCCAGTTGGGCCGGAGGCTTCGATAAGAGAGGAGCTCTGTTCGCGAGCTCCTCTCTAAATTCTTCTAACTTGGTGAGCACTCGTGGGGGGGTGGCGGGTGGCGGGTGGGGGGGCGGCAGGGCGGCAGTAGCCCTTCCTTGTAGGCAGTAGCCTTTTTTTCCTCTAATTTGCTCGCGGGGGGGGGCGGCGGAAGCGGCGGCGGCTGGGGCGGCTGGTTTCCAGCGCCCCAATTTTACAGTAGATTACGGCCACTGGCGGGGGCAAAGAGGTGCGGGAGGGGTAAACAAGCCCCCCCGCCCTTAAAGCAATACCCCCCCACCCGGACCCGGACCAACCAGGGCAGAACCGGTCCGGCAGTTCGGCCATTCTATAGAATGGCCGCCGGACCGGTTCGGACACACGCCTAATTTTTATATCTAGTAATTTTGCTGTAGTTTCATTTTTCCTCATGCATCTGTTTAAGAGTATTGGATATGTGGGATTAAGTACATCAACACATAAAACAAGCTAAAGTACAGGAGTGTTCTATCTCCTCCAGAGTTTAGATGTAAACAAGTCCTTCAAGCAAGGGTTTTGCTTCAAAGATTAATTCCCTGTAATGCTATTCTACTTCCCATTAATATGTAGACAATACAGAAAAGCTCCTCCTCCCTTGCTGGGAGGCCTTCAAGCCAGGAGTGACAATTAAACAGGAGGTTTTTCACACATGGCTTTATGCCTCAGGGTATCTGAAGATGTTTACTTCGGGGGATTAAAATGACAGTCCACATAGCTGTCGACTTCTCCCCACACTCCCTGGCAGATCTTTTTCCTGTGCGTTTGCACCTCCTTGGTCCGGGTTTTCCCTCCAACCAATCACAAATCACAGCACAGAGGAAGAAGGGAGAGAGGTGTTTTTGACAGCTAAGAGTGTAAGACCAGCATAACACGTTGCAAAGCAACTGGATCAAACAGCAGGACACTTAACCCTTGCCTCTGTGAGTGACTTCCATCATCACATAATGTTTACTCCCCCACCACACACACCCACACCTAATGGACTCTGTTTGTCCTGGTTTTAAACACTTATAAACTTTTTAAAAAACCTTTAAAGCCCCTGTTGAGCAGCGGAGCAGGATGGCAGAGAGAGAGAGCGCGCACCTCTCCTGTCTTCCAAACGATGAAGGGAAGCAGCTCTGTGGCAGGGCTGGCTGGGGCAGTGGCACGCTGGCGAGTGGCGTGACAGGATAGCAGCAGAGGGACTGATTCGTAAGAGTCTCTAGCACTTTCACCCCCGCCAGCCACTGACTGCCCAGGAGGGAGGAGCCGGGCGGGCAGGTGGGCGATGAGCTCCCTTCCTCAGCCCTGTCTGCCTCCAAATGAGGCAGTGCTTAGAAGCCTGAAATCGGCCCATCCGCCTCATTTGGAAGCAGACAGGGCCGAGGATGGGAGCTCTTCACCCTCCCTCCCTCCCAGACAGTCAGTGGCCGGCAGCCGCGGCAGTGAGTGCTCTAGAGACTCCGAGTCAGTCCGCTGCTGCCCTGTGGTGCCACTCGCCAGTGCACCGCCCGACTCAGCCACCCAGGCTCCTGGCCCTGCCCCAGAGCAGCTTCCCTTCATCGTTTGGGAGGTGGGAGAGCCGCTCTCACCTCCATCCCGCTCCACTGCTACTGCTCAGCGGCGACTTTAAAAGTAAAACAGAAACAGAAAAATGCCCCAGTTGGCCATGCCCCTGCCCCCGGCCCCTGCCCCGATTCCTGCCAACACAGTGTTGTGTTGGCAAACAATACACCCAGCGCTTGCAATTGCAAGTCACTTAGAGCAGGCCATACCCAGAACAGCTGCCAAACTCCCCTTTATTGAGTTTTGAAAAACACGGATTTACTGGCATGACCAACACAAACATAACAGAGAAAACTGCGGGGCATAACCGAAGCCCTGGGTTATTTTTCAAAAGCCTCTGAAACTAGAGGATTTTTTAAAAATCAGACATACCTTGGGCTAAGCCAGAATTCGCAGCCTCTATTCAGGGAAAATCAAAGTCCGGTCTGCCCTGATATAAATCCAGCTGATATATGGACTGGCACACTCCAATCAGAAGTGGATTCACAATAAAAGCCCTGTGTGAAAAGCCTCCTGGCCAGTTTGAAGTACAGCACAATCCAGGGTCTACACATGCTGGTATTGTGTGCAGAGGTACAGCACCTGCAGTCTTCTTTTGGAAGTGACATTGGCTGACATCCACAGTAGCACTGTTAGCCTGGATATCAGCTCTGTTGCAGCAGTGCTGACATCCAAGCTAACAGTGCTACTGTGGGTGTCAGCCAATGCCATTTTCAAAAGAAGAACGCTAACATGCACCTTTGCAAAAGAGGGTGATTTTCACTATTCTCACCTTCCCTTTGAAGTCCACTGTGATCCCCAAAATATGTCCCTGAGGACTGCATAACATGGTCACCCCATATTAGTGTCCCCTCTAACAGGGATTCCCAGATGTTGTTGAGTACATAATAATAATAATAAATAATAATAATAATTAAAAATAATAATAAATTCAATTTCTATACCGCCCTTCCAAAAATGGCTCAGGGCGGTTTACAAAGAGAAATAACAAACAAATAAGATGGCTCCCTGTCCCCAAAGGGCTCACATTCTAAAAAGAAACATAAGACACACACCAGCAACAGTCACTGGAGGTACTGTGTTGGGAGTGGATAGGGCCAGTTACTCTCCCTCTGCTAAATAAAGAGAATCACTACGGTAAAAGGTGCCTCTTTGCTCAGTTAGCAGGGGAGTTAGCAGGGAATGATATCCAATCATTCCCAAGTGCAATAGCTGTTGATGGTGTCTGTTTCTTTTTAGATTGTGAGCTTTTTGGGGACAAGGAACCTTTATTTTATTTTACTTATTGCTTTTCTATGTAATCTGCTTTGGTAACTTTTTTGAAAAGTGGTATATACAATTTCATAGTAGTAGTAGTAGTAGTAGTCATAATGGGAGTTGTAGTCAACAAAATCTGGAAATCCTGATACAAGAACACTGCCCCACATGCTAACCTTTTTAGTGGCACCACTCAGCTTCTTGGTCATCTGAATCTGCCATATGGGGGTTTCTCATGCCTTCTCAACAACTGGGCAAGGCTTCCAATTGGTACTGGAAATGGAACTTGGCTAACTAGCTGCTATGGGAGTTTTGGAAAATCTTCTCAAGATTTGCTCTCTAAAGCCATCCATATTTACTTAAAACATGCCATGAATCTTGCAATCCTCAGTACACCAGACTGGTATTTAAAATTTAACTCTGTAATTCAGACACACATTTAGGCTTCCCAGATTAGATTATATACAACAGTTTCTCAGTGGGAATTCTCCCTGCTTCAGAGGATGGCAGTCACAGCCTTTGTGGCTTCATTCCTTGCCATTGATTCTGGACTGCATAAAGGTAAAGTGTGCCCTCGAGTCAGTGTCGACTTGTGGTGACCACAGAGCCCTGTGGTTGTCTTTGGTAGAATACAGGAGGAGTTTACCATTGCCATCTCCTGCACAATATGAGATGATGCCATTGCCTTTCAGCATCTTCCTATATTGCTGCTGCCCGATCAGGGGCGTAACTATAATAGGGCAAGGGGAGACAGTTGTCTGGGGGCCCACTGCCTTGGGGGCCCCCCCAGAGGCAAGTCACATGACTGACTCCCCCAGGTGCGCACCCGCCCTGGCTTCCTTCAGTTGTACTCATCCTCTGAGCCTCATTTAAGATTTCTTTACTTCATGAGCTGAGCTTCAGTGAGGGGGTCCCATTTTAAAATCTTGTCTCTGGGCCCACTCCAACCTTGCTACACCCCTTTGCCCGATATAGGTGTTTCCCATAGTCTGGGAAACATACCAGGGGGGATTTTAATCGGCAACCTCTGGCTTGCTAGTCAAGCCAGTCATGCAAATTGCATGACTCATGTGGATCCTCTTTAGTGGGGTAGATTGTGAGGAACAGAAAGTGGTTCCACGCAATGCATGTTTAGTGCAGGAAACAGGGTGCATTGATACCTCTGCCAAGAGGTGCCTTTAGCTGAATGTGGGTTTCATTCCCATATTAATTTGGGCATCAAAAGGTTGTTCTTTCTGAAAGAAGCAAGCTAACTGCAGGTTGAACCTCAAGAACAGGCAAACTGACAACTCCACAGAACAGGTGCTTATTATATCACTCTGTTGAGGGGAAAGCCTTCAGCCAACCCAGCGCTTTGCATTTTATTTTCAGTCTTTGACCCATCCACTTCCAAAACAAAGAAAATAAAATGGCCGATGCAGTATATTTATCCAGTTGTCACAGATGCCATAGTCCAGTTGCTCTCTCTCTCTCTCTCTCTCTCTCTCTCTCTCTCTCTCTCTCTCTCTCTCTCTCTCTGGTCTTCTTAGGCTGCCTGACCAATCCTACTGTGAAGACATAGCTGGGGAGACTTAAAAAGCTAAAGTCAGCATTTCCGGGCAGGCAAATTAACAAAACAAAGACACATGAAATTTGTTTGTTTGTTTGTTTGTTTGTTTGTTTGTTTGTTTGTTTGTTTGTTACATTTGTATACCACCCAAAACTTGTGTCTCTGCAATTACACATTGTTTAAACTGGTTGCCAACACCAAATGTAAAACTAAATCAGTTACAGTGGCTGATGTTCTGCTCAGTATTAGGGTGAGGCAACAAGATCTCTGTTGGTGGAAGACTCTGCAAGGCACCTCCATGCAGGGTGCTGCCAATCAAGGAAATGTACATGGAGCAGGGAGCAATTTCTGCTCTCTCCTCCATCCAGAATGAGTTTTTTACTTCAGAAATATATTCTTGAAGTCAAAATTTCCTCTTGGAGGGAGGTGAGAGAAGCAAAAAGTGCTCTCCCTCCCCCTGCTCTGTAGGGATGTGCACAAAACCGGTTTGCCAGAATTCAAACCAGGTTCGAACCAGGAGGGGGTGGTTCGGTTTTGGTTTTGCTCGAACCTCCCCCTGGTTTGGTTTGAATTTGAACTGGTTTGAACTGGTTCAGACATCAAAAAATGGGTAGGGTGGTAGCTGGCACCCAGGAGTGCCTGCCACCCAAACCCCAAAGCGATCGGACACTCGTACAATTTTTTATGAATTTTTGAAATTTATTTTTATTTTTTTCTCATAGGGTATAATGGGACTCGAACCAGCCCATTATTCCTTTTTGTGGAGCACCCATGGATGCCAACAACCATGCAAACCCCGAAGCAATCAGACACTCCTATGATTTTTTATGAATATTTGAAATATTTTTAATTATTTTTCTCTTAGGTTATAATGGGACCCAAACCAGCCCATATCCCCTATTGTGGAGCACCTAGGAGCACAAAAGTGGGGTGGGTGGTAGACACCCAGGGGTGCCTACCACCCACCAAGTTCCAAGTTAATCAGACACTCCTCTGATTATTGGTGAATTTTAAAATTATTTTGGAATTCCTTATAGAGAATAATGAGGATTGCAGCAAATGTATAGCTTCACGTCGGGGAGAAAGGGGTGTCCAAGAGTGGAGTGTGGTGGGTGGTAGTTCCCAAGGTGGGCAAAGAAGCTATCAGAATTATTTGAAAGGAATTGGGCAAAGGGCTGATTTTTAAGTGATTTTTGAAGTTTACACGACTTTAAGGTTTTTCTCCATAAAGAAGCATGGAGGTGTCAGCAAATGTATAGCTTCACGTCAGGGGGAAAGGGGTGTCCAAGAGCAGAGTGAGGTGGATGGTAGTGGCCAAGGGGGGCCAGGAAGCTATCAGAATTATTTGAAAGGAATTGGGCAAAGGGCTGATTTTTAAGTGATTTTTGAAGTTTATGTGTCTTTAAGGTTAGCAATGAGAGTGGATTAATGGTTTGTCATTGAAAATCTTATATGCTACCAAAGAATCTACACTCAGAACACTTCCGAAACAACAAAACCCAGTACCCCATGGGTTAGCAACCCATGGGGGTGGTTTGCACCCTCGCTCTGGGCCACCCCAGTGCAGTTATGGGGCTGCTGAAACCTCCGTTCCTCCCTATGGAGAAAAACCTTAAAGCCACTTGTGGGGTGCTGGGGTGACCCAGAGTTAGTGGTGGTCAGGGGCGTAACTACCATTAGGCAGGGGGAGGCAGTCGTCTTGGGGCCCCACTGCCTTGAGGGGCCCCCCAGAGACACCTCACATGACTCCCCATTGCCCCCTGCCCAGCCCCAAGACCCTTCAGCCACTTGCGCTGTTTGCCCTCTCTCCTGCTTGTCGTCCTGGTTGGCAATCAAAGCAGCAGGCAAGCTGATTTTCTCCCCGCCTCTCAGCTGATCGGCGGGTGGGCGGGGCTTCCAGGGAGGCCTCCGTGTAGGCCTCAGTGAAGCCTGAATTCGAGTAGGCTGGCAAGCCCCAGGAAGAAGGCTGGCAGTCAGAGTGGCCACTACAGCTCTCTGCAGCAGACCCTCTTCCCAGGCCAGACAGCTCAGCCTTTGCCAGGTAGAATGTGAATTCCTTTTTGTGGTTACACTCCCCCCACCCCCTATATAGGGATCTGCTTGCCATAGGGCTTTGATGGGGGGGGGAGGTGAGACACTGAGAAGTCTCTGAATATTTATATTTAATTTAAAACTGATTGGAAAATTTGCTGGCTTAAAAAAAACTATCTAAAAAGTCCTATAAGTGGCTTGTTTCATGGCAGGAAATTACAAAAACTTCTGGAACAAATTTATTTATGTATGTATTAATTAATTCATTCATTCATAAATACACTTATGTTCAAGTTGTTTTGCAACCCAGGTCTGAGTGAGAACTGAGACATGAGTGAGAACTGTGACGCATGTGTTGTGCTTTTATATTTTTTCCCCTTAGGGTAAATCTGGCCAACATGTGAATGCAGCACTTCCATTCCAGAGGAGATGTGTGTTAAAGGGCTTTAAAAGCCTCTTGTGAAAAACCTCCCGGAATCAAACTTTACTGAATTGGTTCAGAATTCTGAGAAAACAAACATAGGCTCACCCTGCATGGTTGAAAGTCTCCTTTGCTAATCTGCAGCAAGGGGCCCATTTTAATAATTAGTGTTTCTAGTGTCTTCTCATTTGCTCAGTTTTGTACATCTGTTTTTTGTATGTTTTGAATGAGGACAGAAATGTGAGAATAAAAGTCCCCTGCTAACTGGGCAAAGAGGCACCTTTTTCTCTTTGTAAACCGCCCTGAGCCATTTTTGGAAGGGCGATATAGAAATTGAATTATTATTATTATTATTATTATTATTATTATTATTATTATTAAAAAATTTCTCGGCGGGGGGGCCCATTTAAGAATCTTGTCTCAGGGCCCACTCCAACCTAGTTACGCCCCTGGTGGTGGTCTAGTGCAAAGAGGGTGCCAAACACCTCCATGGGTTGCTAACCCATGGGGTACTGGGTTTTGTTGTTTCTGAGATGTTCTGAGCGTAGATTCTTTGGTAGCATATTAGATTTTCAATGACAAACCATTAATCCACTCTCATTACTAACCTTAATAGCAATAGCAATAGCACTTACATTTATATACCACTCTATAGCCGGAGCTCTCTAAGCGGTTTACAATGATTTTAGCATATTGCCCCCAACATTCTGGGTACTCATTTTTCCGAACTCGGAAGGATGGAAGGCTGGGTCAACCTTGAGCCCCTGGTCAGGATCGAACTTGTAACCTTCTGGTTACAGGGCGGCAGTTTTACCACTGCGCCACCAGGGGCTCTAGAGACACAGGCTCTAAAGACACATAAACTTCGAAAATCACTTAAAAATTAGCCCTTTGTTCAATTCCTTTCAAATAATTCTGATAGCTTCCTTGCCTACCCTGGGAACTACCACCCGCCACACTCCACTCTAGGACACCCCTTCCCCCCCGACGTGAAGCTATATATTTGCTGCAATCCTATTTATTCCCTATGAGGAATTCAAAAATACTTTTAAAATTCACCAATAATCAGAGGAGTGTCCAATTGCCTTGGGGTTTTGTGGGTTGTAGTAAACCCTGTCTGTATACCATCCACCCCACTTTTGTGCCCCTAGATGCTCCACAAGAGGGGATATGGGCTGGTTCGGGTCCCATTATACTCTATGAGAAAAAAATAAAAATAATTTTCAAAAATTCATTAAAAATCGCACGAGTGTCAGATTGTATTGGGGTTTGGGTGGTAGGTAGGCATGGGTGCCAGCTACCACCCCACCCATGTTTGGAGGTCCAAACTGGTTCAAACCAGTTCGAATCGAACCACCCCCTGGTTCGGTTCGAATTCGAACCTGCAGCTCGAACCTGATGGCTGGTTTGGTTTGCATTTGAACCTTCAAACCACCCCGGTTTGAATTCGAACCGGTTCACACATCCCTACTGCTCTGTGTTTCCCTTCTCCAGCAGCACACTGTGTGGAGCTGCCCTGCAGAGTCTTCCAACAATACAGCTCCAGTTATGCCGTTTTAGCACTGCTCAGAATGTCAGCCACTGAAAATTTAGTTTCTTCACCTTTATCCCACACGACCATCCATCTCACATGAGCAAAAATCTGCATTAAAGCCTCACAGGTGAAATTCCTGTCATCAGAGCAAGAGGAGATAGAAAACTTGCCAAGTGGAAAGTTATACTGTGCCAGTTGCTGTGCAACTACCTGCCAGCAGAGATAACTGTACCTAGTACTTTCTAAGCATGTCACCCACAGGGAAGCATGTGGAGACATGGGAGAAAGCCCTGTAATACTAGTGGATTTGCCGGACAAATACCTGTGGAGAAGAGTGTCCATATGATATGCCACATGCCTAGAGATCAGATAGCGACAGAGGTGGCAGGAAAATTACAGGATAAGTGCAGGGAGAGCTGGGTATTTATAGAGTAAAGGCTTCACTCATCAACCCTGAGGTAACATTTGTACAATTTCTATTGCTCTAGATTGTGGTATACATTGTAGATTGTAGCATAAACATGCACACTTCCCCAGTGCATGTTCATGCTACAATCTGTAGCAATAGAAACCTGCAGTTGATTGAAGTTGCAGCAACTTTTGGAAATTGATGATTGAAACTATGCTAGTCACTTGGAGGCATATAAATGCAAATCAGCTAATCTGATAGAAAGTTCAATCTATTTTGACAGTTTTTTATATATATATATATATATATATATATATATATATATATATATATATATACATGATATCCAGCACAGTGATATTATTCTGATGAGGGACTAACTAGTAAGGATTTCTTCCCTGGCATTATCATATTTGAATAAAATGAAAAACAAGAACCTCAGCGGGGTTAGTAGCAGTGAGAGGGCCAAGCAGGTCCTCTTGTGATTAGGGCTATGGTCTCTGGAGAAGAAGAGAAAAAAGTATTTCCATTGCCCATTTATGCATATTAATTCATTCGTGGATATGTATAGCTGACATTTCCCACTGCCTAGCTTTGAAGTTACACTGGTGGGGGGAATCCAAGAGAAACTACTTTAGGTAACACAACAACTTCCCAGAACAAAAAGGCATGCATGCGGGCCTGTTTAAAACCAGCCCAGTGTCAAATAACTTCAGTGAGTTTAAAAATGGTTCTCTTTAAGTCACAGGGGGGGTTAGATATTTGCAGAGGTGTGCTTAGGTTATACAGTCTAAAATACTAACAACTACTACTATGAATATGTATATACTGCTCTTCAACCAAAATTCTCAAAGCAATTTACACAGGAAAATACATAAATAAGATGGTGCCTGTTCCCAAAGGGCTCACAATCTAAAATCACAATTGCTGGGAGGGCCCTGAGAAGCTAGCCTCATTGTGACTCCAGCCTGGATGCATCTTTGGAAGGGCTCAAGCCCAGGACTTTAACATCTAGAGATGCGCTAACGCTCAGCATGGCCCATTACCCAAGATAGGGCTGGCTCCACTCATAGTGCCGGTGGCTTGCAGTTGGCTGTGATGCCATTAAAATGGTCATTAAAATGGGTCCTAAGAGAGTATATTGCCTGCAGGAGCTGTTTCTACATTACCCTGTTCATTTAAATGCAAATCCTGCTGAATAAAGCCCATTTAGGAGTAGAAGTTACTCTACCACAGTCAACTTGCCAGGGAAACTGGCAATTACACGACTTCCAGAGTTGCTAGCCAGAACAGGGACCAAAATCAGCTCCAACATGCTTGATGGTCAACTTGGGGGTTTTGCTCCTGAAACACCCAGGTCAGATTCCAGCAGCATGCATTTAGATGGGGTCACAATCCCTTCCTGAGGAAGGGATGGGAGAGGGACCAAAGTGAGTCATGTAACAAAGGCCATAGAAAGAAAAATCTAGAAGGAAGGCAACAAGGAAGCATTCATCATTTTATTGTCTTCCCTTTACTTCTAATCAGTTGAGTTTAAACTGTAATGGAAACTTTCAGGATGACATTCCAGCTTCTTGAGAGGCTAGAGCCGGAAACAAGAAGCAATTCACTATTTCATGATCTTCAGTCTAACATTCATTTGTAGAACTTTTATTCACTCTATATTTTGCACATTAATTTTACTGGCAGTACTTAATACTATCACATTATGTTATGGGCCTATTCAGAATCAAAGGAAGTGTGTTCCAATCACATTTTAGCCTTTGCTCAATACTTTCAGAATCACAATGGCATAATATCTCATAACAGAAGAGATAGATGGGCAGTTTTGCTGCTTTTGGCCTCATTAAAAAAGAAGAAGATCAAAACCTTTTGTCTAAAATTACATTCCAGCACAGCTAAAAGGGAACACACAGCTTCAAAAGAATACTGGCTGACATATGGCACAAGGGTATGTCAGCCCAGTAAGAATGCATATATGCAAGTGATGCAAGCTGTGCAAACTGCACAAATGCAGAAATTGCAGAAATGACTATACACAAGAGTAAGCCCATCATCTTCAATGGCCTTACTCTTGTGTTACACCATTTGTGCAACTTGTGTACACGCAATGTTACTGGGTTGATGTGCCCTTGTGTGGTATGTGATCCACTTCTTTTTTTTACACCAACACCAGCACAAAACCTTCCACAGATGGATTGCAAAATGGCAGGACATTGCGGCTGGGGAAGGGGAGGAGCCTTACTACTGTTCACCAATGCATTGAAAATAAATATAGCTAGATAAGAATTCTAGTGCTGAAGCTGTGTAGTGGACAAATGCAGAGTCGACAGAGAGCACAAGCTCAATAAAGTCTAGGTAGGCCTTCTCAGCATGGGTATCACCTTTGCCTCCACTACATGGGGTGAATGATAGTGGATGAGCCTTTCTTCCTCCCTCGCTTGTTCATGCAATGGCAACAATAATAATGGTGGTACCAAAGGGTCTATCTAGGCATTATAAGATGCATGGCCTAGAGACTCACTGCTTACTGGGATATCTAGGCTATCACAACTACTGCCATAACTGCCACAGCCACCTGTTAGAGAGAAGAAGCTATGGGTAAGGAGGAGGGGTTGAAGTGATCAGGGATGGAAGGGGAAGGCCTCAAGAGGGGATGGGGGAAAGGGAGGGGTGGAATAAGGAGACGTGGGGTGTGGAAGAATGTGATTCAGGAGCAACCTCGTTGGAGGGACAGTAATGAAGTGGGGAATGAATGGAAGGAAGGGAGTCAATAGTGGTGTGGGGGCATTCAGACTGGGACCATGGGATGGGGTATACTTAAAACTCTCCTGCCCCTGCTGTCCTCCAATCCAGGTCACAACCCCTCCCCCTCATTTGTTATTTGCATAAGAAAAAGCAAGCAATCACATCCAGTTTGGCTCTGTTACCAAAACTGCACCGAAGTACTGGCTAGACACTTCAGCTATGCTTTTGCTTATATTGGGAAATTAACTCAAATCAGGGTGCAGTTCTGATACAGCATCAATTTAAGCAAGTCTGGTGTATTGGAAATAATGAGAAAACACTATTGCAGTTTCAAAGCTTTATTTAGGGTAAAAGTGCAGAGTTACAGACTGGCAAAAGAGTTTGTTTAGGAAATTCAATAACTTGGCTAGTGTTTTTAAAAGAGAGTCTAATTAGAAGTTTCTAATAAGGAAGAGTACTTGGAGGCAGGGAGAAAGGCGAGGAAGCTCCGCATGATGGCTGTACGTGTTAGTATTAGGTATCCATCCCGGGTGCGTTCGTTGCACAAAGGATGATATGGTGCTTCCTGGGAAGTAGAGAGTGAGGTGAAGCTGGGAAGAGGGGTGAGGGGCAGTCACCACAGCTCGCCTGTATGAGAGTCCATTTTGGAGTAGAGTTCAAACAGGGTTCAAAGCCATGTGGCTTGTGTAGGGCATATATACTGAGAAATGTCCCCTGAGGCAGTTAGTGAGTCAATCAAGTGGTCTTCCCTCCATGGAGGGTAGGGAGATTCTTGCAAAACAAAAGTATTCATTGTTAAAGCGGGCTAGATCAGTGCAGGTGTGTCCTTTTGGGAAAAGACAAGTGAGAGCTATGTAAATGTTTGCATGTGTGGGAAAAATGGCTTTAGGTTTTCCTGCCCTCTCAGAACAAAGACATCCCAGGTGCAAAGGTGTGAATCATTTTGTTTACTGTGAGTGCCTCCTCCCTTATCTTTGCCAGCCACTTCATTAAACTAACAATAGGGGAACTGTCCATGTTTGCTCATCCTACTGAGCATTCCAAGTGGTATCTTTTGGATGGGGAGTATCTCACCCATGACAGTTTCCTTTTGATGAGTCTACTAGTAGACTTGCCTCCATAAAGAAGGGGTCTGCAACATCCTTTTACAGTCATTTGAACCTTTAACCTGGAGGCATGTTGCCAAAATTTGCCTGTACTAATGACCGGCTCATGCCAAGCTGCTTGAGCTGCATGGGGTGAAAAATTCACTGAAGACTGTTATCCTATTTGCTAGATCATGTAGAAGGGTACCTTTCTGCACAACCCCAAAACATTGCTTCTGGCAACAGCTCCGAGGAGTTGAAGCAATGGAGGAAGGGGAGGGAAGAAGGATTTGAGCCCCCTCCCCCAATATCCCCCACCCATGAAATGTTTTGTGACTTTTGCTGGTATATTACATATACTCACATTTTTAATATTAATATGTAATTTTTAATTACATTTTAATGTAATAACACAAACTTAACGGATGTGCAATTTAAAGGTTTCTTTCAATTAAAGGAACTTTTAATTTACTCAGACTGTGTAGAGACAGTACCTTTTCAAAGATCTGGAAGTGATAATATACAGCTTTCAATACAGATAGCACACATGCTAATGCTCTACTCAGATTTAGTGCAGCACTTCCAGCTGCACCCTGAAAAAGCTGAAACAAACCCCCAGATACATAACCGGCACTTCTGCTATCGACAGGTGCAGATTTTAATATAGTGATTGTAGTGCTTTTTAAATAGTGCCCACTGTAAGATTCACAGACACACAGACACTTGTACATGTGCACATACACACACCCCTAGAACATTTGGGGGATTGCCTTTACAGACTTTTTGTTTTTCACTGGAAGCAGATGAAAGTTTTTGCTGAAAAGTGGTTGAGAAATGTTTCTAGTTTGGCAGGTGCTTTATCTCTAGACGATTCTGTTCAGCAGAGTCTGAATTACTTTTACTGCAACATCATAGCATTAGATGAAAGAGAATGCCTCCACAGAGAATATGGCACTGGAAGCAAAGGAAATGTAAGCACTCTCTCCAGTAGTTTCTGCTCTGATGTAGAACTGGGTGGGACACAAAGCCTGAACTAAAGCCTTGTAATCCTTGGCACAGAAATATCAGCAAACCACTTGTTTCCCCATGTCAGCGTTTCTGCTAGCAATAGACAGTGAAGAAGCCAGCAGGTCTGGAAAGGAAAGAGATTCACACAGTGGAATCATACAGCTAGACAAGAAGGCCTCAGAAGTCATGGATTCACAATGCATCAGAAACAAAGAAATTCTACCTCCCTGTCCAAGGGTCTCCTCATATTTAACCTGAAATTGCTCTCTTGTAGTTTAGAGGTCTTTTTATACATCCAGCTGCCATGTGGGATGAGAGGGATTATAATACATTCATGAATGAATTTCACTTCCCCTGATCTGGGTCCACTGACCACACTGGCTCAGTCCCACCCACAGAAGAAAATGGCGTAATTATGTCCAGAAAAGCTCTACATGAATGACTGTCCCTGTACATTAATGTCAAGTTTCAGCAGCTCAGAGCAAGTTCCACTGCAGTCAGCATAAAAGTACCCTTTCATCCTTTCCCTTATCCCAGCCTCAGTAACATGTAGCACACTTAATATTTATTTATTTATTTAGGATATTTGTATACTGCCCACTACCAAAGTCTCTAGGTGGTTTACAACATTAAAACAAACCAAGAAATTTAAAACAAATAAAAGTTCAAATTAAAATAGCTACCCATAAAAACCACTAAAAGCTAAAAATAAAAAAGCAAACAAACAAACCTTGGCTGTATTATTCATGCCAGGCAAAGGGAACTTGGAGGCACAGTATATATGCCAAGTAGTACTATGCTACATCTGGAAGTTTCTTCCCCCTTTCCACTCTCCTAAATACCTTCAGTCTTGATACACATATAAAAAAGAAAGAAAGAAAGATGTGTACATTTCAGTTCTTATATGATGTTTCAATATATCTTAAGACATGCATTACAAGACATTGGAGAGCTGGCCTTGTATTAGCAAGCATGAATTGCCCCCTTTGCTAAGAAGGGTCCACCCTGAATTGCATTTGAATGAGAGACCACATGTGAGCACTGTAAGAGATGGGGCCACTCTGGGAAGAGCGCCTGCGTGTTTGTTTGCAGAAAGTTCCAAGTTCCATCCCTGGGATTTCCAAGGTAGGGCTGAGAGAGATTCCTGCCTCCAACCTTGGAGAAGTTGCTGCCAGTCTGTGTAGACAATACTGAGCTAGATGGGCCAATGGCAGCTTCCTATCTGCCCACTATGGTGCAGAAAGTGAGAGAATATGAAGAGCTGCAAAACAGGAAGACTTCAGGTGGAAACTTTCCATATGATATCTCAGGCCCACAAGATGGGTGTTACTACAGGGTCAGGCTCCATAGGAAACAGCTTCTGTGTGGCAGATTCCCATGCGGTGGGCATAGTAGGTAGCACAGCTTGCCATGTTGATCATCTGCATGGGGTTGGGGAGTCTGAATGCTGCTATCACTGGCTGCTAAGAACCTCCCGCAGCAGGACCACTGAAATTCGCCACATAGTACAGGTGATCCACATGGAGAGCTGTGCAACATGTTGTGCCCACAGTGTGGAGAGCTAATTCCATGTAGCGGTTTCAGCAGGTATTCACATAACTGATACAGCAGATCACAAAGATGGTGTGAAGAAGAGAACCATATGACGGCTGTTTCCAGCATATCACATGGATCATTGGCCCTTAGATCTTTCATTCTGAATGAGGGGGGCATGTTATTTGAGTGCCTAAAACACATAACCAATGAATCTGTTCCTATGAAATGTCAGGAGCAGATGATACCCTTGGTCCAAAATGCAACTGTGGCTCATCTTAGCTGATGGTTGCAGCCTTTGCATCAGACTGTAGATGTCAGGGGAGACACCTTTATCTGCTCCTGCTTAGGATTTGAAGAATTAATGAAACAGCAGACAAACAGCATGGGCCTATTGTTGTAGACAGTTCACAACATCCAGGCACAGTTGTGCATTCAACAAGGCCTTCCTCTAGCAATTTCTATGAAGAAATAGGTTTCCTACCTCTTTACTAGCACAGCTGGGAGAGGGAAGATAAAAATATTGTTTTGTAACTGCTTCCCTTGTAAACAGAAAAAGATCTTATTCTGGTTTAACTAAGACTTTATTCAGAAGCAACTCTATTCTTTTCCTTCTCATCTCCCTCTCTTTTCTTTTTGTCTCCACCCCCCACACTCTCTATGGGATCCCACTGGGACAAACATCCAAACAACAGAACACAAAAGAGAACTAGGTAGAATACAACAAATGTTCACAGCCATATGCTTGCTTTTGGAAACTTAGTCCCAGTGACTATATCAGCCATAAGGACCCAAGTCCTTGGCACAAGGGACTGTCATAGTCCCTTGTCCTTGTGCAAACAGCAGCAGCTGAAGTGGCTGGCCCGCCCACACCACCGATGTGCAGGCCTAAAGTCAGCTTCTCCAGCAACATGGAGCAGATCACCACCACTATTTTGACCCATGTGGCCATGAGAATCGTTTCACATATATACTGAAGGATTAGCACTTGTGAGATGGGTGGGTTAGCCCCTTGGGCCACCAGTTTGGTGGGAACTGAGGGTTAGAAACCCAACAAATTAGTGAATAACATAGCCTGTAGCTGGTTAAGTCAATAGAAACTTTTAAAAGAAGTGAAAGGAAGGAAGGTCTCCTGTGGAGACCCTTGTCTTGCTCCTCTCCTTTGCCAATCCCTGAAAACCACCCTGTGTTGGTAAGAGTAAACATTTGGTTGAGGGGAGCCAGTACATAGTGGGAGCCACACAGATATAACATATTCACTGATTCCAGAATGAGTATAATATTTGCACAGGCTCTCCTCTCTCTCTCTCTCTCTCTCTCTCTCTCTCTCTCTCTCTCTCTCTCTCCAGACCCTTTCTAATTAGTTCTCAGATGTGAATACACCACTCTTCCAATGATGTCAAGCTATTTCCTTCACTGAATTCATGGGGAATAGTAATACAAGGAGGTCAGGTCCCTTGCCCAAGGTCACCCACAGAGGAACTGATACAGCTGGGAAAGGAATTCAGAGGCCCTGCTCTCTAGACCACATTTCCTCTTACACTGCCCATTTGACACGGTCAAATATATCCTTCCACCTGTAAACTCAGCCTAAGGATGTTAGAGGGGCAGAACACTAATTTCTTCTCTATTCTCCTTACAGGAAAGAAGAGTGTCCCTCCCTGCTTCCCCAACGTGGACTCCCCGACTGTGGCGACAGCCTAGCAGTTTAGATGGTTGGGTGAGCCCAGCTCAAACTCCAGAGCCTGAAGAAGGGCTAACAGAGGCCTTTCGTGCAGTCAGTGTCATGACCCCTCCTCCTCTTCCTCCTCCTCCCATGTCTCCCTCATGGAGTGAAAGGTCTCTGTCCCCATTTCGCCAAGAGACAGATCCCAAGTCCAACCGGCAGATGCAAGTATTACTGGCCAGAAACATTATCAATGCTGCCAGGAGGAAGAGCTCTTCTCCTAAAGCCCCAGGGATAGATAGCTTCAGGCCCTTCACTCCCCCTGCCACTTCTATCAGTGCATCAGATGGTAGTCCTAAGAACATGGGCAACCGTTCCCCAAGCCCAATGCAGTCTCCCAGTCCAAGAAGAATGGATGGATATCGGTGTGTCTCCGTCCCCATCACCACTGCACCATCACACGTCAGTGCATCATCAAACAACAGCCCCAGGTTGCTGGGCAGCCAGTCTCCAACATATAAAAGCCCACTACAATCTCCAAAAGCAGGTCGGATGAATGGAAACAAGTACTTCACACTGCCTGCCAGCACTGGGTCACCACTCATGAACGTGACATCCAGTAATGGTCCAAGAACAATGGGCAACCATTCTGTGGCACACAGGGATCCAGTCCAGTCCCCCAAAACCACAATCATGGATAGCCACAGGATCTTCACACCACCGGCAAGTACAACCAGAAAACCATCATGTACCAGTCCTAAGGACCTGGGCACTGTTTCCCCAACCATTAAAAGCCCCTTGCAGTCTCCCATTGTGGGAACACATTCTCCGGTGAAGCGCTATACCTCCATGTCACCCACCAATTCAGATGTATCCCTCGACTCTGAAGACTCTGGGATCAAGTCACCCAGTATCCGCAGTTTCAACATTTGTCCTCGGGGCTGGAATGGCAGCCTGAGGCTGAAGCGGGGTAGCCTTCCTGCAGAAGCATCCTGTACTTCCTAAATCTGAAATAACAGGTGGAGATTACAAAAGAGCAGAAGCCTGTTGTCAGTTCTACGAGCACCTAATCCTGCCAGTCTAGTTAAGCATCAAGTGGAAGAAACTGGTCTGCAAAAATAAGATGTAATGCTTCTCCCCAAGCCTGCCACTTTCTGGGGATTTAAAAGAACACGACAGAACATATTAATCTGGGGAAAGATTTCTCAGAGCAGAAGTGCCCAAAACTGAGGGAAATGTGACTGAGACTGTGACCCCCAAACACCAGATTTCAGTAGGATTCTCTTTAGTCATTGTCCCCATCATGGCATTTGCATGTATATTTGGCTTTTACGGGCTTTGATTCATCCGTCTTTACTGAACTGGAGCCATCAGTGACTTCTTTGCTCAAGGGAGACTAATAAGGCTTAGACTGTTTCCCAGTCTGAAATATCCAGTGAGAGGACGAGAACACACACACACACACACACACACACACACACACACACACACACACACACACTAATCCCTGGCAGGCCGTCAGTGAGTGAGCAGGCAGAGAGGGAGGCCATCCTTGTGCCTGCCTTCCACTATAGTTGTTATTGTTTTCCCTGCACTCTGATTGGACTATGAGTCAGGTCTGCCTGTACTCCAGTTGCCTGAGGGCATAAGTAGAAAGTGAGAAACAAAGGGCAAGAGGACCTTAGTCCGAAGTTATATCTGCCTGTTCATCTGTGTGATTCAGCTTTTCCTCCAAATACAAAATCCTGGCTTTACACAAGTCCTAGAAGCCCACAAAGAACAGTCTTGTGACATTCTTCTCTTGGATTTGAGACTCCCTAGAACAGTGGATGGGGAAACAATTGAGCTGAGGCACTGAATCACACAGCAAAGATCTCTCGCACAAGAAGAATGGGAGGCCGCCCTCCAGAAAGTTCCCAGTGTCCAAGAAAATCTGGAACTCTTCCTACAAAGAAATGATTTTTGGTCCAGCATTTGAAAAGAGCATGATGAACTCCACATGTACTCAGGCAAGACTACAGCAAAACTGACACCCCCAGTCAGTACCTGGTAACCATCTTCTTTGTTATGTAAAGATCAAATTTTCTCTATAAAGCCTACACTAATGGAGCACAGGATCTGCCTGTATGGAGGGGTTCCTGTGGAGTGTCCCAAGACACTCTGAGGAGCACAGACCAGAGCATGGATCCTTCAAGATGAGGAGGATCGTAAATAATTTCCTGCTGGAGTGCAGATCTGGTTTAAGCACTGGAGAGGGGAGGCAGGACTTCATTTATTTACTGAAGACTTGTGGGATAGATATCTAGTGACTCCCCCCACCGCAGTCCTCGAACTAGGGTCTTATTCATGGCAGCAAAAGCCCAGACTCCCCTGCACGAATCCTACATAAGACAGCAATAAAGAGGAGAAGCATCTTCACGTTAGGTTCCTCTTGAACTGTTTCAAGAAAAGAGGCTGGTTGCAGCAATCATGGGCCTTGTACATGGGTACATAAGTTCCCAACCCAGTTGCTGAAAAGATCACAAACCGACAGACTTATACCCAAATCTTTGGTAAAAATGATGAGCTTCTTTGGCATATATCCAGTATGGTCAGAAGGCTGACAGCAAACTAGGTAGTTTGTCATCAGAATTTGCCCACTGAACTCCTGCAAGACATATACTGGTTTCCCCCGCTATGTTTTTGCAGTTTATAGTCACTGTCCAGAGCCCTGTTAAAGATCAACTCCTTTTCCTGTTTACGCTGTGGTGAGGCTACCTCCCAAACCACCACCACCCTCTCCTCCTCTCCTCCCCACCCCACCCCACCCCAACCCATGTACTGAATGATATGGTATCATGCAGCCAGTTCGCCAACTGGCAATGACATGGGCAGGGACATATCAGGTGTTTTCCTTGCTTGCCCTTGATACAGCAGTCATCCTCTATTTTTATCCCTGTAACCTTTAAAGACAGGAACATGTTCTCAGTATTAATTCAAGGTGAGCCAGAAATGAATAACAGCAGAGAAAAAAGGTCCCCCATCTTTGTTTTCTTCTGATCATGCATAGCTTATGTGGGAGAGCAGGTGGAGGAGGCTGCAAGCTGTGGGTTCCTTGGAAACATTCCAGCTCATGCTAGCCAAGTTGATCACATGGCACATGTGCTGCTGTCATTGCTTGAGCCATGTACTGCAGTAGCACAGCCGGGACCGTTCGTGTTGGCCAAGGAGAAGTAGGGTAATGTAGCCCAGGTGTATCAAGCCCAGGTCTATCAATCCCTACCCACTGGAGGCTGGGTAGGGGGTCATAGATATCAGGTATACATGCTATCCCAGTGAAAACAAATGGGCAGCAGAATTCAAATTGTTACATCCAGAAACTTGCTGTGAAGCACAGAACACTCTTTTGTTCCCAAACATCATACTGAGGGGACCCACCTGTAGAGAAAGTAATAGGTTTTAGCCCGAGACTGGAAATGACAGGCTCTTAACCCCTTGCACTCCATTTCTTCTGACACTTGCTTTGGGCAGCCTGACAACCCACATTTGGGCCTCATGATATGATTTGAGAATGGTTGCTATGGGCAACCATGGGGGCTCATAGGCAGTCAAGCCAATATAAGAAGTTTGCTGCGGCAGGGACCTGAGTTCTGCCTTGACTCAGCACACTCAGAGAGCGAAAGGACGATGTAAGAACACCCAGTGCTACAAAATATTGGTTTCCCCTGCAGCTGCTTGGCCTCTTGGGTCTAGAGGTCAAACGGATACTTTGCCGCTGCTCTGGTTTCACTAGAGGAATGGCAAAGGAGAGAAGAGTATCACACATTAAATCCCACACTGAGGCCTCTCTGTTGTGACTGCCTGGCCTATGCGATAAATTTCAGTCCCACAGGCAGGGAGCGTATGGCATGTCAAGTGTCAATTCTCAGATAGCTCTCTGGTCCGTCAACCTGTCCCTTCTAAGACTAGCAAAGGAGGCGCAGAGGGAAAGGGACGATGGAAGGTTAATGGTGCCCTCTAGAGGTTCGTGCTATCAACTGCAAGATTTTTGTCTTAAGAACAGGGTGGACATTTGTATAGCTGAGCCTGAAAGAGAGCACTGGTTGGATAAGCTTTCCACAAAGATAACACTGTGGCAGGGGAAAGGCTCTACCCATCATCCCCTGAGAAGCTCTTGTTTCGTGTTTAGAAGGAAATGTTGCATGTCGCTGAGTGTATGGGAGAGAGGTGCTGATCTGGGAGAGGTGTTAAAAGAAACCTTTTGAGATGTCAGGAATTTCTGAAGGTGTCCTTTTCTTCCCTGAATCAGGCAAGCAGCTATGCAGTCTTTGAAGATACTGCTGCCTGCAGCTTAAGGAAGGCAAAGACAGGTATTTGCACAGGGAAATTAAAAAGTATAAACAGCAAAGTATCATCAGTAGTAGCATATTGCTCATTTCAGAGACAGAATCTCATACTCTTGCTTGCCACTGGAGAAGAAACCTGTAGTATATTAGGCATGGTGCTTAAATACCTTCATCTCTAGACCTAAGCCTATAAGAACAGATGGTCTAAGTAAATCTTGAGGCAATTGGAAGTGGGGCTCCATTTTACCCAAGGAAGAAACAAAAATAGAGTGAGCCCTAAGGGTAGAGTCCTCCTTTGAGGACAATGACAAGGAAGAGTTCTGAGGTTTACCTCCTATCCCTGCCTTTACAGACTTGACTTCTTTCTCCAGAGTTACCATGTGATGCTTCCTGGCACAAAGCTCATTTTCATGTGCTGGATGCCTGCTAGCTCTAGTGCAAGCAAATTTGCCAAGAAGGATAGGGCCAAGAAGACTAGAGTCTTGATGGGCTAGAAGTCCATGATGTGACATTCAAAATCTGTGGACATAAGCAAAGCAACCTTTGTGGTGGCCTTTGTCCCTGCTTCAAATGCTTAGTGAACCTCACCCTACCACTCTTGCTGATTTGGATTCTGTTAGGGTTCTTATAAGGCTGCTCCTAGTATAAGGAACATAATCCAGCCTGCTCCTGGGAAATGTAACAATAGCCAGGGCCCCAAAAGGCAGTATGTTGAGGTAACTGGAGGTGAAAGCAAGAGTGAAATATAGGTATCAATCAGAGGCGCCTTTACCTCTGGACTTCAGGGCCAAAGTCCAGGGCCTCCACAGCCCCGGGGCCCCGCAAATCTTCTTTAGTATGTCCCAGGTGGTGTGGTTGCCCAGCCAAGCATGATGATGCTTAATTTGCAGGGAGTGGGGCTCCAAAGACCTTTAGGTCCAGGCTCCAAAATTTCTTAGGTGCACCTCTGGTATCATTGATTGACATCCTGACTAAATTTACCAGAGGAAGTCCTAATGAAATTTAGTAGTACTTTAGAGTAACTCCTGAGTAGCCCTACTGACTATGTAGTCAGGATGTCAACCACTATCTCCCAGTGTGATGGTATTGATCAAACCTAATTCCAAAGTGAGAGTAAAAAGCATTCAAGGTCCATAGCATGATGCTTCTTACAAAACAGTAACAGGATGGTTTGTGAGATCAAACTGGATGGTTGCTAGATCCATCTAGCAAGATTAATTTCTGTTGAATGGAATTAAAAAAAAAATTTTTTTTAATGAACCTGGTGACTAATGGATAGAAAGGTGCTATTGTTCATTTGGGGTTTTTTGTTAAAACTTTGTAAAAAGTTGGTTTTATAAGTACTGTTACTTTTCTCTTAATGTATTCAGATAGTGTCTGGCAATAGACTTTGGAAATCATGTACGATCTGTAGTGTCCACTCTGCCATGGAGTGTACACACTGAATTGTTCCCTAGTCATTCACTCAGTGCAAGCAAGCAGTTTGACTATCTGCTACAAAATCTTTTTTCTATGGCTGTTTCCCACTAGTGCAGTTATCAGACACATCCTGTTTTAGAGAAATGTGCTCCACTTGTAATTACAAAGCAAGCTGAACCAGAGACATATTGAATGCTTGTATGGCCCCCAGGTAACTAAATTATTAATCCCTAACTCCCATGTTTCTCAATGAGAGACCGTTGAGTCAGATCTCCTTGCACACATCTGGACTTGGTTTCACAGCAGAGAGCAGAGGAAGCTTTGTTCTCTGGTTTTGAGAGAGCCCAGAAAGTGGATTTGTTCCAAAGGTTTAATAAGCAAAACTGTTTCACAATCTACAAGCGCTTTTGCATGCAAAGCAGATGTGTAGTTTCTATTAGCATTGCTGCCTCCCTGGGAATGTCTTCCAGAAAACAACCAACAAGAGGAAGGCTATATTATCATCCCAACTGTAATATAGTGCTGTTGTCAGAGCTGGCGGTGCAGTTCAACAGAAACACAAGAACTGCACAGAGGAATTGCTCAAGAAGGAAGATGTTGTTAATTAAATGTTGCTAGTGTCTCACTTAAGGTCCTCTGGGCCAGCTGGTGACTTCTTTAGCTTACGAGACATCTTCATCCTGAAGTTGTGTAACCGAGAACACATTGGGCTTGCTGTTTCTTCACCAGATGCTCTTTGCATTAGCACTGTGCCACACGGCTGTATACCAAGCTCCAGAATAAATCTGAATTTAGCCCACACAGCTTTGGCTGTCTTGTGTCATTTCCAAACAAACTATCAGCCACAAGGAAAGAGACCTGCCTTCCTAGTGTTCACATGCTGGTCTCCAAGAGTTCACTCGAGTACACACATATGAACTGCAGAAGAAAACCATTCTGGGGTCAGCAGCTCAGAAGCTCCTCTGGTGGCAGTCGTAGGACAAAATAAATTGCAGTCTGGAAATGAAAACAAAAGCACTGTGGCCCACTGGAATAGTCTATAGATAAGAGAACTGAAGAAGCCACCTAATGGCGCAGTGGGGAAATAACTTGCCTAGGGAGCAAGAGATTGCTGGTTCAAATCTCTGCTGGTATGAAACACCTATATCGGGCAGCAGCAATATAGGGAGATGCTGAAAGGCATCATCTCTTACTATGCTGGAGATGGCAATGGTCAACCCCTCCTCTACCAAAGACAACCACAGGGCTCTGTGGCCACCAGGAGTGGACACCGACTTGACAGCACACTTTACCTTTACCTTTAAGAGAACAGAGGTGCAGCTATGAGTATTTGTTCTTATCCAGTGGGGCTTTAAGCCTTTCTCGGAATCCTCTCTCATTGCACACACCCTCACTAACCTGAAATGGCACCCCTGACAGACTATTTCACTTACCAGATTAACATTTGGAATACTACAGGTATTTTCCCTCCATCACCCCCACCCCTCTCTTCCTTCATCATGGGTGTTTAGAAAATGAAATGCTCAGTCAAAGAAAGAACATCCCTTTCAGTGGCATACCCCAAGATTGGATGGACAGCAAAGGAGGAGAACTGGTCTTGTGGGTTGAACATAAATTGTCCCCTTTCCTAAGCAGGATCCACACAATATAGTGAGGAAGAACAACTACAAGGATAAAAATAAATGGAGAAAAGCATTGTAGTTGGATTTTATTACAGACCATCATGCAAGAAAATAATGCATATGATGCTTTTCTGAAACAAATTACAGATAGATCCATCTTATTTATTTATTATTTCTCTGTGTAAACCACCTTGAGCCATTTTGGGAAGGGTGGTATAGAAATAGAATGAATTTAATAATAATAATAATAATAATAATAATAATAATAATAATAATTATTATTATTATTATTATTATTATTATTCATGGATGATGGTGATTTCTGTGGCCCCTATGGTGCTGAGGTGCTCTTCAAGGTCTTTTGGAACTGCACTCAGGGCGCCAATTACCACTGGGATTATTTTGGTCTTTTTCTGCCACAGCCTTTCAATTTCAATTTGTAGATCTTTGTATTTGGTGATTTTTTCTATTTCCTTTTCTCCTATTCTGCTATCCCCTGGTATTGCTATGTCGATTATTTTCACTTGTTTTTCTTTCTTCTCGACTACAGTTCTATCTGGTGTATTGTGTGGCAGATGTTTGTCTGTTTGTAGTCGGAAGTCCCATAATATTTTTACAGCCTATATTCTGTGACAATATCTATAACAACAGCAACAACATTGACAATAAAATTCAGCCATCCCAGGTCCTTGGGAAAGACTCGATGTCTGGATAAAACAAACCAGTCAATAACACCTGTCTGACTGTGTAAACAAGAAATAATTCATGGAAACACATATTAGTAGTAAGGAGGGACTTCAACAGTCTGATATCTGTTGTGATACAAAACTCTGTTAAGCATCAAATCTCCAACATACTCTTCACATGTTTTGCAGACAACTTGCTTTAGGTGGAAGAAGGAACAGGAGGACTGGCTGTCCTTGACTTGATCCTAACTAATAGGGAAAAGTTGGTCAATCAGCTTGTAGTTGGGGAAAAGTGACCATGTAATGATGGAATTCTTGATCTTCTGGAAAGCGAAAGGTGATCAAACGTGTACTTTGGATTTCAGGAAAGCTGACTGAATACATTCACTGAAGCTCTTGGTAAGATTCTATGGCTTGATAAACTAGTTGGGAAAGGAGCCCAAGAAGGGTGGGAGTTCCTGGAAAATGAGTTACTAAAGGAAAAATCACAAATATCCCCACTAATGGGAGATATCTAAAAAAAAAAAAGACGCTGCACAAAAAGTGTAATGATACGCTGAAAACAAACAAGGATGTGCAAGAAATAGAAGGACTGACAGGTTCCCAGGACGAATATAGAGGAATAGCTCAGATTTGTAGTGGCAGTATCAGGAAAGCTAAAGCACAGAACGAGGCGAAATGGCGAGGGATGCTAAAAGCAACAAATGGGGCATTTTCAGATTTGTTTGAAGTAAGAGGAAGGGAAATGGTAGGCCACACTGTTAAGGATAGTCAAGTGCTAATGGGTAGCAAAGAGAAGGCAGAACTGCTCAATTCCTATTTTGCCTCCTCCCCAGAAAGGAAATGTGCAGAGGTGTAGCCACCCTTGGGCGACCGGGTTCAAAGAACCCTGTCCACAGCCCCGACACACACACCCATGTCTGATGTTAGACATGGGAGGGTGCTGGTTTAGCTCCCAAGTGGGGCCATGCGGCTCCGTTCGGGAGTTAAATGGCTGGCGCTGCGTTCACAGCACAGCCAGGAGTAGCTCTTCCCTGTCTTAAAGGCAGGGAGAGCCACTCCTGGCCATGCTGCAAATGCAGCGCTGCTGCGCTGCTCTGCTCTGGGCCACCCCCTCCCACCCCCCCGACATGAAGCTATACTTTTGCTGAAACTTTCATTATTCCCTATGGAAAAATCTTAAACTTCAAAAATTCACCAAAAATCAGCCCTTTCCCCAATTCCTCTGAAATTTGGGTGGTAGCTTACACCCATTGGGCACTACTAACCCCACCCACTAGTTTTGCCCCGGGGCCATTTTTAAAAATCCCAAACATTTCGGATTCAGATTTTGCAATTTTGAACAAAGAACAAAACTGGGGTTTTTCAGATTGGCTGATTTTGAACAAAGAACAAAATGGGGGTGTTTCAGATTCGGGCCCAAAACAAAACAGAAAACAAAACAAAACGCATAACCCTAATTTTAAGGCCTGTTTTGTTGGGGGAACAGGCCTCAAAATTGTGCTTTTTTCCAGGGAAGAGCTGGTCTACCAATTGGTATCGGCAGGTAGACCAACTTAGCACATCAGCCTGCCTTGGAGGACAGGTCTCCCTGGATAGACCTGTCCTCTGAGGCAGGCTGACACACCAAGTCCGGAGCAGAGGGATAGTCTATCCGCCATTCCCAATTGGTAGACCAGCTCTTCCTGGGGGGAAAGCACCATTTTGAGGCCAATTTTTCCAACAAAATGGGCCTCAAAATGGCACATGAATCACCTGAATCTATTCAGGTTAAATTTGGGGTGATTCATTGAGGTAGCCAGCCAAGCAGGCTGCTTTCGACAAACCAATTCAGGGCATCTGCAAATCAAATCACAGATTTTGATTCGTGCACACCCTTAGTCAGGAATGCAATTCAAAATTGATAAGGAGTTAGTAAAAAAATGTCTATCTTGAATGAGTTCAGTCTTCTGGTCTGGATGAACTGCATCCTAGGATACAAAAAGAACTTGCGGAAGTGCTCTCAGAACCTCTGTCTGTCATCTTTGACAAATCCTGGAGAACGAGTGAAGTGCCACAAGACTGGATGTGAGTCAATGTTGTACCAATTTTCAAAAAGGTGGGAAAGGAGGGTTTAGGAAAAGACCAGTCAATCAAACTTTGATACCAAGGAAGATACTAGAACAGATTGCAGTCAATCTGTAAGCATCTTGATAGCAATGTAATGAATATAAGAAGCCAGCATGGATTTGTCAAGAATGCATCCGACAGGAATTCATCTGACTAATCTTATCTCTTTTTTTGATTGGGTTACTAGCTTTAGTGGATTGTAGGAATGTATCTTAATTTCAGCAAAGTATTTTACAAGTTCCCCATGAGGCTTTTAAGATTAGCAAACAAGTCAAATATGGGCTAGATGATAATAGCCCATCAGGTGGATTCACAACAGTAGAAAAACTGTATTCAGAAAAGAGTGCTCATCAATGGCTTCTTATCAGACAGGAGGGTGGTTTCAAGTGAGTGATGCAGGGCTCAGGCCTGGTGCTTTTCAACATTTTTATCAATGACTTAAAGATGTGCGGAGGAAATCCTCATCAAATTCACACACGAGGCAATACTGGAAAGGAGAGCTAACATGTCAACCGTCAGGAATAAAATTCAAAATGATCTTGATAGAATGGAAAAGCAGACTGAAGCTAACAAAATGAAATTCAACAGACAATGCAAAGCTGTTCACTTAGGTGGGGGGGGGGATCAAATTATTATTATTATTATTAATTTGATTTCTATACCGCCCTTCCAAAAATGGCTCAGGGCGGTTTACAAAGAGAAATAACAAACAAATAAGATGGCTCCCTGTCCCCAAAGGGCTCACATTCTTAAAAGAAACATAAGACACACACCAGCAACAGTCACTGGAAGAACTGTGCTCGGGGTGAATAGGGCCAGTTACTCTCCCCCTGCTAAATAAAGAGAATCACCACGGTAAAAGGTGCCTCTTTGCCCAGTTAGCAGGGGAGCTAAAAATGCCGAGGGATAGGATGGGGAATACCTGGTTTGACAGTAGTGCATGTTAAAAAGATCCTGGCATTGCAATTGATCTCAAATTGAACATCAGTCAGCAGTGTTACCTGGCTTGACAGTAAAGTAAAGGTAAAGTGTGTCGTCGAATTGGTTCCGACTCCTGGTGACCGCAAAGCTCTGTGGTTGTCTTTGGTAGAGGGGTTTACCATTGCCTCCTCCCATGCAGTATGAAATGATGCCTTTCAGCATCTTCCTATATCACTGCTGCCCGATAGCTGTTTCCCACAGTCTGAGAAACATACCAGTGGGGATTCAAACCGGCAACCCAAAAGATCCTGGCATTCCAACTGATCTCAAGTTGAACATCAGTCAGCAGTGTTATAAAAAGTAAATGTGATTTTAGGTTGCATTAATAGAATCATAGTTTCCAAGTTTTGAAGTAATTGTTTCACTACTCAGACTTCCTCTGGAGTTCTGTGTCCAGTTCTGGGAGCTGCTCTATAAGAAGGATGTGGATGAACTGGGTTCAGAGAAGGGCAATGAAAATAAGGTTTTTGAGAAAAGGTTGAAGGAAATGGGTATGTTTAGCCTGGAGAAAGGAAGACTGAGGGGGACATGAAAGCACCATTCAAAAACCTGAAGAGTTGTCACATAGAAGAGGGCAAAGATTTGTTCTCTTCTACCTTAGATTAGATTTAATGGATTGGAGTTACAGGAGGATAGATTATGGTTGAATATTGAGGTGAAATTGCTTAATAGTCAGAGCAACTTGACAATGGAACCAATTACTGTCCTAGGAGAATAGTAGTCTCTCTCTCATTGGGGGTCTTCAAGCAGAGGCTGGACAGCCGTCTATTGGGGATGAATAGCTCTGGATTTCCTGCATCAAGCAGCGGATTGGACTAGATGGCCAACACGACCCCCCCTTCCAACCCTCTGATTTAAAGATGGCAGCCAGTAAAGCAAAATGTCTGAGAAGCTTTGCTTTTGACTCTCTTGAAAATGATGCAGATGTGAAGGTAAGGTATGAAGATAAAAATGTATAATGGCTAAACCAATTTCCCTACTAATATCTCAGTCCTCAAAGCAGATAGTGCTTTGTATTGCAGTGTACATATTTGCTGACCTATTTGAAAACTGATGAGAGGGCCAATCTCATGTTCACAATGGAAATGTAGATTGTTGTCCGGAATGTTCACACCAACTTTCATTCTGATGTCTCATTTTTCCAAAACTTCACATTCACGTTTGCATTTTCCTCTGACATTTGAAATCAGATGTGAGGATTCAGCCAGCATTTGAACTTGAAACATAGAATTGTGCCCTGGTGCCAAATGAAAATATATCCCTGAAAGCTTCAGAATCCTCAAGGATACATCTTCAGGGGACAGCAGGGGGGAGGGGGGATTGGTGAAAATCACCCCTTCCCTGTTGCACATGCAAAACTTTGTTCGATCATATGTCATTAGTCTGGATGTTAGCCACTATTACCCCAAGAATAACATATTGCAGTCTGAATTCTATGGAAATGTGATGCCACTACAACAGTAGCTCTCCCTTTCAAGAACGGCATCTGGAATAACTCTCCACAACAAGCAAATGACAGCTTGCACATTTGTAGTACTACATAGTGATCATCAGAAGAGACCTCGAGGCAGCCCAAACCCAATTAAATTTGTTGCCTCTTAAATGTACTCTTAAAGTAGAGAAACAGAGACCAGATGTACACCAGACGTTAGCCTTCATGTAGTCGATTTTACAATGGCCCCATTCGCACATAATGCCAAACTGGAGTTGAATGGGGCAGAGTTTGGAATTCATGTATGTCCAAATGCATGAAACCATGGTTTTGCAGCAAAAGTGACCTGCCATTTCCCTTGCCAAACTCCATTTTGAACCTTCGGTTTGTAGTAAGTTTAGCTGCTCCAGTCTGAGGTTTGAAGGCAGTAGTGTTATGTCCGAATGCAGATACCACCTTAACTGGTTTCATGCTGTTTCTGGAACCAAAATCATAGAGAGGGCAGCCCAGACTCACCCAGAAATGCACCTGCTCCATGCCTTCCATGCTTCTCACTGGCTACCTCTCTGAGCATTTGCCCCGCCCCTGTCTCTGTGCTCCTCAAGCTGTTGCCCGGCAACAGGGACACCACATTGTCCCATCCCAAGTTTCTCAGCCTGTCAAAGTGAAAAGTCACATTTGGGGATGCCTGCTTTCTACTATGTCTCTTGTTCCCAACTCTGGCAATCAGAAGAGAAAGGATGGCAAGACAGGCACTATGTGTTTTGCTCTCCAAAAATGAATCACTAAAGAAGTGTGTTCACAAGCACATTCAGTCATGGTGGCACCATCAACCGGGCAATCTGATTAGATTGATGCAAAGATAACATATGACAAGCAGCGATATCCGGGGTTGGGTTTAAAGGTAAGCCCCACCCAGGAATTCTTAAATGGCTCTGCTCTATTTTTTGTTCAATAAAGTTGGGGAAGTGGGTCCCAGCACCTTCTCCTTGAGTGCAAGCATGAAGTTTCTGGCATTACTCATGAGAGGAACCATCCAGTAAGAGCAGTATTGCCTCCAGTCAATGGAGAGATTTTTCCTGAGTGATAATGATGGAGGCTGCTCCTGAGCGGACCGCTCTCTCATGAGAGTGATAGCCCATTGAGACACGCCTACAGGCCGGACAACAGCTGACACCCAGCCGGGTTGCTCGACACAAGCAAGCCCCAGCAACATTTTCCCCTGTCTTGGCAACTGCCATGAAGAAGCAGTCCAAGCAATCCCTCAGCCAGTCTAGATGTCCATTAGTACATATGTTTGGTTTTGGCCAGTACTACCATCCTACTTTCCTGGGATCACTGATAATCAGTGCTCCCCTCTCCCGCACTTCTCTGAAGGGGCTGATCTGCATATGCCATTACACCATTGCACTGGTCCAAACCCCTGAAATCTGAATAAGAGTAAAGGTCTATCCCCAGTCCCAGTGTTGCCCTAGTCTGTCTACCTGGTACCACCTAGACACATGGAGCAGCTACCTCTCCTTGGGAGTATGAAAGGGTTGCCTGGAGAGGAGGTGGTTGTGGTGTACAAGTACTATTATTTACCAGTGAGAACAAGAGCTCCACACAAGCAGGACCCCTTGATTTGGATGGCCTACCTCATGAGAGTACAACCCAAGGGAGGCCTGAAACTTAATAAGCCTCTGGCCCTCTTTAGTGGACTGGCCCTCTCATGAGAGAGCTAATCCCTTGGCAGCAAGCTAACACAGGGGCAGAAGTATGCCTGGGTGTTCTTGGACTGCTTTGCTGGCGTCTGCTATCACAAGAGCATCCTTGGTCATAGTGGACCAGACCCCCAGGATCCTTTGCTTTCCCTCATATACATATTCCCTCCCAGAAAGTCATCATGTTCCCTTCCTGGAGTAACAGAAAAATAGTGTCCTACTGCACAAATCTGGCCCCCACCTTGCCAGTAATTGTGTTAGTGCAAGATTGTTTTGCTGTGGGGCTCTTACGAGCGTAGCAGTGCAAGTGCTACCAGGAGAAGGGCTTAAATGCCATTTTTTAAAATTTTATTAGATAGATAGATAGATAGATAGATAGATAGATAGATACTGCCCCAAACTTGCGTCTCTGGGTGGTTTAAAGAGATTTAAATGCCCTTTCCCTACCAAAGGCAGGAGGTCCATTCCGAAAAGGCACGATCTCACTCAGCACACTCCCTTGAAGATCGTGGCCAATGGTGCTGCCCTGCAGATGTTCTGATGCCTTGCCCACAGTCTGGTGATGCTAGTGCTACGGAGCTTGCAGGGATGTGGCCTCGGTGGACCAGGAAGAGGGAGTGGCTCCCCTGCCTTGAAACCAAAGGTGGCCGGGCTACAGTTGGATAAACTTTTGTGATGCAATTCACGGCTACAAAAATTAACCTCAGGTTCATCTACCCACAGTCTGCCATTACATGTGAATGCATCTATAAATGCACACAACCCTATATACAGTGGTCCCTCGACTTACGAACTACTCGACATCCGAAGTTTTCGACTTACGAACGACAAAAATGACCGGAAGTCGTTGCCGGTTTAGATGCGGCTTCCTCGACTTACGAATTTTTAGATGCGGTTTCCTCGACTTACGAATGTTTCCAGACCTCCGTGGTGTGCTTTTCGACTTACAAAAATTTCGACCTACGAACGTGCGTTCGGAACGGATTAACTTCATAAGTCGAGGGACCACTGTATATATAACTGTTGTGATCAGTCAGGAACAGCTTTTCCTTTTCCCCTGAAGAGTGATCTGGAAGTGAACCCTGCCCTGTCTGTCAGGCAATGACCTCTAAGGATCAGCAACTCAGCACACGGTGACCGGGACCTAGAGGGGCCTTGAGGCAGGAAGTGAAGAGGTTCTTTCTTCTTGTTCAATTGGAGCCAGGCAGGAGATGAGGGAGGACGGGTGGAAGGCTTAGTGGGGAGCAATGGAATTTGTGCCTCATGACAAAAGCTAGCCTGAAGAACTCTCTCATGGAGGGACATCTGCAGATCCTTGGGAGACATGACTGCAGGAAGCTTGAATTCTCTCCTGGAGTTTGGGGTGAGTTTCAAGGGGGAAGGAAGCCAGGGCTTCTGAGGGGTTTAGTGAGGGGAAAGTTTGTTAGCTTACTTACATTAGATTTCATTCTTTTTGTGCTACTGCAAGTCCTTACAACTGGTCTATTGTGTTTTATTTTGTAACGTAAGAATGTTGTACCTGTGCCCTTTTTATCCATCCAAGGCACTGCAAAAGTCTCTGTAAACTTTAAAGGTGCTTTTAAAGGTTCCTTACAACTGTGGGTGCTTTTTAAATTATCTTTGCAACTGGGTAACCAAGATTTTAAAGTGTACCACTCCAACAACTGGAGTGCTCTTTTTGAATTATTCTTGAAAGTACTGAGTGTTCCTTTAAAAAAAAAAAAAAATCTAACTAAAGCTGCTAGAGCTTCAGACCAAAGCAGTCTGTAGTCTTTTGAATAAAATTTTCTCTTTTTATTCTTTATAATTTCACCTGCTTCTGAGTGGATTTTTAACTCAGGAAAAAGGGGTTTAACTCTGGTGCAAACATGTCTCAAGGTTAATTGTTCAGCAACCTACCAAGTTTGCTCTTCACGTGTAGAATGAATGTGGAAGATTTTTGTATTTTTCCATTAGTAAAAGAGGAAAAGAGTCTCCCTGGACACTCACCCAAATCCAAATCAACCAAATTGAACTCTGTAATTAGGGTGTGGTGGCAGCGATTACCAAGAAACAGGTTTTTAAGGGATAGCCTTTGTTGAGCAAATATGGAAGGAATGAATCAGCATTTTTCTTTCTCCCACGTGGACTTGCTCTGAGACAAAGGGTAGGCTTAAATCCGCCATTTGCTGGTCCCCATTCGTTATAATAACAGTGCCTTATACTTGGAGTTGTGCCCAGTAACTGAAGGCCACTAACTGGAATAACACTAATTGGAATTAGTGTTAGTGGAATTAGTGTCCCACTAATTGGAATAACACATTAATTGTGTGTTAAGAGGACTGCTTAACACCAAAAATGCCTCTTCTTTCACAAAATATAATCACTGGGTGGACCTAATCCAGATGAGGTGCATTAGGAGGTTGATCGTTTCTCCTTGCATAGTTTCCCCACCAAACATTGCTCCTCAAAGCTGCTATTTGTCTCTGAAAGTAGTTATTTGCTATAAACAGCCACTTTGGGGGTCAAAGAGCAGCTTAAAGGGTGATTTTTGGTGATGAACAATGATGCAATTTCTCCTCTTAGAATTACACAGGGATTTAAAAACCTATGATGACCATGATGAACTATATCCAAAATAAATAAGAAAGAAAAACAGATATAGATACTGGCGGACATCCTGACTAATGGAAGGAGGCTCTGCAGGGACATGCTGAGAGCTGCACACCACTCAAAGCTACTTAAGGACCATCTTGCTCTGAGAGGAGGAGGGAAGAAAGAAGCAACAAAATCTACAGAGCTCAGAATATACAGACCTAAATATATTGCTTAATGTATGGTTCTTTATTGAAGGTTTTATGTCAACTGCTTTGGAAGCTTCACCTGACAAGTGATATAGAAATATCAAAAACAAAGAAACTTCCCCTGTACTCTGCTGCACCACCGCACAAAGACTTCGAAGCACTGCTTGTGCTACAGAATTTCATGGAGCATTGGAGAAGCCTCCACACCACCAGAAGTGCTCACTAATGGTTTGCTGATGGTCTGGGTATGAGAGTCTACCATATGGAAGGTTCGGGGTGTTGGAGATGGACTTTCAGTGCATCAGCCTTTTGTACCAACTATCCTAATGACCACTAGGGACAATGGGAGTAGAGATAGTGAGTAAGGGTCTCCCTGACTGTTCTACCTGTCTATACTCTATGACCCCTGATCTGACTCTTCCGCATTTCCTGTGCTGAGTCACAATCCTTCCTTTCCTCCTAGAGAGCAGATGGAAACATGTCTCTCTCTCTCCTTACCTATCCATTATGTAATCCTTTAGATTAGGTTTAGGCCTTTCCTAACCAAGTGTATTTAACCAATAAATATTTAGTATTTAGTTCTACAAGGATCTCCATGTGTTTTCTCTAAATAGCTGCAACAACTAAGCCATCCTCTGCTACCTACTCTGTAACTGGAGTGTGTGCTCATTCCTTAGTGCTCTGCTGTTTTACCTATTGGGGGTAAAAATTAACAACCTCTAACACTGGGATGCGCCATTTGGTGGTGTCCCATGGCTCTGCTTTGAACAGTTCTCCGGTTCAGTGGTCTCTGCGCTAGCTGGAGCTTCATTTGGCATGAAGACCTCTGGTTCATTGGTCCTAGCCCCCTCCTGATCTTGTCCAGGCTCACTGATAAAGCCCCCATTATGATCTGGCTCCCTGACTACCTCCTGATTGGACTCCTCCAAGTCTGACTATGATAGTCCAGGGCATTCCCCAACACCATCCTTTGAGGGATGCCTGCTCCCTGAGCAAATGGGGTGGGCTTTTCTGGGCACTTAGGGAAGGTGTGAACCAACTGTGGGGTGTGTATGGCAGTGGCAGGTTCTCAGGACCAGTCATCTGGCCCATACCCCTTTCCGTCTATGAGTAATTGTAGAGAGTCCTGGTGGAACCAGGAGTCTAAAATACTGGTCACCTTGTATTCTAGTTTCCCTTCCACTTGGGTAGGCACGTCTCCCATGACCTGGGTCAACCAGAATTCCCAAGTTATAGAATGGAGCATCTTATCTTATAGGCCCCAAAATGGCTGGAAGGCTTGGTGTCATGCAGTATTCTCTCTAATTTTCTTCATCTTTGTGCAGAATGAGTTTTGTTCTGGGTGGCAGTATCAAGGCAGTGTGTGTACACATGCATTCAGAGTGGGATCTTCTTGATTAAACCTGACCAGGATCTAAAATTAACTGAGTGGACATAAAAAAATGTTTGAGCATGTGCACATGTGCACGCCTTAGAGGGAACACGTGTCATGGCAGAGGTGCACTACTTGGCTCCGCAAGTCTCTTGGTGGACAGACACATGCCCTATGAGATAGCACCCATTGATGCTCCGAGTAGGGGAAGTCAGGTGGGACATCATTGCAGTTGTTTTTTTAGTTGTTCCAGGAGCTCCAGTCCATACGGATCTCAACCCTGTCGCTGGTGGATCACATCCAGTAAGTTGGAAGCTTGTCAATTGGCTTCAAAATGGGCTCTGCTGAGGATGGGTTGGAGTGGCACCTTTTTGCTCTCCTGCAAGTATTCCAGCTTCTGATATAAGGCATCTGCTCACAAGTTCTGTACTTTTGGGATGTAGTGGATACAGAACTTAAATCTGGAAAAGAACATGGACCATTGGATCTGGCACTGTGTTAAGTGCCGAGCAGTCTGGAGACGCTCCTGGTTGCAGTGATCGGTCTGAATTTCAATGAGGAAGTGGGCTCCTTCTAGATGGTGCTGCCAGACCTCTAGGGCTGCCTTTATTGCTAGAAGTTCCAGATTTTGTAGTTTCTCTTTGGCGGTGTGAGTTTGTGGGAGAAGTATGCACAACGTAGAAGTGTCAGTTCGTTGGGCTGGTGCTGGGGCAGGATAGCCCCATCGGAGGGGTCTGTCTCAACTATAAAGGGGTGTGCAAGGTCTGGATGCTGCAATAGTGGTTGTCAGGAAAAGCAGTCCTTAAGGGTCTGGAATGTGTGTTGTCTATTGGGAGTCCAGACATACGGGGTGACCTTGTGTAACAGTTGTGTCAGGGGCTCAGTGATCATTGCATAATGGCCAATAAAGCAAAGATAATAATTTGCAAACCACAGGAATCAGAGTTCTTTCATGGTTTGAGAGGCCTTCCTTTCTTGTATGGCAGTTACCTTGCTGGAATCCATTAGCAAGCCTTGGGATGTGACCTGATGCCCCAGGAAATCTATGGCAGTGTGACAGGACTCACATTTATCTGACATAGCCTATAGATGCTTCTCCTGCAGACATTGGAGAACTGCTCAGACCTGTTGAATGTGTTGATGGAGGTCCCATGAGTAGATCAGAATGTCATCCAAAAATTTGATCATCAAGTAACCCATATAATCAATCACAAAAAAGACCATTCATGGAATGTTGGAACACCGCAGGAGCATTGCATAGGCCAAAGGGCATTACCCGGTGTTCAAAGTGCCCCTACTGGCACAGGAATGTAGTTTTCCACTCATGCCTCAGCCGGTAGGGCTGTGCGAACCGGTTCAAATTCGAACCAGGGTGGTTCGAAGGTTTGAATTCAAACCGAACCAGCCATCAGGTTCGAGCTGCAGGTTCGAATTCGAACCAAACCAGGGGGTGGTTTGATTCGAACCGGTTCAAACCTGTTCAGACATCCAAAAATTGGTAGGATGGTAGCTGGCACCCAGGGGTACCTGCCACCCTAACCCCAAAGCAATCGGACTCTCGTACGATTTCTTAATGAATTTTTGAAAATTATTTTTATTTTTTATCATAGGGTATAATGGGACTCAAACCAGGCCATTATACCTTATTGTGGAGCACCCATGGGTGCCAACAACCACCCAAACCCTGAAGCAATCGGACAGTCCTACAATTTTTTATGAATATTTGGAATATTTTTAATTATTTTTCTCATAGAGTATAATGGGACCAGAACCAGTCCATATCCCCTATTGTGGAGCACCTAGGGGCACAAAAGCGGGGTGGGTGGTAGATACCCAGGGGTGCCTACCACCCACAAAACCCCAAGGCAATTGAACACTCCTCTGATTATTGGTGAATTGTTAAAGTATTTTTGAATTCCTCATAGGGAATAATTAGGATTGCAGCAAATGTATAGCTTCATGTTGGGGGGAAAGGGGTGTCGTAGAGTGGAGTGTAGTGGGTGGTAGTTCCTAGGGTGGGCAAGGAAGCTATCAGAATTATTTGAAAGGAATTGGGCAAAGGGCTGATTTTTAAGTGATTTTTGAAGTTTACACGTCTTTAAGGTTTTTCTCCATAAAGAAGCATGGAGGTGTCAGCAAATGTATAGCTTCACGCTGGGGGCAAAGGGGTGGCCTAGAGCAGAGTGTGGTGGGTGGTAGTGCCCAAGGGGGCCCAGGAAGCTATCAGAATTATTTGAAAGGAATTGGGTAAAGGGCTGATTTTAAAGTGATTTTTGAAGTTTATGTGTCTTTAAGGTTAGCAATGAGAGTGGATTAATGGTTTGTCATTGAAAATCTTATATGCTAACAAAGAATCTACACTCAGAACACTTCCAAAACAACAAAACCCAGTACCCCATGGGTTAACAACCCATGGGGGTGGTTGGCACCCTCTTTGCAATAGACCACCACTCACTCTGGGCCACCCCAGCACCCCACAAGTGGATTTAAGGTTTTTCTCCATAGGGAAGAATGGAGGTTTCAGCAGCCCCATAATTGCACTTGGGGGGTGCTGGGGTGGCCCAGAGCGAGGGTGCCAACCACCTCCAACCACCTGGCCTCCTGTTGTGCCCAGGGATGGTCCAAGATGGTTTTGCTGCCTGAGGCAAAAGACCACCCAGTGCTCCCCCATCTGTGGGCAGGTGTGCCTGTGCTAGTGAGGGGGCATCAACACCTTCATTCCATCTCACCTACACCTGAGCTTTCAGCAGCACAGCTTCCCTCACGTCTGTGCCTGAGGTGACAGCCTCACCTTGCCTATCAGTAGAAACCAGCAAGAAAACTTTTCATTGCATCAAGATACATGTGCTCGCTTCCTGACTTCTGGACACTGAGGTGTCGTTAAAGATACACAGACAATAGTGACCAGCTAAGAGGCTGGCAATCCTGCTAGTGGGCTTTCTGCACGCCGTGCTTTGCTCTCTGCAATTGCCAGTGCAGCTCACCAAGGCTCTGCTTTGACCCGCCCCCTTCCTCAGCCAGAAATAAATGTCTGATGTAACATGGATTAGGACCTTGGAATCTCAGCTGTGGAGATAGGAAAAGGCACAAGGGGAAAAGGCTGGGAATCACCGACTAAGAGAATCTCTTGGGTGAGAAAGGCGGCTGGTCTCTATCTAATCCTCACCTGGAAATCTCCTGCCATTTAAAGACTTCACCACAAGGCTGTACAGGCTGAGGAAGGGCACAAGCAGGTATGGGAAAATCTTGTCTCTCTCTTCAAAGGGTACTGGGTTTATGGGAGAGGCTGCAATGAGCAAACTGTGCAGGACAATGTCAGTAATCTGAGCTATGATGAAGCCTGAGGGTGTGTCTTTTAGATCTTGTAGAAAATGTATATTGTAGAGGATTAAACACCTCTATAGTGCAACACCTGTAGAGCCAAATGCATAAATAGACCCTTGTAGAATTGAAATTTGGGACTTGAATAAAGTGTGGATATGCCAGCAGCTGCTGATAGGAAAAGAGTTGGATTTGGCAGCCGCTTACAAATCCAGCCCAATATCACAATGGTCTGTTGCATCTGTTTTCTATGAAACAGATATGTGAAGACTCCAGTACAATTGAGGCCCTGTGCAAACTCAAGGAGTGCGATGACTCATTCCCTAAGGACACAAAAATGGACATGGGGATGGCAAATAGTCTGAATTCAAGGAAGAGGAAGCAGGCAGAATGAGACGCCATGCGGTCACTTCCCAGTTAGATGGGGCTGCTGAGATTAGTTCAGTATGTTCAACCAAAGACATTGACATGGGGTAGCCCTGAATGCAGAGGCAAAGGAAGGAACAAGGGAGGGCTAGTGGTTTTTCAGTGTCTCCTTATAGGCACTGGAGAACCCTCTTTGCCATGGCTGGTGACCAAAAAGGCTGATGGGCAAATATGAGCACTAGCCCCCAGAGCATTTGTTGTTGGATGTTTGAGCGATCTATAAAGGAAAATGGCTTCTGGTCGAAGAAGTGCCATTTAAGGACTAACAATTTGGCCAGTGAGTCCCCTGTCCTGTCTCCAATGCTATATCACTTCAGATGCCCTGGGAGAATGCTCAACACCCCCACAGAACAGCAGAGGGGAAGTGTGCTCTTGATCCAAGCTGGCAGCCTTTGACACCATGGAGGACAGAGCTCTGTGTCAGTTCTGTAATATTAGCACGGTCAGCCAAGTGCTAATTAGTTTTCCAGTTTCTAATTCTCTCAGCAGATAACATGCTATTCCCTTTGTGCTGCCTTGTGGTGGTAAGTAACATGGGTTGGTCAGAAGCATTTGCTTTCAAGCTCTTTGGGAAGTAGGAGTGCCATTTGAAGTGACCATATAACTCTGGCTCTTGAGAATCATAGCTATGAAAAGGAGTTGCTAAGTCAACCAAGATACTTGGCTTGGCCGTGCAGGAAGGAGATCATACCCAAAGTTTTGGAGTTACCAAAAGGAAATCAGGTTATTTCACTGAATCAGTGGTGTCCAGACAATATTTAAATAAGGAATTATCCTTGAAAGTATTTTTATTTTATTTTATTATTTTTTATTTTATTTTTTGTTTGTTTATATTTATTTATATTTTCCATTTGACTCAAAGGCTCAAAGGATACAGAGAGACAAATGAGGGTGAACAATAACAAATGTTGCTGTTATACAAAGAATGGGGGCAGGGGTGGCTCCTCCTAAGAACAGCCCTGCTGGATCAGGCCCAAGAAAGCCCATCCAGTCCAGCATCCTGTTTCACACAGTGGCCCACCAGATGCCGCTGGAACCCACAGGCAGGAGTTGAGGGCATGCCCTCCCTCCTGCTGTTACTCCCCTTGCAACTCCTCCAAGCGGTAAGGTGAGGCAACAGCCTTAGGTGGCAAGTACCAAAGGCTAGGGTGGCTGCAGTGGGCACACCAGCCCAACCACTGACACAGACGCCACTCCACCTGCCTGCTGTTGCCATCCCGCCTCACCTCTGCTGCCCCATCCCTTGGCTTTTCCCTCCTCTGCAGGCTGTCCCCACAGCTGGCACTGGATGTGAGGAAGAAACCACCTAGCCCAGGGCTAAGGCTTCTTGTGGGAAATGGGCAAGGCGTCATTGTCGCCCAAGGACCAAAGAACAAGGACAGCAAGGAAGTGGTCGAAGGATTTCAATGCAGTCCTAATAAAGGAGCCAAGGGCCCAGTTCTGCATTTGCCATTCTGAATTCTGACACATCGGGGAGGGAAAATGCATGGCACCGATTCAGCATCAGAGAAGTTGATGGGCCAGTTTGCAAGTGATTTATTTAAACTGCGCTGCAGTGACAGGAATGAGCCCCTATGGGATATATCAGTTTGTGCTACTGGCATGCTGCAAAATGATACCAAACTAAAGTGAGTGTATAGATGTATGTTGCCTCACTCCTAATAAAACCAAAATAAACGTAATTGTGTTTTGAGCCCTGGAATGCAAGTGCGCACGCAGGGCTTAACCCATGGCCCCTTGGACCTGTGGGGTTTCAAGGATTCCTCTCTGCCTCCAATCCCAATGAGGTCGTCATCCCAAAAATCCTGCTGGCATCCTTCACAGCCCAAGGATCAGGGTTACATCTCCCAGTCCTCCCAGGTCAGTAGCTTTAAATAGAGGCTGCTGATTTAGGGAAGTCTGTCCGATGGAATGAGCAGAGCTCCACCGTGAAGCAACAGGGCCAGGAACCTGGGCCTCTCAGGAGTGCACGGCTCCATCCACGCAGCTTGGCCTCAGACTCATTCTATGGCAGTCATTTGGGTTTCTGTGCCTACAGCCGAAGGTCATGGGAAAACAGGGCCCAAGAGAACAAGTTGCACTAAGATACAGACTACAGGAAGATAACTGTTAATTTCACTGCAGTCACAAAACCGTGAAAGCATGGGCTAGCAAGCTGACTATCAGTCATGTGACTACAAATCTACTCCATCTCCCTCAAGCTTATGGGACAGCTGAAAACATGGTCTGGTGTCAGAAGTGAGCTGCTTCGCTAAAAGCCATAGCAGCATACTCTTCAACAACTGACAGAGGAAAATTCTCACTTGTTATCACTGCCTGGGAGTTGCCCCACATTTGATCTCACACATGGCCTCTCTTTGATCTGCTCTACACAAGCAGAAGAATGAGGTACTGCTGTGAGGTGCTGGAACTCTGGACAGCACTATTTCAGACTACGTAGGGGACACCATTTCTGCATGTTCACCAATGTGAAAAATTCCCTGAATTAATATATGAAAAAGCAAATAAGTGGGAAGGATATGCTAAAACCTTCTTCCTGGTGTGCTAGTTTACTGTCTATGGAGAGCTTTCAAACTGGGATCTTTCACCGGCATTCAAAAATGGTACAGCCTACTCTACCACCTTCTGCCTCCTTACTGTGTTCTGCTGAATGTGTCAACCAGGCCTCTAACATTTTGTGTTATTACTGTACTTCAAAGTCCATTGCAGAAAGTACCCCAAGCCTCCATAGCCATGTAGAATTTTAACAAATCATTTTCATTTTCAGTATAATATCAACATAGATAGCATGAGAGTGGGGGGCATATATGCCTTCATCAACTGCTTGTGGGCTTCCCTGAAGCATCTGGTGGACCATGATGGGAAACAGGATAGACAGGCCTTGGGACTGATCCAACAAGGTGCTTCTTGTGTTTTTATGTTGTACAGTGTTAACTCTCCCTTAAACAGTGAGGCATGAAATGTGTGGGATGTTCAAATGGAAAGCACACCCCAGCATCTTCTGGATATTCTGTCTTATGTCACACTAGTTGCAATATCTAGTGAGTGTCTGGTCCTCCATTCTTGTGCTTCTCAACCATCCTCTGCACATCATAGAGGACTCTGGGTTGGGTGGCGATTTATTTATTTATTACATTTATTACATATATAAACCGCCCCATCCAGAGGCTCTGGGTGGTGTACAACTTTTAAAAAAGATATAAAACCCACAATTCAAACACAATGCTAAAAACAATATAAAAATGATTAGAACCATTTAAAACCAATTAGAATACTTTAAAAAAACACAACACTTTACAAGCCTTGGAATGCCAGGCCAAACAAATAGGTTTTTAGGGCTCTCTTAAAGGCCGACAGTGAGCCTAAACTGCGGATATCTGCCGGGAGTGCATTCCATAGACCAGGAGCAGCTACAGAAAAGGCCCGGTTCCGAGTCGCCACCAGAAGTACTGGTGGTAACTGGAGACAGATCTCTCCAGATGGCCTCAACAAGTGATGGGGATCATACTGAAGAAGACGCTCTCTAAGGTAACCCGGACCCGAGCCATTCAGAGCTTTAAAGGTAATAACCAGCACTTTGTATTTTGCCCAGAAACATATCGGCAGCCAGTGCAGCTGTTTTAAGACAGGCATAATATGGTCTCTCCGGGTTACCACAGAGACCAATCTGCCTGCTGCATTTTGAACTAACTGACATTTCTGAACAACGTACAAAGGCAGCCCCAGATAGAGCACTTTGCAGTAGTCAAGCCTGGAGGTTACCAGCTGTTGCACCACTGTTTTGAGATTGTTCTCTTCAAGGAATGGATGCAGCTGTCAAATCAGCCGAAGCTGATAGAAAGCGTTCCTGGCCATAGCCTCCACCTGAAATACCATGGTGAGGCCTGGATCCAAGAGCACTCCCAAGCTGCCTACCTGTTCCTTCTGGGAGAGTGTAACCCCATCCAGCACAGGAAGATCTAACTCATCCCTTAAATTCCAATCCCCCACAATGAGCACCTCCGTTGTGCTTGGATTCAGCTTCAATGTGTTATCCCTCATCCAGCCCATTACTGCCTGTAGGCAGGCATTTAGGGAGTGAATGCCATTTCCTGATTCTCAGTTAATAAGGGGATGCCAGAGAAATCAGAAGGAAAACAGGAGAAATACATTGGCCTCTAATCTTTCCAGATTTCTGTGTGAAGATTGCCAGTGCTGTCCGTTCAGTGGACTCTTTAATTTGCACACAGATCAGTGGCAGAACACATGGTCAGCATTCATAAGGTCCCAGGTTGGCATTTCCAGTCTAAAAGGGAGGAGAGATCTATACAGAGGCCTTTTACAGTCCTGCTACTTGACCACTTGGAGATCTAACTTGGAGGGTTAGATGGATCAGTGTATAAGGTAGGCCTGCTCAACTTTGCCTCCCCCCAGCTGCTTTTGGACTACAATTCCCATAATCCCCAGCCACATTAGTCAATAGACAGGGATTATGGGAGTTATAGGCCAACATCTACTGGAGGACCCAAGTTGAAGAGGCCTCGTATAATGTCATATATCTCTAGACCTCAGTCTTATTGCCTCTAATACCAGCCTTGCTTTTTCAGATAAGTGTTCTTGCATCAACAGCAGCCTTCTCCCTGGTTCTTTGAAGCAAATTGCCGGACCTCCTCCTCCTCCTCCTCGGTGGCAGGCACATTCAATGAGGGATCACTCCTAAAAAACAGATGAAAATTTTGTACATATTCCTACAATCAAGTTTAGATACCTACAATTCAGTTTAGATCTCATTCACATGTACATTTCTGCTTATCACACAATATTGCCTCTGCCCCAAATAGTGACATTTCCAGAACTGCAGAATTCCCAAGCAAGATCAGCAGGCAGGTGAGCTCCATTTTGTTGGGAATTCTCTCTGGTAGGAGAAACCCTTTTTCATTATAGCAGAGTGCACAGAGGCACAACACAGCAGAATTTAGTTAGGAATGCATGTATGCTGAGAGTAAAGTAACTTGGAGCCAGTTCATAGTTTCAAATCAATATGAATGGTATTTATTAGAGAACTCCATTCTAGATAGGAAAGTGAGGAGTTAGGATCTCTAATCTAGCTAGCTAGCTGGATGCAGATGGTTTCTGCATCTCTGCACACATGGTGCAGGGGAGAGGAGCTTGCATGTTGCAAGATAGAAGGAAGGGAAGAGAAGGGAAGAGAGGAAGAGGAAGTGCAAAGTAGGAAGGAAGGAAGTTAGTCCCTAAGAGTAACAATCTACATTCCAAAGGGATAGTGTCAGAGCAGTAGAGAAGAGATGACCAGTGTCTTGACCCTCTAACCATCTGACTCACTAGTCTGTCCTCCACTGTCATTAAGACAAGAGACAGTGCAAAGTCCTTCACTTCCAACACCCCCTCTCGATGTCTCGTGACTCAGTTGACAAGATTCATTTTCTCTCTCAATTTTTCAAAGCTGTGTCTTGATAGTGGCTTAGTGAGTAGATCTGCAAGCATTTCATTTGTTGGGCAGTAGATCAGCTTGATTAGTCCATCCTTTTGCAGACTTCTCACTACATGGTACTTCACATCAATATGCTTGGTACGCCTCTTTACATCTACCTGTTTGGAGAGTTGAATGCAGCTTTGGTTGTCTTCATACACTGGTATGGACTGTGGTACATCTATACCTAGATCTTTCAGTAGTTGACACAGCCGTGACAGCCCTGTGCAGCTGATACATATTCTGCTTCAGTGGTTGATGATGGTGTTATGTCTTCCTTGGTGCTTGACCAGCTTATGGCTCCATCTCCATAGAAAATTATGTGACCACTGGTGGATTTCCTTTCCGTTAGGTCTCCACCCCAGTATGCATCTACGTATGCTTCTAGTTTTGGTTCACTGTTAGCTGGCAGCTTGAGCTTAAAGTGTACAGTACCCCTTAGGCACTTAACAAGTCTCTTAATTGAATTCCAGTCCTTGACTGTTGGTGATGCAGTCTTTCTGCAAAGTAAGCCAACTGCTGTACTAATATCTGGCCTAGTGAGTGTACTAATGTATAGAAGCTTACCCAATGCTACACAATATCTATGGTTGTCAGATAGTGGCTCAGTTTGATCTTCTTGCTTTATGTCGTTCACTTCCATTGGAGTTGGTGTAGGATTCGCATCTTCCAGTCTGAGCAGGTTTATCAGGTCTTTAATTTTCTGTTCTTGGTTGATGAGGAAACTTCCATCTTTCTCTCTTTGTACTTGAATGCCCAAGTGGTGTGCAGTGTTGCCAAGTTGCTTGACTTCCACATCTCTGTTCAGATGATGCATTATTTCCTTGCTGTCATCTGGATTCTCATAGGCAAGAATCAAATCATCAACTTACGCCAAAATGTAAGTCCATTTGCCATCTCTGCATTTCGTGTACAGGCAGGGATCAGCTTCACTTCTTCCAGGGATCAGGAAGAGGAAGTGCAAAGTAGGAAGGAAGGAAGTTAGTCCCTAAGAGTAGCAATCTACATTCCAAAGGGATAGTGTCAGAGCAGTAGAGAAGGGATGACCAATGTCTTGACCTTCTAGCCCTCTGACTCACTAGTCTGTCCTCCACTGTCACTGAGACAAGAGACAGCGCAAAGTCCTTCACTTCCAACACATTTAGATACAAAAGCCGGCAGCCGATGTGTGAAGATTCATCCAATCCTGTGTTCCTTTGCAGTAGGAGAGATGTTTCCCCTTCCGCATTATGAGCCCCGCAAAGAGCAGAAGGTGCAGGCCCAGGTCTTTGTGAGAGAGATCAATGGAGGAGATGGTAAGTCAGCTCCGAGTGTCATAATCTCTAAGCCATTCATGAAATGCCGTTCTAACATCTTTGCCATTGGTGGATGCTTCTCACCTCACAGTGGTCACTTATAAAGTTTTCATAAGCACAAAGACCTGGTAAGGTGCAGACAATTAAAAAATACTGGGGACGGGCAGGACACACACATTAAAATAAAGGGCAGAAGTGGTGGTGATGGAGAGACTTGCACATCCGAAAATCACCATTTTTCTACTCCTTCAAGAGATCATTGGTGCAGTTCCGATCCAATGGGATGCTGCAGTGTATAAGTATATAATTTCTAGGATATCAGAAGGTACTTTCCCTATTTCTTTCTAAAGTGGAATCCATCCATTTCCATTAGCAGGTTCCAGCTCACAGCAATTAACCATCAAGTTGGTGTTGACTCCTGGCAGCAACAGTCAATGGGGTTTACCATTGCCATCTCCCATGCAGTATGAGATGATGCCTTTCAGCATCTTTCTATAATGCTGCTGCCCAATATAGGTGTTTCCCATAGTCTGGGAAGCATATCAGCAAGGATTTGAACCGGCAACCTCTGGCTTGCTAGTCACGTCATTTTAATTTACAGTATATCCTGCCCATTGTCACAGGAAAAAACACTTAAGGAGTCCTTGCTTTTGTCCTCTTTCTCGCTGTGTGTATGTATGTTTTCTCAGCCCCACAGCTAGACTTGGGAAAGAAGGTTAGCATTCCTCAGGACCTGATGATGGAGGAGCTATCCCTGCCAATAAACAGGGGTTCCCAGCTGTACCAGAAGAGGCAGAAGAGGGTGCAGCGCTTTGTGTTGGAACATCCTACAGGCTATAGACTTGTGAGTCCTGTTTAAAATGAAGTTGTGCCTCCGAGTTGGTGTTGAATCCTGGTGACCACAGAGCCCTGTGATTTTCTTTGGTAGAATACAGGAGGGGTTTACCATTGCCTCCTCCCGTGCAGTATGAGATGATGCCTTTCAGCATCTTCCTATATTGCTACTGCCTGATATAGGTGTTTCCCATAGTCTGGGAAACATACCGATGGGGATCCGAGCCAGCAACCTCTTGCTCCCTAGGCAAGTTACTTTCCCGCTGCACCATTAGGTGGCTTGTTTACACACTGGGAAAAGAGGTAGGAAACTCCTGAAAAGACAATCAATAGCAAGAGACGACAACAATAGCAAGAGGCGGCAACACAGGCAGCCCATTCACAGCTAACCCAACTGACCTTCGTCTCTATTGCCAAGGACATAATTGGGAATATCCAGCTTTCTTAGTGTGAGACACTGGAACCTCCCTTGTCAAGCTGCTGTGGTGGGGATGGCAGATCACACAAGTCATGTTGACAATGAAGCACAATGTGAGATGATGCTTTTTTTCCAGCTTCAGCAAGAAAATCCTTGTCATCCTCCCCTCTGCTTCCTGCCTAACAGGTCTTATGCACCCTAGGAGTAGGGGATGGCATGAGCCAAAGCATTTCTGCCCTGGTTGAAGCCAGTTGGAACAGGAAGTCAAGGCATTTCTGCCTTCACATCATCCTTCCTTTGCCCTTTGAGCTTCAGAGGGCACCTAAGAACTGGCAACGTGTTACAGGAACTGGACAAAACCAAATGGCAGACTTGAAGCTATCCATGATCTTTCAGTTAGTCAGATATCCTGGTCTAGACAATTACTGTTGATCTATTGTATCAAACCATTAGGTCCAGACACAAATCCTCTAGTGCAGGCTTCCCCAACCTGCGGGCCTCCAGATGTGGCTGAACTACAACTCCCAGCATCCCTAGACACAATTTATTGTGGCTGGGTATGCTGGGAGTTGTAGTTCAGCAACATCTGGAGGCCCACAGGTTGGGGAAGCCTGCTCTAGTGGGTGCCATGTTTCTCAGTCTCTCTTGCTCAATAAAAGCCAATATCTGGGACTTAAAGCTACATGCATTGACATTAGAAGAAGCAAATCTTACCTTTCTAACTAATGAGAATAATTATATGGAGGAACTGCCTCCCAGAGTTGGTAGGGAGGATGACTCCTGTGATCTTCCTGGGTGGCAAAAAGCCATCCAACACAAACACCTACATAAGCTTATGTTAAACTTACACTTAAAAATAGTTTACTAACTTGATATATTCGTAGTTAAAGGAAATCCAATCAATCACAGCCCACACAAATATCTGGTTATTGTTTCTGTTTTACATAGTACACCTTTGATAAGCACTTTTTTGTTGAAAGGGGTCCAAAACTTAAGTCGCTGTATTAGTTTTAGGGAAGTGCACACAGCGTAAGGGTAAAACAATGAGCCACAAAAGCAGTGTAAGCTACTGGACTGTAGATTTCAACAGATAGTCACATTTAGTTTTTAAAACGTTCACTCAGGTGTCTACAAGTGACTGTATGCTGTCATACTTCGGATTTCATTGTAGCTGTTGCTTGGGCCATAAAAATAATGCTCTTTTCCTTGTCTTCTTTGCAGATTTCAAACTGGACAGCAGGACCAGCAGGAGGATCCAACACAACCTATGAGGCAGTGGGAGGAACAGAAGGATCCATGGTCTGTTTACAGTTGCATGGAAGTGGGTGGGAAGAGTCCCACTTGTTTAGTATCCATTCTACTGTTCCATGTAGTTAATAATGGAGTAGTCTCATAGACTACTCCACTGAAAGTCAATATTTCAGTGATGATAGGATGATTCTACCTATTCATTCATGCACCAGAATATATACCTGATCTGATTATCCTTTAGTATAATGTTTTTTGTAACATGACTGAAGGTAAAATGTAATGGTAGCATGTATCACCATGGGAGCTCTCAGAGGATGCTGTGCTGAACTAGAATCCAAATCCTTCTCAACTTTAAAACAAATGTATAGCTTTCTTCTAATATGGGGAACCTACACTGCAGAATTAAACTTGGTTCAATAGGCAGTGTCTCTTCCAAAGGGATTTAGAGCACTGTAATTCTGGGAGGGGGAATAAGTCTTTGACAGAGTCACAGCAGCTGCATTCACACTTAATGTGGAACTGTGGATCCAATGGACTCACGATTCCACTCCCCCGCCCCCCCACCCCGTGCTCTCCTGCCTGTATTCGGACATTACAGAGAGCACTCTCTCTGCTGTCAGCAAGACTGCAGAGAGGAGGGGGGACTAACTGTGCAGGCTTCCTTCCTGTATGAAGGACAGCCCGCACAGCCAATCATGGCCGGACCTGAGGGAGGAGCTTTCCCCCTCAACTCCAGTTGAAGGGGATGCAGCCTGCAGTTCCAAATTTGGACGAAATTGCATCTAACTTCAAGTTACGGTGATGAAACTCACTACAACCCAAGGATTCAGTTTGGAGTTTAAAAAGCAGAACCTCGAGTCAGTCACTGCACAGAACTGGAGTTGCATGCATATGCACACAACAGTAAGAAAACCTTTGTCCCCTGAAACTCCGGTTCTGCATTAAGAACGCAGCCAGAAAGTGTGCAGAAACTATGATTCCTAGAATTCTTAGGAGAAAGTTATGACAATGATTTAAAGCCAATATCCATTTCTAGAGTAGATACATCCTGTGATCATTCCTAATGATCCCATTCTAGAAGAATCAGCTAGAGAAGCAGGAGGTGAGTGGAATCAATGCCGAGGCTCCGTGTAGTCCACAGCAGGATTGAAAGAAGCAGCCCTGAAGGAGGTCCAACCACAAAAGTTTTGGGAAGGAGTGCTCTTGCATAGGGACAATTTTGCTGTTTACTTTAAGCAAATGCAAAATTATCTTCCCACTACTGACCCAAAAAGCAGCTTCAAACTGCCCAATTAGCATCCTTTCTCTGCCATTTACCATTCTCCCTCTCCCAGAAGATCCAGTTTAACTTGTGTTATTAGAGGACAAGCTGAGGAAACCTCTTTGATGATGCAAAACATTGTAACCTTTGCCTGTTTGACTTTCGCTGCTAGTCTGTCCATAATGCCGAGGGGAAGGAGAACTATGAGGCACAACTTCATTCAGCAGCCTCAGGAAAGGGGGCAGCCCCCAAAGTACCTAAGAAAACAAGCAAAGTCTTACAGATGAGCAAAGCCCTGAATCCCAATGCCATCGCTCCAGGTAATGAATGATTCACAGCTCCATCATGATTTTGACGAGCCTTTCAACACAAATGCAGGCCAGTGGAACATTTAATGAATGTTCAAATAATTGTGTGACAGTTGTCATCTGAGGAACTTCAGCTGGTGTCAGAAGAGAAGGAAAACCTAAGACCTATCCCAGTGTCTTTCTTCCACTATTAATGTAGCTTGTTTACAGTAGTGCAGGAGATTAGTGCAAACTCACTTCTGGCTACAAGCCCCACATTTCAGATAGAAGTTGTGTGTGTATCTGTTGCCAGATTTGGCTTTTTTAAAGCCAAATTCTGGGTTGCGGCCCATTTGACCCATGAGTATACCCCTTAGGTTCTGGCATCAACTGCAAATCACCTGTGAGATATTCTTTCACAAAGCCCAGATGAATCAGGTAAGACTCACTGAAATCAATGTGTGATGCTCACACACAAAAAATCTGCATTGTTGTGTCTTTATGGTGAAAGACCCATCAAATTCAAGATATTTCCTAAACGTATATTTCCAAAGAATCTTTGCCACACAGGTAGACAAATCCCATTACTGTATACAGATCCCTGAAAACAAACTATGAGCAATCAGGAACTTACAAAGATGAGAAGGGGAAACTTTGAGAAAGCTTGTGCCTCCTCCCCAGAAGAACTAAAAGTACACACATATCTATATTGTCTCTGTTATTTATCACATGGTATGACCCCAAACAGTTTGGCTCTGGTTCATGTAGGAGCGTAACTATAATAGGGCAAGGGAAGACAGTTGTCTGGGGGCCCACTGCCTTGGGGGGCCCCCCAGAGACAAGTCATATGACTGACTCCCTCAGCTGCGCACCCATCTGGACTTCCTTCAGTTGTATTCATCCTCCGAAATTGATGTGAGTGTTAAGACCTGGAGCTACCAGAACAGCATGTTTTTCTCTAGTACCATTAAATGACTTGCATCGTCCACAATTTACAAAACCTTTTAAAACATATTTTAGGATGATGTTCTATTGTGGCACATAGGGGTGTGTGTGTGTGTGTGTGTGTGTGTGTGTAATGTTTTAAAAGGTTTTGTAAATTGTGGACGATGCAAGTCATTTAATGGTACTAGAGAAAGACATGGGGGCTATTCTCACGATCAGCCAAAATTGGGCTAGGAGAGCTCACACTGGCTAGCCTGGTGGCTTACAAGCGGCTAGCCCGCTTTTTTAGCCCTCCCCTTAGCCCTGGTTTGCGGAGCAAGCGCTCCGCAACCCCGGGCTTTCCAATCGTGAGTAGCTGTGGCATGGATCCGCGCCATGGCTACTCATGAAGAGACCCCCAGAGGGGAGGCAAAAAGCCGCCTCCCGGCTCCGGGGGTCTCCCCAGTATGCCCTGCGTGCTTGCGCAGGGCATATTGGAGCTTCTAGGGGCCACATGACCCCCAAGCTCCCCAGCCCCCACTGGCTCCATCATGGAGCCAGCAATTGTGTGGGCGGCCAATCTGGCCTCCCAGGGCTCCCGCTGGGATCGTGTGCAGGCAGAGTGGGCTTAGCCCGCTCTCCCCGCAAAAGCAGCAAAAGCAGATGCTTTTTGTTACCACCATTCAGCCTCATTTAAGACTTCTTTACTTCATGAGCTGAGCTTCAGTGAGGGGGGTGGGCATTTTAAAATCTTGTCTCTGGGCCCACTCCAACCTTGCTACGCCCCTGGGATCATGCTCAGTTTCTAGGTTTCTTAGTATGCAAGTTAGTACCTCACTAATGAGGTACTTCTCTTCTTGTGTTGTGAGCCTCACGTTATCTGGAATGTCTCGCACTCTGGTCATAATCCCAACCCTCCATCTGTAGTAAGAGCTTTCCTTTTACATACTTAAAACACGTGTTACAGCATAACAGGGCACAGTGTCCCTGTGTGTTTTGTGTGTATGGGTTTTTTGAATGAAATCAATCCAAAGAAGAGCTCACAATATCAAGAGTCATCAGTGGCTGACATGATGTCCAGGCTAATATTATCACATTTATCCCCATTCGCAACAATTGATTTCATTTCAGCATTTATAGAACATCTGGTGCCCTTCTTTCCCCTTCATGTACAGTAGTCTTCATGACTGAATTATATGCAACCAAGGAAACCTTTGATTTCACTTGGATCCTTTTCCTACCCTATGTTCTAAGAAATTTAGAAAGTCCCCATCGTTTGTGCACACATAGTAGTTAAGAAATTTGAAGTTGGATACTTCAGGCTTATTGCTATAATTAAGGTGTCTGGCTTCAATTTGGAATTTCCAACTGCAGGCTATTCTGGACCTTTAAAGGGAGTGCCGCCAGAGAAGTTCAACAGCACAGCCATCCCCAAAGGCTACCAGTGCCCTTGGCGGGAATTCCTTAGCAGTGAAGATTACCAGGTAGACAGTGAGAACCATTTGCCGGAACCTCCCAAGAATGCGAATAGTTTTGACCTTAGGACCTTCAACAGGTAATGGCAGCATTCGGTTTATACTGTATTTGTTCGATCAGCAGTTTTACATAAGATATTCAGAGAAATCTTTTCAGTCTGGAATACATCTCGTGAATTTTGGGAATGTGGGACAGGAAACAGAAGAAAGTCAGTTTTAAATCAAATGTACATTCTACCCAATGCCATTTTTACATTTTGAATTTTAAACACAGGAAGTACAAAACTAATGTGAAAGAGATTTAAGCATCACCTGTAAAACTGCCTCTGTAAATTCTGGCCTTTTCAAAGATTCAGGATCAAACGAAATGTCATGCAGAATGCATGTACTTACTATCTGATGGCCTTTTGTTTTGTTTTAAAAGCCACTTTAGGAAGTTGTGATAGATAATGGGGAAACCTGAATGGAGGTGCTTAACATTTCCTCATCTGCATTTCCCCAAATGAAATAGCACCCCAGGTGCACCCCTCATAGTGTTTAAAATGCATATTAGTGCATGCTGTCTACTGAGAGAGTGACATTTAAAATGTGCTTTAAAAACTGCTTTGGATCTTTCTTACAAACCATTTTGATAGCTGGTTTATGATTATAGACGTCACTACAGGAACAGGAATAGGTTGTTCTTCAGTACCATGATTGTGGTCTTGTGGCAGCAAGCATGACTTGTCCCCTTTGCTAAGCAGGGTCCACCCTGGTTGCATATGAATGAGAGACTACATGTGTGGGCACTGTAAGATATTCCCCTTACAGGATGGAGCCACTCTGAGAAGTTTTAGGTTCCAAGTCCCCTCCTTGGTAGCATCTCCAAGATAGGGCTGAGGGAGACTCCTGCCTGCAACCTTGGAGAAGCCGCTGCCAGTCTGTGAAGACAATATTGAGCTAGATAGACCAATGGTCTGACTTGGTATATGGAAGCTTCCTATGTGAGAGTCTCTGCTCACTGTGGTTGCTTTCCCCCTAGTATTTTGTCCCAAGTCCTGCCTTTGACAATAGATCTTTATTGACCCCAAGCAGAAAACTAGATATGTGTGCGCCATTGCAGGACTTGACCCATTTTGACTAGCTGGGGCTGGGCCTCCCAACACTCAGTTTCTGTTGTCAGTATGAAATCGTATGACTCCTCCACAATGTCACAAACCTGCCACGAGCTGGGGAGGGAACACTTTTAACAATTTTAATTAAATGAATATTTGGGGAAGGAGTGCTGCTAAAGCAAACTTATTTTAGCTTTGCAGTTGATAAAGTTACTTTGTTGAAAACCAAAAATACCCAGCTCCTAGGACTGTCTTCCATGATGATTAGAATCTTCATTTCTATTAAGTCATGTCTGCCCTCCCAGATTGTCAAGCAGTATGATCAAGGGAGGGCTACTCCTGAACGCACTGTCTCCCGCCACCAAATCCTGAGCAAGTTGCCAATACGGCTATCCGATGGTGGCGAATAGTCTGCGTGCGCACACACACACACACACACAAGCTTTCCCAGGCCTCTGCTTGTCCCGCAAGGTAAAATATTCAGGTTTTAGAAATGCATGAAAATGTGTAAACCCCTGCTAACTGAGCTAAGAGGCATAGCTTAAAAGTGGCAATTCTGTTGTATTTAGCAGGGGAAGAACAACTGTCCCTATCCAACCCCAGCACAGCATCCCTCCAGTGGTTGTTGCTAGTGTCTAGTAGCTTATGTTTCTTTTTAGACTGTGAGGCCTATTGGGACATATTTCTCTATACCAACTATTTTGAGCACAGGGTTCCTTTTGTCTATCTTCTGATGCCCTACTGAATGGATAGGGCATTTCTCTATTAAATTCTTACGTGCAATTGTGTGCCTTTTTTCTTTTTTCTTTCTTTTTTTGCACAGGGTCTGAATACACACAAAAGCAAGTGAGAATGGAGTAGAGAAAGAAAACATCCAATAGGGCAACAGAAGATGGGCTAAGGGAAAACTGTGCTCACTAAGGGTTGTCCTGATAATACACAAAAGTTTAATTTAACCCATTCTCTTTAATATGGTTTCTATATACAAACATGACAATATAGAAATGAAATAAAACCTTTCAAGTTAATGAAAAACATTTTTACAGACATAAGCAATCTTTAAAACAATAATTTTCAAGTCAAGCAGTCCCAGATTTGGTTGTGGAAGTCAATTGCATCCTATAAAAACTACTGAAGCAAAGGTTTTACAAATCAAACGTTCCCCAGTTTTAACCTCAGAAGTCCGCTTGATATAATGAGAACTGCTGGATGTTTCAACTTCTGTCTCCATAAATGGCTGTTTAATAAATGGCAGAACTTCTGTTCATAATTTGCAGTGCATGTTTGCAAAAAATCATTCATATGTTCTTCTTATGTAGGGAAAACATGTTGCTAAAAACCATGCCCCCATCTAGTCTTAGTTATTCTCCCTGTTGCTACTGTTTTACACCATGTCTTTTTAAAATAACCTTCCTGTGCCTCAACATCTTTAACATATGTTGGACCAGGGAACAGATCCTGACATGTACTCTTTAGTTTCTGTTGCTGCTCATGTTTCTCCATCCATAGCTTTGGATTTATTTATGGCCTCGCAGCAGAAACACATTCACATAGCTGCCTAGTTCTTTCAGTACCATATCCATTCTCTGATACCCTGTCCTATTTAAAGCTTTAAATTAATACTCAATAGAACTGGATGCCAAATTAATCCCACTTTTACCACCCCTTCACTTTAATGTCTCACTGGCTATCGACTTGCTGCATAACATTTCAAGAGCTTAAATTGACAATCTATCTGAACGTCAAGAGGAAATGTAAAAATTCATTTTATCTGGCCCTTTAAAAAGAAAAACGAGTCGCCAAAATAAATCAGGAAACAGACTAATTTCTCATACAATAAAGATTTCCTTCCTTAGTATCAAATGGTGAATGCTGCCACCTTTCAAGGTTGCACAGTATCAGTGGAAAGCCCAGCAACAGAGGAATTCAGGCATGTGGCTCTACTAGCTTGCTTAGGGTGACTTTGCCTGATCCCTGGGAAGTCTGGTTCCTGGGAACCATCAGCAACCAGCCGTTCATGCTCCCAGCAGGTGCATCACCCAAACCTGCCAGTTCTTCGGCTCTCTCTGCTGCCCTGGCTTTCATAACCAAGATTTGAAGCTGGGCAGAGAATGAGGGTAAAAGATCAGGTGCAGGGCTCAGACCACATACCTGCTGGGAGCGTGCACTCCCCAGGAACTGGACTACCTGGTGGTTGTGCAAAGCTGCCCTTAAGCATCATTGGAGGATCAGGGCAGGTCTTTGGACAAACCCACAGCATAACTTTGAAAGCTTTGTCTTAGTGCTCCAAATTGGATCTTTTTCATTGCCTTCAAAATTACTTTCATTTCAATGTGATCAATATTGATTCTCTGATTCCACTTTCAGAAGTGTTAATATTTTTGGAAACTTCCAATATACCAAAACAAATAGATTTTCAATTGCTAATGCTCCATTGTCAGTTAAAAGAGAGCAGATAGGTCTGAGCTTTATGCAAATATTCTTTTAAAGATGCTCAGAATAATTTACCTGAATATGTGAGTAAATGCAACTTAGTTTTAGATAACAGCACATCTCCCTTCAGTCATGCCTCGCCATCTGCGAGGTTCCATTCTGGGAAAACCTTGCAGTTGGCGAATTCACAGTAGATGAGCCATTGAAATCAATGGCAAACAGGGGGTTAATGGAATAGCGATCGTGAAAGGACTGCAACATATGGTTAAAAAGAGAATAAAATTCCCCCAAATCATAAGAAGTGAGTAAGAGGAGTGAAGGGAACCCCTGAAAATGTTCCCCCAAATGACCATGACCCCCCAAAATGACCCCCTGGCCCTGAAAATTGCAAAAGACACAGAGAGAAAAATCTTGCCAAACTGCAGATCTCAGGTCACCGTTTTCTGATTGTGGATATTCAAATCCATGATTGGGAAACCCATGGTTGGCAACAGATGACACTACTACTACTACTACTGCTACTACTACAACAAATATTTATATACTGCTTTTTGAATATAGTTCTCAAAGTGTTCTACATAGAAAAACAGTAAGAACATAGGAACATAGGAAACTGCCATATACTGAGTCAGACCACTGGTCTATCTAGCTCAGTATTGTCTTCACAGACTGGCAGCGGCTTCTCCAAGGTTGCAGGCAGGAATCTCTCTCAGCCCTATCTTGGAGAAGCCAGGGAGGGAACTTGGAACCTTCTGCTCTTCCCAGAGTGGATCCATCCCCTGAGGAGATTATCTTGCAGTGCTCACACATCAAGTCTCCCATTCATATGCAACCAGGGCAGACCCTGCTTAGCTATGGGGACAAGTCATGCTTGCTACCACAAGACCAGCTCTCCTCTCCATTAATTTCATATTACTCCAGTAACAACTTAGGACAAATATGGATACATTGCATGGATGTAAGAACACAGGGGCTTAGAGAGACAAAATATTTCCCTTGCAGTTTGGGACCACTGTGGCATTCATCTTTCTTGAGGATGGCAACAATGACCTAGGTTGTTGTTGTTTTTTCAAGATGACCATAACCTTGAACACATCTGTCTGACTGTGGTATGCATGTCAACATAATGAGGCAGACTATATCCATTGCTGCAGTTCAGCAATGTTTGCCATAATACACACACATATCTGAGAAGTGGTCAGGACTACACAATTCATGAATTATCTGCCTCCTTAGAGTAACCCACATCTGAGCACCACTGAGTAGCAATAGTGAGGCTTGGTGAGCACCACTGAGTAGCAATAGTGAGGCACTACAAAAGCAGAGAAACTTGCAGTAACTGGTGCAACAAGATCCAGATTGCTTTATTTGTAATCTTTACACTACAATTAGCAATAGCAATAGCACTTACATTTATACAGTATACCTACCGCTCTATAGCTGGAAGCTCTCTAAGCAGTTTACAATGATTTAGCATATTGCCCCCCAACATTCTGGGTACTCATTTTACCGACCTCGGAAGGATGGAAGGCTGAGTCAACCTTGAGCCCCTGGTCAGGATCGAACTTGTAACCTTCTGGTTACAGGGCGGCAGTTTTACCACTGCACCACCAGGGGCTCAATTAACTGTAGAATGAAACAAAAGAGTTGCCTTGCTTGATCAGGCCAAGTTCCATCTAGGCAAACTTTCAGTTTCCATTACTGGGGGACAAAATACTAAGGCCTGGTTCATATGGACCCACGGTTCCATGCCCCTCCCCCATGTCCGGACGCTGGGGAGAGCATCTCTCTGCAGTTAGCGAGATTGCAGAGGTGGGGAAGCTGGCTGTGCTGGCCAATGGGCCAATCAGGCCAGAATGAGGGAGGAGCTTCCTCCCTCAACTCCGGCTTTGTGGGGCCAACCTTTGTATGTAATGCTGGCACTGCAGAAATGGAGTTTGTAGTGGTGAAACTCCACTCTGACCAAAGGTTCAGTGGAGTTCAAACTGTGGATCACTTTCCCTCACAAATTCCATTTTCCCTGGTTCAGCTGTTCAGGTTTGGAAACTGGAGGTGAAGGGACTTCCGGTTTCCCATTATGCATGAACCAGGCCTAAGGGTATTCACAGGACCGGCGGTGGGCAGGGGAAAGGTAGGGTCCAACTCACTTTCCCTCCAGACGTGCAAGCAGTGGCTCTTGCTGGTTTCTACACTGCGCTTCTTTTTAGACTATGAGCCTTTGGAGGACAGGGAATCTTATTATTATACTTCTTTTTTTGATGGAAACTGCTTTGAGAACTTCTTTATTGAAGCTATACATAAATAATAGGTGACATGATGCATAGCCCTCTGCTGACAGGAGGAAATTGGGAGCCCTCAAGAAGCCTTCAGCTTCTTTCTGCAGCAGACCAGGTATAGAGGGGAAGGGGGAGTGACGTTCATGTCTCTTCCTTTCCTCTAAAAGCCCTTTCAACTTGTATAAATCTGTTCCTGAATGTCATGCAGCCCTTTGAAATAAATTTATATGAGTTAAAAGGGCTCAGGGAAGGAGGGAGATGCAAAAATTGCTCCCTCTCCATGCCTGTTCTGCTGTGGAAAGATTTCAGCACAGTGACACAGATAGATAGATAGATAGTCTATGACCAACCATGTTGAAGGTTTTGTGTGGACTCCCAGCCCTCTTACCATCCCTGGGAGGCAGTGCATCATGTCACCCAACAACTACGGCTCCCTAACACATACATTTGATAAAATAAATGCCTGCAGTTGTGTGTTAGGCATCCCCAGTCTCTGTAGGAAATGGACTGTCACTAAACATTGGAGAGTTAAAAATGAAGCATGTCAGTGCTGAAATATGCAGGTGTAAGTACAAATAAGATGGATCATACTTGCTTGATTCAATTGTTTGAGGCAAATTAGCACAACGGATAATCAGGAATGGTTTCTGCTTGTGATCCACTTTTAACAATGGATGAGTGTGTTGGCAGTCAATAATTCTGCTTTCTCACCATAGCGTGAAATATATGCTTTGTTTGCAAATACAATGCAGCACTCTTCCTTTGTACTTGCAGGACTCCAACTCCATTTGGAGGGCCGTTACTAAATGACGTGTTCCCTGGATTTGGGATGGCTGAAGCTGAGACAGACACCATGAATAGCTTGGAGCTAATGTCAAACAGGCGCAGCTTTAACAGAGCACCTCAGGGCTGGATACAGGTTATGCCCGAGTCAGAGGATCTGTAATGTGTTGGAAATCCTGCTGCCTTTTTCTTCCCAACCTCAACACATGTTGGTCTTCCACTTTGCTGTATAGAATTGCAAGCAGGGAGCATCTTTAACATAGAATAGATACAGAGGCTGTTCTCTCACACAGCCCAATTCAGGCTAGGGAAGCCCAGCCTGGGTGAGGCTGTGCATGAGAACTGCTGGGATCGGGCCCAATCCTGGCAGGGCAGCACAGCCTAGTCCAGCTTTTAGCAGGGGTTAAGGGAGCGAGCGCACCCTTAACCCTAGTTCCAGGACTGTGCGTCACAGATGGGCACCTAGAAGGCCCGTCTCCTGGAGGAATCCCCCAATGTACTGTGCTCATTGCGCAGTGCATTGTGGGATTCCCGGAGGCCGGGATATGTCGTTCCAGCTGTCCAGAGCTTGAGCACTTGGGAGTGCAGTCTGCTCTCCCAGCATACTTCTTCTGATCGTCTGGGGAGAAGGTCAGGTTTGTGCAGCCTTCCCCTCACCTGCCTGGTAGGTCATGTGAATAGCTCGCTCCACAATATCCTACCCGCATACCATAGAAGTTAGAAAAGCCACTTCTGCTTGTTTCCTGCTGTTCCATGTATTCCCTATAAGCACCTGTCTAGGGCCATTCTTTTACTCTTCTACTGTACAATTACAGCATCCCATCCCATTCGCTGCCAGGTTTTTATAAGCATCATACAGTGGAGTGAGGCCAACTATCAAGGCTAGAAGAGCAAAAAGCCCAAATGTCAGAGTGACAGTGCAATCCTGCCCATTTACTTTAAATAAGCTGCACTAGGGGACTGCAGTATGATGAGGTACTTAATTTCTTTAAAGGAGTGATGTCTAACAACGTGAACACATTCTCTTCTGACAAATATGAAGTTAATGTCTGTTCAACAAAACAACAGGAAATCAAAAATATTAATGTATGCCAAGTACAGGTGAGAATGTTCTGAGATAAATCAAGGAACATGCTGTAGAGGCTACTAGCAGAGAGCTTTTTCACCCCACAATCATGGTAATATTAAGATTGTCTTGCAACCCCATTTTCTTTTGTCCTGGAAGCTGCTTGCCAAAACTTGTTTGTAATACCTTAGATCACCCCCAAGATCCAACTTTGAATTGAGCAGAATGAGTCATGTTGTTAAAGCTCAAGGTATCACACAGGAAGTTTTAATATGGAATCACAAAACTACATTGTCATGGTGCAATTTAAAAAACAACAAATAAATTTTAAAAACCACTAAGCAGTGCTAATTGGCTATCCTGTCATCAGTGCCTATTGCCCTTGGCTCTTACAGATACAGAGGTCTTTCACATGACCTCCGGCGGCTGCTGCGAAGGGTTGCAGAGAAGGCAGGGGCCCACCTGCCTTTCCCAGCAGAGGAGCAGTGGCGGAGTGGAGGGCAGTGACAGGAGCTGGGAGTGGGAGGTCTTCCCCCTCCCCCATCCCAGGATGCCCTCTGCTACTCTAAGTGTGATAGCTGCTCTAGGAAGAGCAGCTGCTGCACTCAGCACAGCTGCTCCTTCCCCCCAACTCAACGCTGGAAATGGTGGCAGGCCAAGGGGGAGCAGTTTAACCCGGCGGTGATCACCCAATCGCTGGCCAAGGTTAAAAACTTGGGCAGTTTTGGACAGCGCTGGGATTGGGCTCACTTCCGGCACTTCACATGTGCAGCCTAGCCCAGGCTGTCTGTGGCTGTGTGTCTGTGTCTGTGTGTGTACACACAGCCTCACACAATGGTGAGCTTGCCAATTAACCTTTGTTAAATAACATGGAACCAGGAAACCCATCCCTGTGGAATATTTTGGAAAATTAGAATGAAGGATTAGAGGAGTGCTTGAGAAATAGGTTCATCAGGGAAGGCAGTCAGGGCAGCAAACCTATGCTTACAGTGTTAATGGAACTTAATTACACATAAACTCTAGAATTGCAACTTAGCTCTCCTTTAGCCAGAAGCTGGAAATCAAGAGGAGAAAGTATTGTCACACAATAGCATTGTTATTAGTACAGTTCCTCTGCAAGCCCGCAAACAGGCGAGTGGACCACTGGTCTGACCAAATTGTCCTGATGTGTTCTACTCTGATGCATATGTAGATATTGTATAAAGCAGACACTCAACAGATGCAAGGTATCTACAAAGCTAGAGCTGTACATCTCCTAGCACTTGGAGTAAAATAGTGTATACCAGATCTAAGAGGAAGGCTCTCATTTAAAGACCCACTTGAAACAACTGAGAGTTGCTTTATTTTTGTGTTTATTCAGCTTCATAGAATTAGGCTGTGTAATTTTTTATGGGTGTTAATATATTGGTATTTATGTGGTTACTAAGCTGGGCAGTTCTATAGATCTTTGTCAGTGGTTCAGAGGCTGCCATATCTGTAAAATAATGTAATATTAACCACAACACTCAGCTGTGATTGTTTAGAGGGAATACAAGAGCTAATTTCTCTCCAAGAAGCACTTAATTACTATTCAGAACACTCAAAAGTAGAATTTCCATTCCATCTCCTATACACAGCGTGTGAGCAATTACATACATAGGACTATCACTGCATTTGTTACAAGGTTTGTGTCAGTGAAGAACTGAAAGTTATGTTTACATTCAGAAGTCTAATGGGGGAAATAAAATGAATTGTATTTTAAAAAGTCTTCTTGGTCAGTTATTTGATAAACAACTGTTGCTTTTCGTAAAAGAAAAGACATGCAGACAGAAAACTACTTGTGAAGTGAAGCTAATACTATGCAACAAATGCCTTCATAACTTGTAGCAAAAACAAAGAGCACTGTGGTACTTTAAAGCCTGTAGATGTGTTGTGGCATAAGCTTTTGTAAAAATGGCTCTCTGTTGGTTTTCCTGTAACAGCCAAATGCAGTTACTCCTCTGGAGCTCATTACCTGGAAGCGCTATTCTATCAGGTACAGCACTACCAGTAGCATTGTGGACAGTAACTAGGAGGTTGCCTTTAGATACACATGCACAACTGTAGTTTGAGCTCTAAGGACAGAGAGTTTAGATGAGTGCAAAGTAACCAAGGATAGTTGCTGTCCATTTTGTTGGTTCTTCTATACAGGTTTTTGCACTTAATGTTACTTACTCCTGAGTGACTTAGATGTGGGTAGTTTGATCTTCAGAGTACATGGTTGCACAAAGTCTGTCCTAGATTAACCTGCAATAAGACAATGGCAGGCTGAGGTGCAGGTTTCCAATATTACCTGAGCCTTCACTTAATCACTAAGAACACAACTAACTTCTATGAAATTTAGAAGCTGTTATTCTCCAACGTCATTTTAGAACTTTAAAAGAACTTTAAATCCTAAAGCTTTGAAACTGCTTAAAGAAAGACCGGAGTACTTTTGAAAAACTTCACCCTGTCTGCAATTTCAGGCCATTAGATAGGTTAAAAAAAACACCCAACATGCATTTATGCAGGTGTTCATCACTCCATTTGGATTCCATTATGCCATCATTTTAGGAAGCAAGGCACACACTGAATAATACTAAATTCAGTTGTTTTAGACAGCTACCACTGGAAGCAAGATCCAGATACCATTGTCAAAATCTACCCAAGTGTTAAGAGAGAGTGTGTGTGTGCGCTCACATGCACGCCAAAGAGAGAAAGAGTGTTTATTACACTCTTATTAAACACAAATTAACAAGACTTCAGATTAAGTAAAAATATGGTTCTCTTTACTAGGACACATTACAGACTTGATGCAGAAAACAGATGGTACTGGGTGAATACTGAGAACACATATCTAAAAACAGACATCAGTAATCAAATATTCAGTTAGGAAATAAACCTGACTAGTTTTAGTAGCAACTGGACATGAAGGCCACATAAGCCATAACTCAACTCACCAACCTCTTAACAGAGGCTCAACAAGCATGCAATGCTGCTGCCTCAATATTTTGGTAGCATGTATCACAGACAGGATCAAAAATGATGAGAAACAGCATTTATTACAAAGTGACACACCATCTACATGTCCTTCATACTAGTCTGCTGTGATCTCCCTGAATCTTTCCATTCCAGCTCAGTGCAAGGAGGAATTAATTTCGCTTCAGCAGTGATACAGTAATTTGACATTCACATGAATAGCAGTGAAAGAGTTCCCATTTTAAATAAGGCTGGGTAGTTCCATTGTATAATTGACTGGAGATTACCAAACAGGCTTAGTTATTTTTTCCAAGAGACAATCTGTTTTTCAAAGTGTGCAACACTAGATACACTGATGGGATTTCTAGTAATAGTACAACTCATTTCTCTAGCTCACATCTCTGCTCTTCCTAACACAAGCCAACCTTTCCTCCCCCAGTATTAAATATTTTGGTTATATAAATGATCTTATTTTCTAGTTGTAACACAGTAAGACTAAGCCTGTACTGCATATACATGAGGGAGAGGTTTAGTTTCCCTGCTCATCATAACTGAACGTGGTATGCTACCAATGTAACTTTTTGTATTAAAAAAATAGAAAAAAAGACAGTGAAAATGATCCATTGATGTTAGGGGCTGTTGTGTTTTCCTGCATGGGCACCCATTCTCTGTGGGTCTTGCGAAGGATAATGAATGGGACCTGGTGCTCTCATAAAAGGAGGTGGAGGTCCCATCGCATGAAACATGTGCGGTCCAAAACCTGCAAAAAAGACACACAGTTTTCCAAGTCTGATCAAACCTTCTGTTACAGTTAAATGCATCACCCCCAAAATGCTCTGTATCTGTGACCAACCAACTTGTCTTTATTAGTCTGATTTAGTTGCTTCTAAACACAATTTAACTTTACTTTTGCTTTCTGATCAATCATAATTTAAGTTCATTATCAGCAGGCTTCTGTATTACTTTACATACATTTCAAGAAAGGAAATGGTCAGAAATTTTTAGCAAGACTAAGAATAGGCAGTATGGCTGCAATCCTCTATTCACTTAATTAAGCCTCACTGGACTCAGTGGGCCTTACTTCCAAGTAAACCCACATAAGATTGGGCTGTAAATCTTTGAGTCCCTCAATTTCCTTTTCCCCAGGAGTGTCTCCCAAGAGCATCTCTTTTCCTGCTGCACAGACCCACAGCTCAATCTTAAGATATAGACTCCAGGGGCAGAATTCGACTGATCGCTATAAGATATTTTATTTATTTATTTAACATATTTTTATACTGCCCAAAACTTACATCTCTGGGTGGTTTACATAGAGACTGAGGATTAAGAGAGCAACATAGACTTGGAACAATCAGTACCCCAAGAGATTCCAAGAAAGCAAGATGCTACAAGCCAACCAAATCCACTGAGTCATAGGTCTGACAGGCCCATGTCTCTTCACTCAAAATAAAAAAAGAATTACCAGGAGGTGGTGGTGGAGCAATGCCAGGTGGTGGCGGCAGGGCAATGTTCACCACAGCTGGAGGCCCACTGGGAGGTAAGTTGAAATAGTTTGCAGAAGCTGCCTCCTCTTCTGCTGCTGGAGGAGGAGGAAGAGCTGCAGGACACAACATTCATGAATTAAAGCTTTTTAGCAGTCAAGGACAATCCAAGCCCAAAGAAGACTACAGCCACTAACTAAAAAACACCACCACATCCTTCTACACCAAGCCACCTGGATCCAAATTAAATACCTTCTCTTTTCAAGGGCATCATTATTAAGGCTCTCAAATAAGCCTGCTCACTAGCACTTATATTTTAAGTCATCCTCCTTGATTTACAGGCATCCTCTTAGCCATAGTTTCCTTCTCTATTCCTAAAATACCCAACCTCTAACTAGGTCCAGTTCAAAATTTAGCAACTTCTTGGGGAGATGTCCATCATATCTTTGGTTCCCAAGAACAGAAGGAGAAAAGCAGCTTATGTGCTGCTGGCCTTGCCTAGCAAGCCACAAACCCATGCTAGGGATACGCACGAACCCGTTTGGAAGCCCTTTTAAGAGCCTTTTCGGCCAGTTTGAAGGCCGGAGGTGGGGGGGGCGCTGACTTTAAGGGTGGGGGAGGGTGCACTTACCCCTCCTTCTGCTTTCCCTTCACCAGCGCTCCTTTAGCAAAGGCTCCTTTGGGGAGGCAGCATACTTCCCCCTACTTGGTTCCATGCACATCCCTAGCCCATGCTTCTGAATGAGGAGCATTTTACTTACCTCCAGGTAGTCCAGGGACTGGCTCTAGCTTTATTCCAGATTCTGTGGTCCCATCTCTTTCCTTCTCCTTTCCTCTGGCAGCTTGAGACCTGAAACCCAAGCCAGAAGCACTGGAACTAAGCCCAAGTGGCAAATTTGGCAGACATGCAAATTTAAAAATTCAGTGTTACTGAGTATACAGGTGGACCTTGTTTCCCACAGTCCCGACATCCACTGCTCTGCATATCCGCGGCCAGGCAATTGACACCCTACCTCTGTATACGCAGGGAAAAGAGGTTTAAAAACCATGTGTCTGTGATTCCTGGGTGCATTTTGTGGAACAGAGCCATTTCATGGCTCGGGGTGGGGGGTGGGGGGCGTTTCCTGCAATTTCCCACAGAAAATTGAAAGAACCTAAACTCACAATTCCCATTGCCTCAAAGCCGCATTATCCATGGCTTCAGCCAAGAACAGAGCCCTCACAGATAACAAGGTCCACCTGTAAACCAAAGCCGGGCGGGAGGGCAGGGGGAGAGACTTGTGAGAAAGCCACAGCTAATGCTATACTTACCAACAGCTGGATACATCAACACATTAGATACACTGCACTAACTATCGCACTCCCAAAGGCAGTTTGGAAATAGAAACATGAGGCCCTTTTGCCACATTTGCAACTCTGTGGCATGCTGTTTGAGTTGTGCTTGTGGTGAAAGCAATACTATCTTTACCGGAATCCAAAACTAGGTTTTTTCAAAGCTTTTGATATTAGAAATTGGGAGGTGGTCTTAAATTCAGAATCCTGTTCTTTTTGAGTAAACGCGGGTATAATCTGTATTTAACCTCTACTTCTTAAGAGGGTTATCTTAAATTCAGAGTCATCTTCTATTCAAGTAAATATGGGTACAAGACTTTGGTACCCTGTAAGTGTTGGAACTTGATGTCAAGGAAAATATCTGAAAGAAGAATGCATGCTGCCATTGTCCCTTTTCTCAGTCACTCACCTGCCCCATTTCACATTAAGCCTTCGGCCATTGACAATCAACTTGTTGAAAGACTTCTCTGCTGCCACTTCTGCAGCTTGTCGTGTGGCAAACTGGATGAATGCACACTGCTGCCTCTGCACCACAGTTATTGTCCGGATCTCACCAAACTGGTAGAAATGATTCCTGAGGAGGAAACACCTTGATTTAGTGACATCTTGTTTCTCATTACCACAGCATGAGACTCAAACTTGTCGAGACACCCTGGGTTTCTGGGGCTTATGAGGAAGGAGGCTGAGCTGGAGGCATCTGAGGAGACAAGGTAGGAGGCTTTGACTTTGCCAGATCATCTTCCCTGCCTGGATTGGAAAATTTATTGCAGCCTCCCATTCCTGTTGCCTGGCCCAGAGAGCCTGAAGATCAGCTCTGCTCAACTCTTGCTCTGCTGCCTTGTTAGACTTGTGGCCTTCCCTTCCTGATGATCAACACCTTTGGGCACTCAGCCCTGCCTCAGAGTCTTGAGAGAGAGGAGAGACTCTGGGTTTCTGGGGCTTATAAGGAAGGAGGCTGTGCCGGAGGTGCGTCCAGCCTGTAGGCAGCCATCAAAGCAGGCCGGCCTTTGGTGCCAGGATTTTGGTGTGGGACTGAGGGCTGGGGCAGAGTATATGCTTTTATAGCTGTTTTAGAAGCTGAAACTGCTATGTTGATAGCTTCTGTTGCTGAATCTTGGATGATTTTAGTCAATAGTCTAAAATTGTCTAGAGATTGGGAGGAGGTATCCATTGACTGTGGGGTGACTATTCTGTTGGTGGAGGGGAACTGAAGTAACATTGGAAGGTCAGCAGGCCATTACAGGGAAAGGGAAATAAGAAATCTAATAACTGTTCCCTTCTGGCTGCCCTGCCAGCTCTTTGACCTTGGGGAGCAGTGCCAACATCCCACAGAACCTCATCTTGCTCCTTTGTAATTTATTCAGGTTGCTCCAGAATAAATCAGGAATAATCCATGATCTGATTATGGATGAAGGGGCCGACATGGTATGTAACACAGAGACTTAATTGGGGGAGGCTGGCGAGTCAGGCTGGTCCCAGCTTCTCCCTCCAGGGTACTCTATTGAGGAGCAGGTGAGAGGATGCGGGCAGGGAGGTAGAGTGGCTGTGGTATATAAGAATAACATCTCCCTTACCAGGATCCCTGTTGAAGTGTCTGATCATATCAAATAAGTGTACTTAAGGTTGGTGACCAGGGATGGATTGGGATTTCTGCTGCTGGACCAATCACCCCACTGCCCAAGAGTCCCTAACTGATTTTTCCATTGTCATGGATGGACAACCGTCTGGTTAAGGCTGGACTCAAAATTATGTCCCACCACCACAGGGCTGAGGGCCTATTAGGGTGGTCTGCCCAAGGTGGTTATTGGATCCAATAGGATTCCAAGAAACCTTAGAAGGATTTAGTTTTGGCTCCGCCAGTGATCCTGTTAATGCCCTGGTGGAGAACTGGTATAGTAAACTCACCAGGGCAGTAGACATTATTGCTCCTAAGTGCCCTCTTTGACCCACTTCAGAACTGGCCCCATGGTATATGGGAAGAACTACGGGAGCTGAAGCAGCAAGGACAACGACTGGAGCACAAGTGGAGAAAGACTTGACTCAAATCCGACAGATTTGAAGATCTGAGCATTTGAAGACCTATGCTCAGGCAATACTTCTGGCAAAGAAGTGATTCTTTTCTGCCTGTATTGCATCTGCAAGCTCACATCCAGCAGAGTTGTTTAGGGTTGTGAGAGGGCTAGTATATGCCCCTCCTCTCTTGAATCAGAATTTGGAACCATCCATTACCCACTGTGACATTTTTATTGAGTTTATTGTGGATAAAATACTATGTGGAAACAATAAGGTACTGATGGTCAGTAATAAAACCTAGAAGAGAAGTCCTAATCTGGTATATACAAGCACCAGCCATTTTCAACATGACCTGGGACATATTCTAGAAGAACCTTTAGTGAAGACATACCCTTACTTAAAATTATGTGTAACATTGCCAAAGCAGAGCTATATACACAAACATACCTAAGGTCAGTTTCAGTGATCGTGTCACCCAGGCCACCTACATACAATGTTGTAATTGTCTTATCATCAGGTGGGTCCAGACGAGGCATTGTGGAAGCTCGTTTGAGAAGTTTGTCAGCCACAGGATCATTAATACCATAGTAACGATCCTTAATGTTCTGATCAGCAAGAGGATCATCTGGATCTGTAGGTTTTTCATGCCTAAGAGTTCAGAAACAGTACTGTGTGACATTCTTTTTTTAAGGGCAACAGTTTCACTCTTAACATAAGCAGAATAATAGACTGAGCTCTTAAAAAGAAATTGTAAACATGTGAGACTGAACTGAGTATTTTCATTTTCTGCTTCATTGAGTCCTCTAAACTTTGAGCAGTTGGCGATTTCATACTGGTAAAGAGAAATAATTTTCAAAACAAATAAGCTTAAGATACATTGAGATTATGAATTGTGGATATATTTGCAAATACTGGAAGTGCAGTCTTAGCTGGCAGCTCAATGTACCTTGCGAACATTTGCTCAGGAGTAGCATTACTGTTTTAGTGCTTGTCTAGTCAGCATTCAGTATCTTCTGCAACTTTTGCCACATTTTAATGCACGTGCATTATTTTCATTTCATTTCACAGAGGCATTTCACACCTGCCTCTGTGAAACATTATACTTAAACAAGGTTGTAAGGTTCCATAGATCAGCATAATCATACCTGTAGGGGCACTCTTCCCCTCTCTTACATTCTCCTTTCACCCAAAATGAACAGATGTGTGGGCGGTTGCGTTTATAGTAAGGAGTAGTCCGAGCCAGCTTGAGCAACATGTCACTGGTGGATGTTGCCTTCCCTAGAGCGCCAACAGGTCGGGTACCATCAGAGTTCATGATCTTGAAAAGTAGATACACAGATGTAAACCGTAAGCAGGGGGGAGAAAAAAACATTTTTTAAAAATTCAATTTTTAAAATTTTCTTAACACAATCTGTAAAAAAATCCCCAAAACCTAGGTAAAAGATTATCATGAATAGTCACCATAACGTCTAATTATATTGTATAAGCATACTAGTTAACCGCCGTATATGGAAATAAGATATAGTAAATATATTGGACTGATCACGACACACAGTCCTCATCAGTCCAATTCTGTACACACACAAGACAAGCCCTTACTTTAAATCATGATCATGATTTAAATCACTAAATTACCACTGCCAACTGAGCAAAGAGACACCTTTTAAAGTAGTGATTCTCTTATATTTAGCAGGGGGAGAACAACTGGCCCTCTCCAGCCGCAGCACAGCATCCCTCCAGTGGCTGTTGCTGGTATCTGCCTTGTGTTTCTTTTTAGATTGTGAGCCCTTTGGGGACAGGGGAACATTTTATTTATGTATTTGTATATGTAAACCACTTTGAGGATTTTGGTTGAAGAGCAGTATATAAATATTTGTTGTAGTAGTAAATTCAGTTTTCCCAAGAAGTGATTTAAATTAGGATTTAAACTGATTTGATTTAAATTGAAAACACCCTGACAGGAACACTAAACAGAAGTTTCACTTCGCAATTATCTAGTTCATTTGGTTTGCATAGTAAATTATAAGACAGTTCTTCACCTCTCTTTCCATATTTTGGGTGTAATACTCTTTATTAACATCCGACTTGGGCATATCATCTTTAAGTGAGAGTCCAGCATCTCGAACCTGAATAGGTAAGCCTAGCATTCAATGGAAAAAATTAAAATTAAGCCAAAACAATCACATTTACTATAAAGCCAATACATTCAAACTGTTACAGCAATCACGACTAAGGCTGTAGTCCTACACATGTGTATCTGGGAGTAAGTCCCATTTAACTCAATAGCATTTACTTATGAGGAGAGAGGCACAGGACTGCACTGTAACTGTACTTAAGCAGAGAGACATGTGCATCCATACTCATAATTACTGTGAAACACTGTAAGACTCCTTGGAACTAAAATGCACATTCAGGAAAGTTCTAGCTTGCTAAGAAATGGAAACATTAAGCTTGTAAGTTTTCACACAGGCCTTTTACTACATGCCCCTACAAAAAAAACCAAACTCCTCCTTGTACATAATTGTCCTTTAATAATGTGAGCTGTTTTTCATCCCAACCTGTTTCATCCCAGTGGTCTTGGAGGAAACTGATTATCTAGACCCATTTCATACTGGCTTTAGGGTGGGCTATGGGGTTAAGATGGTCTTCGTCGGCCTGAAAGATTACCTTTGCCAGGGAATTAACAGAGCAAGTGTGACTGCACTAGTTCTTTGGGATCTTTCAGTGGCTTTCGATACCATAGACCATGGTATCCTTCTGGATCGCTGAATTTCGGGATAGGAGGCACTGTTTTACAGTTGTTCCACTCCTATGTTCTGGGTCGATTTCAGATGGTGGCGCTTGATGTTACATCAAAACAGGAACGACTATAAGGAGTTCCTCAAGGCTCCATTCTGTTACCAATGCTTTTTAACATCTACGTGAAATCACTACTGCAGGGTTTCTTAACCTTGGGCCCCCAGATGTTGTTGGAATACAGCTCCCAGAATCCCCAAACATGGCCTTTGTGGATGGGGATTCTGGGAGTTGTAGTCCAACATCTGGGGGCCCAAGGTTAAGAAACCCTAGCCTACTGTACCACCACCCTTCCCCCATGAAAGATTTCCCTAAAAATATTCACTATTAAATTTTAATTAAATTTACAAGTATAAGCATAAAGAAATGCATTTAGAAATAAGAATAGGCGTAAAGAGGTCTGGGTTCAAGTACACAGTGTGTGCATGCATGCGCACATGTATCCAGGTCTTCCCTTCCACCAGCAGCCTCTCACATCTCACAAAGTGCTGCTCCAGAGAGCCCCTGACACTGGGTAGCTTTAGAGGGGGCTGCTGCAGGACCTGCCATTATCCCCTTCCCCTCCACCGTTAAATGCTTCTGACAATCATCCCCCTTTTGGGGAAGGAAAGGAAGGTGGGCAATTCAGCCTTCCAAAACAGATAGATCAGAGCCAACTTCACCCCAAGTGTTGTCTGTGAGGGTTCCAAGCCTTGCAAGCATCCTTTAACATATGCAGGTCCAGGAGACCAGCCCATACACTGAAGTACATTTAAGTGCACAGATCAGCCTTGCTGTACTTGCTGCAACGACAGAGTATTACTTTTATTTTTATCCGCTAGAGCAGAATGATTATTACATACCATATTCCAAGTCAAGAAGGCAGGTCTGACAAACATTCTTCAGTTTGCTACATGTTTGGCACACTTCGGTCTTCTTAAAGCGCATCCGTACACCCGGACACCAACGAAACACTGTGAATGGCCTGGCACAGATCTGAGACAAAGACTGTATTAGCACCTGCCAGCATAACGGAAGCACATAAGCCATGAACAACATACACAACTAAAGACTTCCTTGCTTCCAGTCAACATAGCTCAGAAACTCAGAAAAAACAAAACAATTCCGGGAAGACCCAATAGGAGGTAGAAGTTGACTGTGATACACTTTGATACAATGCTGTCCACACTAGCTAACATCCAGACTTGATTACTCATGAGTCAAACCACAGAAAATAATGGAACACCTTCGCCATAACTAACTTGCCCAATGTTCTCAGTGAAATTACTCATGAGTAATTTAGTCTGTAACTAATGTTTTTCTGGTGATTATACCTAGGAAATATGTGAAAGGGTACCGGCCCTATCCATCAGCACAGCA